>NW_027466508.1:1640000-2107500 GCF_050575085.1 Anarhichas minor
ACACTTTTATACTCTTTGAGTAGCATCACAATAAGAAAAATAAAACACGTTTTCTATCTTACCAGCCTTGATGCGAGGAATATTTAATAAAATATTTCAGCTGCCCTGACCTGCAAGTCTAAAGTGCATTGTCTTCAGTATGTGCTAAAACACTGGCACATATAAATAAAAATTAGGCCGCATGGCCTTTTAGGACTAAAAGGACTGTAGGTGAGAATGTGTTGAGGGTAAGTGCAGACCCCTGGCACCCAGCGAGACCCCGGCTCTGCTCCTTCCCTCCCCTTTAGCTGGCCCCTTCTCTCTCTGCAGGCACTGAACAAAGAGAGGACCCAAACAATGGATCACTCTGAGAGCTGAATGGCTTTGCGGGTCAAGCACTAACCCCCCTCCCTCTTTGACAGAAACACAACCCACACTTGTTCTGCTGAAGAGAGGCTGACCCTCCCGGCAAAGAAATAATGAACGCTGCCTGGGCATTAAACTGATAAAACTACCGGGACTGGGATCAGTTTGGCAGACAAATCACATCTAATGGCGTGAGGCTGGAGCCTGTCTTCTGTCCTGTCTCTCCCCTCTTCATTACAAGTCTACTGTACACTGTCCAGGCATCCACACAGCCATGTTACGCTGCTCAGCAGAGTTCATAGCTCAGGACGTGACCTTAAAGAGCAGCTGTCTGCTCTCTCTCCAAGCATCGCTCATTTTTATCATTCATTTCTGTTCTTGCTTTGCTTCAACTACGCTTGAAATGGTGTCGCAAACGAAGGGCCCGTCGTGTGCAGCCAACTGAAAAGTTATTTGTTAGGCAAATTGACTGATCAACTGCCACAGGAGCTTCTGATTATAAATAAAAGCGCTGCCTATGAAATCTCTCACAGCATCACGGTCCAACCCAGAAATTTGCATGTTTCCAAGTCAAATTTGTTAAAAAATACACTTGCAAATCATCTCCAGCTTATTTGTATTACACTGCTCCTTCCTGGAGTCCCAGCATCTGGAAACTCAGATGACGTCACTCAGTCCCATCACAGAAATATGAAGAATGTATGCTGCACCGCTTCCCTGCGATTGTCTAAAGCTTGTCGTGCAAATTCAGTTGTTTTATAGCTGCAAAACACACCCGACCATCTGGCACTGTGAGGTTAAGGAATTATTTTAATGTCATGAATTATGGCAAAATGCAATTAGATCCTGGTCTGTTCATAGTCAGCATAAGGTACGATAAGATAAAACTTAATTATCCCCATGGGGACAATGGGTATCATCATCATTCACTGATCCCTCTCTCCTCCTCTTCTTCCTCCACTTTGACTTTGTTCCTCCTCAGACCGCTGTTTCACCACCTCATTGTATATCAGGTGCATTTGACTTCCTGTCGGCTTTGTGTGTGGATGCCATGACACTTCTATGTGGCTCAAGCGGTGGTTTTACAGCTCGCCGTCTGTATGGGCAGCTGAGGTCTAGAGGCATGCAAGCTGTTCGGTCTTTCACCTTCGCTCGCGGCCCCTCCCCCAGGTCAGCGGCCATACATTAGATCAAGCCAGGCCTCACAGGGTCGAGGAACCGATGCCAATCACACCACAATGCAGCATAAAGCACTATAAGGAAACTATAAGCCTTGCTGAAGCAATGTCACATGTATGTCTATCCTTTATTTCAATTATTTCTTTCTTTTCTCTTCTGAAATTATTGTCTTTAAAGTTTTCTTGTTTTTGAATCATTATTTTAGATTATCTGTATAATCTGCTTTACCCCAAGTTGCTCCCCGGGTGCTTTACAACAGCGCACTGCTCCTAATGCTTGTTATGGGTATACAGGAAATGCAGATATTTCATCTGTGTATGAACGTGGCGATAAAACTACGTTTTTAAATATTTGCTAGTTTCTTTTGTCGTCTTTGAAAGGAAATCAGCAGTGGGAAGTGGCTGTACTTTACTATATTATATATATATATATTATAGAGTATTTAAAATCAGTTTTTAAAAACTATTTCACTGCTATTAGTGACTTTGCAGAACATTTTCCAAACAAAACATTTGATGAATTCATAAAGTATGATCCATTTTATTCTTACAATTCTTACATTGAAACACTGTTTCAATGAATCAGTTAATTTATCAATAATAATAAACCAATTGTAATTATATATTGTAATATAATAATCTGAAAAGGGCCATTTCTCTGCATAATGAGTACTTTTACCTTTGACACTTTAACAACGTGTTGCTAATAATATTTCTGTATTTTAGTAATCATTTTAATGCTAGAGGTTTAGTTGTAAAATAGTATATTTATATTGTGCTATTACTACATATATAGTAAAGGCAAGTAAAGGTAGTGAGTAATTATTTTACATCTGGAGGAAGTAATTTGAATATGTTAAATTGGGATCTGAGAAATTGTGATGGGCAATATATCACTATTTTCTCACATTTCAAAGACCAAACAATTAATCTAGAAAATAATCGGCAGGTTATTTTGTAACGAAATAAATTGTTAGTTGCAATCATAAAGAAATACAGTAACCTTTCTACTGCCAACAGGTGTGTTCAGTATAGAGAATGGTAAGTACGCTCCTGGATGGCCTGTGTGTATCTATACCTGCTTCTGCATGCACTTCAGACAGCAGCCATTCACTGTGAGGAGACTCGATGGCTCATTTGCCTCTGCTTCTGCACCCTGAGAATTGACTGTGTAAAAGAATCATCCTCAGCTTGAGTCTATTATCACCTGATCCTGTACTGTTTCAAGTCTGCCAAGCCCACAGATTGAACGTCTCACGTTTAACCCTTTCCCCGTCGCTCTGCTGGATGGCATCCCATTTCCCTGACTATTACCAAGAGTAAATGTTTTCCTTCACCCTCTCCAATGAGTAATTTTTGGTGTCCAACTTGTCTCTAACCTTTTCCTACCCCCCTTTTGTTTGGCTTTTGTTTGGCAACAGCTGTTATCATGGATTTCTTTTTTTCTTTTTTTTTTTGGTCAGCTGTGATTGCTCCGGGCAAAACAGGAGCAGATGGTGTTTTGCTATGCATGAATGGAGCGTTAGAGGAGTTAGACTGAATAGGCCAAGTTTTGAATGGTGTCTACACAGCACCTGCCTCTTGTAGCAGCAGGGACATCCTAGTGGCATGATCTGTCTTGGCTTCGCTGCCATCGTAAAGGATGAAAGAAAGGAACAGAGGGGGGACCTTGTTGGGTACCGTCCATATTTATTGATTTTCCTGCAAGTCGTGGCATAATGTGGTGTACAGTCAGTTTGAGTTAATTGGATGTGACACAGCGTGCACGTGTAATCTATCACTCTAGTCTCCTGGTACACTTTATCAGTTTTGTTGCCATAGGAACATGTTGGCTCTGTAATAGCCTATATTAACAGGCTAAGTAAGTTGCAATAAAAGGCAATTTCAGAGTCGGGATCCTCTGCTGAACACAAAGCCCATAAAATACTGATGAAATAAATCGGTGGCAGTGGGGGGAGAGCGAGCTGGATTTTACATTCTTAAACCAGGCAAGTCCAAATAAAAGGAGACTGCCATCGCTTTCCATACAATGAAGGGACATCTGTCAACCTCTGGGGCATGATGATCTGTCACAATAAAGAAAGCTTTCTCAAATCACAGACAGCGCGCTGTGCATTTCTTTAGAGCGACTGTATAACTCAACAGGGAATAAATGCTCCAGATGCATTTGGTCCGCATAATACTGACAATACACAATAACATTGTGAGTGAACCATAATAGTCTGAAACAAACCAGGTCCTCATATGCTCACTGCTGTTATTGTTATGGTGACAACTGCTTCAAATAAACAGTTTTTTTCTTTGGGCTTTAGATGTTTGTTCCATGACCTTTGTCACGTTGACAGCAGCAGGATGGTGGTTAGCTTATCTGCTCTCATTCTAGCATATGCTTGACTGCACAATACACTCTCAAATATGTATAGAAGACATTTGCATGAAAAATCCCATTCTTTGAGTTTGTGATTCCAAAAGTATCTAATGACTCCTGACGCATGTCAAAACCATCATGAGGCAGGTAGAGGCATCTCAGTGACTTATTTGTGAACATCAAATCTACAACAGGTTTTTTTTTTTCCATCATTGCATAATTTAGATGTGGCGCTTTAACGTTCCAGATCCATGTGAATCCTCTGATTATGATTACATACTGTTAATCATTTACAGGAAATAGGCTTATTTACAGTCATTAAGAGCCGTAGCACTGCCTCTGGCAATATTAAACAGCAGCATTAGTCGTTTGCAGTATATGGTTTTCTGCATGTGTTTATCAGAATTGTGTTGGTATAGTGGTGCACAGGCTGGCTGACACGGGTCAAAAGACTGGCAGATCAGATCTACAATAACAGATCTCTACAAAAGAGGGGGCTCAGCCTAATGGCTGAATCACTGCGTCACCAAGGCAACATCATTGAGCAGAAATCCTAGGGTGGAAAACGTATGTGTGTGTGTGTGTGTGTGTGTGAGTTTGCATATTGCATGTTCATGCATGTGCCTGTGAGAGATGAAAAAGACGGAGAGGGAACAAAAGACTGCATTTGTGATTATTTGTGCTTGGGCTCGTCTTCCTTCAGAATAGCAAATCTGTATTTCTTGCCAGTATTTTTTCCTGATAATTCATAAAAATGAGCATTATCTTGTTTTCATTTTATTAGAATTAATACACATGATTCATTTACAGAATTAATGATTAATAGAATTAGATAAATAAGATAATCTAGGCTATCATAATATTTATACTAGCCCCCCTGAATATACCATTAGCTTAGCTCGGAGGCATCGTCTATGGTGCTCCTTTAGTCTGGCAGGTCAAAAGTTCTCTAAACAAACGTTACCATTGGTCAGGGATGTCAACAGTCCAGCCAGCCAAAAAGAGCAGCCAACAGCCCTCAAACAGAGTTCACCATTCATCTCAGAGGTCAATAGTTCTCTTCACAAAGCTCATCATCGCAAGGTCAAGAATTCCTTAAACAGAGTCATCCATTTGACTGGAGGCCTACTTCCTCCCTGTACACCAAAGACTGGCATTGCACTTGTAGGGTCAGTTGTCTCTGCAATTCCCCTTATCAGTCAAAAAAGCCTGTTTTGTTTTGTTTTGTTTTTAAGGAAACAAAGTTTAGTATCAGAGCAGAGCGGGTCCTACATCTGCGACCTGAGTCCAGACTGTGGGATTGGCTGCAGCGTGGGTCAGACGGTCAGATGGTCAGTGTCAGCAGGGCTTTTGTTATGCTCACATTGTATATGTGCGATGAACGGGAAAACAACAAAAGAGCCAAATAAATCATTAAAATCCAAAATCCCTTAGCTTCCACATCTGACTCCTTAGTCATCCTTGGCACGGTGCCGAGCAACTGACCTCAGTGGGGAGGTGGAGGACAATTAGGTCACCTCGTGATTGCATTACACAAATGACATATTAATGTCATAGTGCCCTTCATCAGCGTTAGTTAATGATGAGGACTGAAACAAAAAAAGAGCATCGATTGCCTCATGCTTCTATGATAATATCATGTTGCACTCTGGAAAAATATTTATCTTGCTCATACTAACAGGCAGAGTCTACAGCACAAAGCAGTGGAATTTATTTATTCACCTATTCAAATTAAACCAGTCCCCATTATAGGAGGAACAGTGTATTATCCTTGTAAATTATGTGTGTGTGTGTGTGTGTGTATATAGCAGTGTTTTGAAAATATCTGTAACCTTTTTATTGCAGAGTCCCATAACTCCAACCCTGGCTGTGAGATATTTGTACACACAGTGACCACAGTACTGAGGGGTTATGGAATAACAAGGAGCTCCATGCATTATTAATGGACTCTGCTGTGAATCTGTTCAGAATAATAACAGCGATTTCCCAGAGCCTCATTACTGTGTGTTTTTTAAAGCATGCGTTTTGGTATCCATGGACAACCGCTCTCACATTCTCCTCTTCCCCCCCGTGTTAACATTCAGGTCATGCGTGGCACTTGCTGTTTTTAATTTTCATTTCATCATAAGCACTTTAAGACTGTTGCCAGCGCTTATTTGCAGTTTTTTTCCTGCAGCCCTCTTCACTCAGGCTTCTGACAGGACAGATGCTGTAATTAATCACGGCGGAGAAATGGGCATCGCTTCCATACCGAGCCGAAGAGCCAATCACCGCGGCAGCAGCAGCAGCAGCAATGACGGCAGGGCCCCGGCCCAAATTACAAATGCTTTCCTAAAACTAACTAATTGAAAACAAACCAAAAATTTGAAAATTCTATCAAGCCGCTATCACAGAAGCACAGGAGCAGATTCTCTCTCTCTAATTTGTAACTAACATTAAGCCATGTCTAGAATGTCTCAGCAGCCTTTGGAATAAAAAAAGGCCCTTCTCTGGGCCAGTGGATTCACAGCCTATTGTGAAGATATGATAATTATTGTTTGCCTGCCTTCCCTCCCCCGCTCGCCATTTTATTCAAGGGAGCTCAGCGAACCCCTGGGGATGTCTTGGAAATGAAGCGATTTTGAAGGGAGTAAGAAAGAGGCAGAATCCAATGCACTGGTGTGTGAGAAGGGGACTGTTATTGAGACAAGTACCAGTTACAGTACATGCTGACCTTGTCCAGTATCGACACTGTTTTTACACAGTTACAATGACTTCTGTTTAAATCACTGACAAACAGCACGCACTATAATGATGCCCGCATGAATGCTCACATACCACTGAAAATGATCTTTTTCTCTTATAGAATTACTCCATAGAAAACATACAAATTTACATTTTTTGATGTTTCATAAAAAGGACTGAGTGCTATTTATTAATTTTCAATAGCTAACAAGGAGACGTGAATAATTATCGCATAGTAATTATGGCTAGTAAAGCTTTTGAAATAAAGCGATTCCTTCAAATAAATATTTGTGATTGATAGTTTAATTTTGAACAGAGACACAAAGAAATATATAATACTTCATACAAAATTATGGCTACTATCATATTAGTGATGGAATGTCTCTGGATTGGTCTTCATGGCCGAGCAAAAACTCAAACATTAAATTACTTTTCCTATTGTGAGCTGAAAACAACCGTTCAAGAACTCCATACCGATATGCATTTATTCTATGGACAGTTTTCAAAAAGCAGTTGGTTCGTAAGCAAAATACAAACAAAATGAATCGCTGCTATTGTAACTCATAAAAAAGTATAAAAGAGCAGAAATGCACTATGTGATATAGCAATCCACAGGTCGTTTAACAATGTTTTAATTAAAGCCTCACATATTAAAACTTTACAACATGTGATATGAAAAATGTACAACAATTTTCTTTTTTTCCAGGGACTTCTGTACAACTGGCAAAAATACCTCCGATGCCTTTTTCAGTTGGCTTTGGCAGTGCAAGAAACTGGCTCTGCTAGTTTTCTTTTTTCCTTTTTTAAAACAATGATGTATCAAGGAGCAGAGTAAAAATACATCAATCCCCCAAACCATCTGCCTCGACATTTGCATTTACCATAAAATATCCCCTTTGTTACACAAAATAAAAACATAATTTAATTGTTAAACATCTGAAGTAAAAACAAATAGAATAAAGAAGATCATTTTGGGGGGGGGGGGGGGTTGCTAGTTACACGCTTTTGGGCAAAGATTATTTGATACGCGAGGTCTCGCCTCTCCTCACTCTACAAAACATGTACAGCAGATTACAGCTACAGTTTGATGATGTGATGACATAAATGATTTATGGCAGTTTCTGTCTCAGTCTGTTCAGTCATTCATTCAGAGATCGGTGTCCCTAGACTTTGTATTTTCTGTTCCGCTTATTCTTCAAGACATTTTCTGCATTGGTGACATGATTTAAATGTGTTCAAATATCACTGGGCCTCCGACGTGTGATGATCTGATCAACCGTTTCCTCCAAGCCATTGTTAAACAGTTACATCTGCGACGGGTGAGAGATAAAGGTTTGAGTAAAGAATGTCTCGGTAATTACTGGCCAGTGTGGGAACAGAGAGTGACGTGTGGGTTACTGGTTTCCAGCAAAGATCCTCTGAGTCACTCAGTCCAGGTAAGAGCTGATAGAAATCCTTTTGTTGAAAGGCATTCAAACTGACAACTCTGGCCTCATAAATAAAGCTTTATTGTTAAATAAAACAGTGAAAGACACACATCTTCCAACATATTGTGTGCCCAGTCAGTTTAAATTGACAACTGAAAGACCGCACAAACAAACAAATAAACAAACACTGGGAGCTCGCCTTAACAGGCTTCTGTCATAGCTCAGCCTATTTTATAGACAAAAACCCAGTTAACATGTTTACCCCCTGTACACGCGTGTGCATATCCGTCTATAACAATGGACAAGTTCTTTGTATAACATTCGAAATCTTTCACACTTTTTAAGTGCAACTTAGCAAAGCAACGGGGAGTGATGCTTTTATTCTATTCCTGTTCTGTGAGATAGGATTTCCATTTGGCTCAGTAAATGCTGACTTGGGACAGGACCTGGGCGTGGGCCTGGATTTGGGAGGGGTGTGGTTGCTGCTGTGTGGCCGGCTGGGGGCTGCCGAGCGATGCAGAGCCTCCCACTGAATGGGGTGTACCAGGAGAGTGCTGGGGTGGGGAACACTGGGACTGGTGCTGCTGCTGCTGCTGTTGTTGTTGCTGCTGGAGATGTTGAATCTGCTGCTGGTGCAGCTGATGCTGCATCTGCATGTGCTGCATCTGCATCTGCTGCTGCTGCTGTTGTTGCTGCTGCTGCGGTTGTTGTTGGTGCTGCTGTTGGTGCTGCTGCTGCTGCGGTTGTTGTTGGTGCTGCTGTTGTTGTTGGTGCTGCTGTTGTTGTTGGTGCTGCTGTTGTTGTTGGTGCTGCTGCTGTTGTTGGTGCTGCTGCTGTTGCTGCATGTGGTGCTGCTGCAGCTGTTGCTGGAGGTGGTGTTGGAAATGCTGATGCTGCATCTGCTGCTGGATCTGCTGGTGATGCATCTGCTGCTGCTGCATCTGATGGTGCTGGAGATGCTGCTGCATCTGCTGCTGCTGCTGGATTTGCTGCATCGCATGCTGCTGCACCGGTTGCATCGGTGGGCTCATCTGAGACATCGCTGTGGACTGGGCACCCGCCACCATGCCCCCTCCGGCACCCATCTGGCCGAGCAGCTGCGGTGGCATCCCGGAGGACATGTTCGGGTGGGAGACGGTAACCGAGGTCACGATCTGATTGCCCCCTAGTCTCATCTGTAGAGGTTTTGGGGCAATGGCCCGTGGTAGGCCCTGTTGGAGAGCCAGGGCAGCTGCAGACATGGAGGGGTGCTGGTTGAGGGGTGAAGGCATCACCAGGCCTGGGGACAGGCTGGTGGAGGCCAGGGTCTGCTGCACCGAGCGGATAGTCTGTGCCTCAGCTGATTCTGCTGCAGCCTGGATGGGGCAAAAAAAAAATATCCAAACTTATCTACAAAGCCACAGTTTCCCCCTCTGAAGAATACCATTTCCTCCATCTACAGGTCTACTGTAAAGTTTCTGGACATCAAATTGCTTGTTGTTTTTCTCATTACAAAAAAAGTTTTCTACAACATCACAGTGCACAATGTAATACAAAGAATTCTGACAAAATTGAATAAACCTTTTCTGTCAAATTCACACTTTTTTGATGTGACAGGAAGGAACAGTTTCTCACCTTGGAAACCAGGCTGGCGCGGTATGCGGCAAGGGCTTTTAAATATTCTTTCTTGGCAGCTTCTGTTTTGCTTTTGTAAACCTGTAATGACACAAAGGTGCGTGTGAATGGACACATAAGGCTTCTTATCAATTAGAGATCATTCCTTTTAAAATATAGAGTACAATACACAGATCACATACTGTACATACATTTGCTTCTGATGATGTAACCTTTTGTAACTAGAGTAGTCTGAATAATCAAACTTTGTAGTACCTGCTTCTGCTCCTCTCCCAGACCGTCCCACATGGAGGCCACGATCTTGGACACCTCTCCAAAGGTGGCGTTGGGATTCTGACCCTTGATAGCGGCCTGGGTGTCTCTGAAGAACAGGGCATAAGCCGAGACCGGCTTCGAAGGCTCATTGGGATCCTTCTTCTTCTTCTTCTTAGGGGTCTTGGGCTTCTTTACGGGATCTATAGGAGCTGGTCGCTTCTCTCCAATGACCTGCAATGATTGAGATAACGAAATTTACAAAACAATTGTAACAGTCCATTATATCAGCAGGTTAATTCCCTACAAATACGACTTAATACGGTAACATGACTGGATTCCAACTTCGCTCACCCTGTTG
The DNA here is from genome assembly GCF_050575085.1 of Anarhichas minor. Taxonomy (NCBI): domain Eukaryota; kingdom Metazoa; phylum Chordata; class Actinopteri; order Perciformes; family Anarhichadidae; genus Anarhichas; species Anarhichas minor. The sequence continues at coordinate 1,650,270 of NW_027466508.1, forward strand.
CCTTCGTCCTGGTCGTCTTCGTTGATGGAGCTGGAGGGAGACGGTGTGGCGGACTTGCTGGCAGGCGGTGATGGGGAAGTATGGGTGATGTGGGGTCCTGCCATGTTTAGGCTCAGCTGCGCATTGAGTTGGGATTGGTTGATGGTGGTCAGCTGATTCCGTGATAACATCCCATTGGGGCTGTTCATGCTGATGATGGACTTCATCACCATGGCTGGGTTGGGTGGGTACTGGCGAAGATGGCCTGGTCCAACATTCTGTAAAGGAATTGATACAAAAGCAAGAGACATTTGTTAAGAAAATAATAATCAAACAATGTTTTATTGATCCCTTTTTGCTTTCATACTGCTCTCAAGGTTTGGCTGCATAGACTCCCACCTCCTCTCTCCAGCGCAGAGATATCTCTGTACTCACTGTGACACCCCACTGGCCCGTGCACAGAGCTCATGAAGCTGTATCTCCCTACTAGAGGGGAAATCGGGTCATTGGATTCTGCGGATTGTCATGTGGCAGATCACATCGTCACTACGTCCCGGGTCTTAAATGTCTCTATTACAGGCCATGATAAATTATCTCGACACCCGAGGAGCCAACTTCATAAGCCAGTAATAGATGGCTACACAGCTCGGTTGATTCATTTCAAAACTCTATTGTATGGAAATCTGTGACACAGCTTTTGACTGCCCGGTCCCTGGAGGGGAACAGTGGACTCAGTTCCCCGGCGCTGTGGTACATAACTACAAATGCCACAATAAAAGGACTGTTGGAGTCGCAGTTACAATGCATGCACCTAAATGTCAGTTAAGATTGAGGCGGCCACAAGCCTATATGCTTTAGTGTAGCGTTAATTTTTAGGTTATAACTCTTAGATCATGTTTGACGGCCAGAGTGGTATAAAAAAATACTGCTGTATAATCAACTCCATAAATTAACTGGCTGAAGGTTTGAAGCTTAAGGGCTTTGGACAGCTCCCCTCACTTCTACCAGACAGTATACAATGTAATAACATCTTCAAAATCTCTTTTCCGTTTATTTCCTGGGAAAACGTTTGGTTCTTGAAAAAGAGGCTCAGTGAAGGTGCATGCAACATGTTTGCATTGATTGTGGTGAGGATGAAATTACAAGGACTGCCAGCTCCCCAGAGGGAAGACTGATCAGAGAGCAAGCAGAGCTGACATGGAACAGGGGAACACAACAGAAAAGGTGATTTGTTCTCCCTGGGTACATCCATCTGGTATTCAGCAGCACAAACTCAATCTCTCCCAACATCAACACATCATAAACCCACACACCTGGCTTTATTGAAAGAACCTTATGAATGTGCGCCTTCAAAAACAATATTGTAACACCATTTCTGACAAAAACATATTGGATCTGCAGTCCATTTCTTTCTCATATGCCATGTCTACTGCTTATCATAAATACAATCTATGAAGTGAGAGCGGATTTGTAGTTACACGTGCGAGGAGGATTCGGCAAAAGGTGAGCCGAAGGTGGGGGAGAAATTGAAGACATATTGTCGCGACGCTTCAAATATGGAAGCTCTCAGTTTTCTCGCAAATAAAAAGCTGCAATAAACAAGCCTGTGACCAAATGACTGTGATTTACATATCTGCAACACGGCATGTTCCAAGTGCTATTGTCATCTTCATTACCGAGAACACGATGGCTCGCAGTTTGCTCTCTGCTCGCTGCGAACATCAAAGACGCACACACTGAGCTCATTAGTCGTGGCCATCTGTATAATAACACTTTTGCCGAATCCCAATGATGCAGTTTTGACTTAGAGCAATGGCCCATTCTGCCATTTGTTTGGAATATGGTGATTTCTTCTGAATGGCCTTTGGATGTTTGTGCGTTTTAAAAAAGAAATATGCACTGATGACCACGGTTAAACACTTAAACGTATCACATCCAACAGTCTGCTAAATGTCTTATTTTATCACATATTATAGCAATAGCTGGAGTAGTAGCAATTTCCACCCTGTGTAACAGAACAACGATGACAGTTACGTCGGAGAAATGCCAGCATCAGCACGTCTGATTCGAGTGAAAAGATAATAACGCAGCTAATAACACAGCGGAAGAAATCATCTTAGGTAACGTTTGCCTTGATTGTGAATATGAATCTGGTCCGAGGATGTTTATGTATGTTCTTCTACTTCCTCATTTGCATTTTGATTGCAGTATTGTCAGCAGTCACAGCAGACATCTAACTAGATATTTTGATAGTCATCGTAAATCTGCAAATAAGTCCTTATCTCGAGTACACAGTGACCAGATGTGCCCTGTGTGTGTGTGTGTGTGTGTGTGTGTGTGTGTGTGTGTGTGTAGGTGTGCTGTCTGCCTGTGTGTTTGTACGGTCAAACACTAACAAGCGGAAATCTACTCTCAAATCAATAAAGGTCGTTTATTTTTAAATGCAAATTCATTTTGTAATATTCCCCATTGTGTTGCGTTTAATGTGGGATCTGAAAAAGCTGGCAACAACACAATGCTTTTAACAATGTGCTGCAAAAAAGAAGAAAAATAGTTTGTTTTGTACATTATTGTTGGCCTCATCCACACTCCACACAGAGCCGCATAAAGCGTTCGGAAAAAATAAAACAACAAAACAAAAACGCTATTGACAACATGTGAAACCTTTTCCACAGTAAATGCAGGCCAATAAACAGCAGCTGGACCAAAGAAAATGAAACATTATGCATTCACCAAGTGATAAAAATCTCAACACTGATGTCAATGAAAACAGGCTACAGTCTGTTCTTTAAGATATTGGAAATCAGAATTGAAGGAGACTTTATGAACAGTGGCACCATGTACTGAGCTGTAACAGGCTGAAAAGAATGTTAACAAGTTCAATTTCCATTCAATCAATGCCAGAGCTCTTGGAAATGTTCCATGGCAGGAGAGGGGTAAAATCATCTATATGGTAATTATAAGGATGAATCCCCCAGTAACTTTCGCCAGCATGAAAGGTCAGTCCTATTAAAGATAGTTTATCAGTGCTCTGCACATATTCCTTTACTCGCCATCTAAATGGGTACACCATTTTATTTTTTTTCCTCCTCCATTTTCAGCAACCTGCTGAAGTCTGTGCTTAAGCCAAATGAGAAAAATGGAATTTTGAATGCCGGTAAAGGCTATAATAGCATGAAGATAAATTGTTTTTCTTTCCCCTGCCCCGTCTCAGTCAAACACACTTCTCTCTCTTTCTCTCTCTCTGTGGTGCTCAAACTCAGTCCATCTATCTTCCCAACCTCTAACCCCCACTTAAAAACAGATCTCTCTTCTTCTTCCCTGTTCTCTCCCCTCCCCCCCCTCCTCCATCAGACTCTGAGGCCAGCAGGTTCCCTCCCCTTGGTCCGGTACAGCCACTGACCCATACCCCCTTTCCACCCTTTCTCCCGATGCATTATGGGTATTTAAAACTTGTCCAACATGACATCATTTCATTTTGAGAGCTGCCTGAGAAAAGTAAATTACAGAATCAATCATGCAGAAGGTCAAGCTGAGACTTCATTACAAGTATTGCATGCCTGCATGAATATCTTTCATTTCTGACTGACCCAATATGTCACAATAGCCGTCTGTCGAGGGAGAAACGAAAAAAAGAAACAGAGCGAGAGAAGGAAAAAAAAATAAAAAATCCACTCTCTTAAATTGATGTACAACTCATGTCAGTGCTTCTTGGCTTGGAAGGGAGATAAGAGGGAAGTGTAGAAAAACATGCTTTCTGCAACAGTGCTCACATGTTCCATTTGATTCAAGATAGTGTTTTTGACCAGTCAAAGCCCAGGGTATTATACTCTGGCAATCTACACAATATCAAGGCATATCAAATCATGTGAACAACAAACTGAAAATCTCTTTCTCAGCCTAGCTTTCATCTAGCATGACGCATGTGCTCCAAACGGACTATACGTTTGCTGCTGTAGAGCTAATGACATGCGAAACAGCTAGTTGTTAATGAAACATATATAATGCATCGCCACATAGTGGCAAATGGAATGAGACAGCAGGGCTCATTTCTCCTAAATATTGAAATTAACAATTTATACAACTAGTTACTGTAGGGTTTGGAATCCAAGCGTGGAGGATATTTCAGTGCATGCCAACATGTGTCAAGGAAAGCCTAAAGTGTGGTGAAGGCACCAGGTGTTGTTTGAAATAGAACCCAGAGACCCTCGCTGTGCAGCAGGGAGAAAATCGAGAAGAAATTGTGAATAAAGCAATACTGGCAGCCCCAACTCCACTACTATTTGGCACTATTGAGATTCAATCACAAATCAGGAGGACACATGCTGGGAGACAAAAATGAGAGTCAGAAAGCTTGTTAGGAGAGCAGATTAAATAAATAATGACTTCAGATTCATGGCTTGCCAGGCACATTGCAGCTGAGAAAATGTATTTCTCTTTGTAGAAGACCGGCATCTGTGGCCAATTTGCAAGACATACGCTGAACATTACGGGGAGAGGAATTAGCGGAACACTTGGCAATGCAATGACATGGAGGAAGCTTTTGAAAATAGCCCAGGTAATATTCACTGCTTGGGTTTCCTCATTAAGTTGTGATAAGAAGACAGGCTTCCACACACACTCAATATTCCCCACCAGTAAGCGTGTTGAAAGAAAGAAAACCCAAGACAAGTGTTTGGGAAATATGAGCACGGCAGCTTGATGAAAAATGTAATTGCAATAGTGCACGGTTTATTTGTTTGCCCCTGCAGCCATAACAAATACCACAGAATGTAATCATGTATATAAGGTTGTCATTCCTTTATCAGTGTGCTGACAAAATGACAAAACACCCCTCTTAGGGCCTTCGTAAATCATTGTCTCTGTATATAGAATGCACTGCAAACAGCGCTGTTACTTATCTCATTTAAAAGTTGCGTTCCCTTTTTAAGGCAAAGATAAAACCATAGATGAATAAAATTTCTAAAAAGGCATTGTCACGAGACTTTTAGGGATCAATCCCATTTACAGGAAAAATGAAAGGCCACCACCAGCTACAATGTGCGATGACTGATAACAAGTTAGTAGTGTGCCGACGACAAAAGCCACGAGGCAAGGAGCAGAAAACCCCACATGCTCCCCTCGGTTTTTAATAGAGTCTCCGCACAATCAGAGACATGAGCCATGCAAATGGTGTTAAAGAGGAATAATGTTTGAGAATCAAATCTAATCCTCCAGCAAGTCGTGAGAACAGTCAGGAATGTAATTGTGTCAAGGTTCCGTTTCTTCCAGATGTAGAAAGCTTAACTGACCATGAAATGAAAATTCTTTAGGCAAAAGCCTTCCGGGGCTCACTTACTGTATGCGGCGAAAGATATTTTAAAAGCAGCAATTATTTCACATGCCAGAAGCATGGAAGCAGGGAAAAGAGCTGTAAAATTTGACAGCCCCCTTCCCGTATGGAATGTAAATAAATATCTCTAATATCAATGCGATTTAACAAATGTGTTGGGGGGGGGGGGGGGGGGGTAAAGGGGATGCAGGTGGTCTAAACTACATTTAATTTACTCACACAGTTACAATTATCATAGCACCTCTTCTCAATACAATGCGTTTTGTGGTTCACAAAGCCAATTCAGCATCAACATCATCATCTCTCCGCTCATGCCTTTGTCCTTTCATTTCTCCTAAATGAATCTTCCATTCTTATAATAGGTCTGTAAGACAACTACTCAGCCGGTGACATTTCCATTTTTCCTCCTCAATGCTTCTATGATTGTGGCATTTGAAAATGCCTTTCCACCCCAATACAACAATCTCACAATCTATAGCACCAGGCAACATAAAGAGAGTGATTATGTCATCTACAGTTCCATGTTTGATCATCCATAACAGAGGAAAGGAGGATCAAGCTAAAAGTAGAAGGTTTTTCTATACAACACAAAGACAAAGCTGATCCTAAACTCCAAACAGAAACGTGTGTCTTTTTCTGAAGACCTTGTGTGACATTGGACAGGAGCATGCATCAGCATTTACAACAGAAAAAAGGGGGCTTCTGGAGGCAACATGAATTAAATATGAGCATGTGAAACGGTGGCACTTTTGGGTCCTATTTTCTCTGTCCTTCTGGGACTGGATGTGCTTTGTACGTTAACACCTGTGATCTATTCACATCTGCTCACCTTACAGAGGGAGATCATCCACACTCCAAAAAAAAATTCCTCACAGTAAGTAACATAATATCATGACATTTACTTAATGTGATCATATACCTCCTGTGTTGTAAACAAGGCCAGATGCTGTGCCAGATGCAGGGACAACAGGAGGCATACAAAAACTGTGAAGGTGACATTTTGGTTCAGTAAAAGGGATCATTTAAGGACTGTATGCTTCTGATATCAGGGGTGTCCAGGGGTGGATACTTATAAGTCCTATCTGTTAGTTTGGATACATCATCAAAAACCACATCTGGAGCTGCAGCTACTAGAAGGACACATACTGGAGCAGCACTAGTGCAGGCTTTCTGTGTGGTTTTTCTCTAATCACAGAAAATAAACAGACGTCTTGATTTGCTAGTGCTGTATGTGCAATGCAGTGCTCACCACAGGTTGGCCGTTGTTGACAGACACCCCTTCCTGGTCCATCATGTTGCGTGAGATGGTAATAGAGGGCAGATCCAGGCTCTGAGGGGGGAACTGGGGAATTAAGAGACCCCTGTGAGTAACTGGGGGCTCTGGCATTCCTGGGAAAGGCGAGTCCACTTCCGATAGACCCAGACCAGACTCCGTCTCAGGTGGAGGTGTGATGGGAGGAATCTCAAACTCCTCGTCTCCCAAGCTGGGCGTGTGAAAAGTCTGCAAGGAAGAGGGAAATCATGAAATCCAGCAGCAGAAAACAGGAAGGAAACATTCTCTGAGGTGGGCCTTCTCCAACATGCCGGAAGGAAACCTTCAGGGATTAAATCAGACAACTTTGTTTAAGACAGGGAGTGTTTTGGTAGAGTGGTAATACACGTGTCTGTAAGTGCACGAAGATGTAACATGTAACATGTACATGATGTGCACAACATGTAACAAACCTATTAAAGTCCACTTTGAGGAAAAAGAAGGAAAAAAAGGGCGAATGCAGAGGAAGACGTCAAAAGCAAAAATATCAAGCAGCAATCACGGGAGAGAGAGGATACATGACAAAAGCCCTTAATCTTAGGGATGGAAGATGTTGGGTTGAAGTGCAGTGAAAATACACGTCACAGGGAGATGGGTTTAAAGAACATTTTCAAAGATTATTACGCTTGGCCAGAAGTGTTCCTTTATGTTCCCCCTTGCCTGCACCCTTAAATCTGCTCATCAAACAGCCTAATCCTTCTGCCTTTCGAATTAAAGCTTTTGGTCACACTTAATTTGCTTATGTGCCTTCTTGGAGATGGGACTGTTCACCTACTTGGGTCTTGTTTTCATCCGCACATTGCATTAAGCTACTCTGTGGAAAGCCAATATATTCATATCATCACAATGACCACACTGCAAGTCTACACGCATGTGTGCAGACATGATTTCAACCGCTAGCACTTTGCACACTGCTTGCATCAAGAAGCTGCTGTGAAAAACAAACACTATGTGGTTCAGGTTGATCCCAAACGCTACTTTCTTAGCCTCTGTTCACTTCTACGGTACTGTTTAAGACCTGCCTCTAGCGACCGCATCAACATTTTGAAATGTCTCGCACAATCCTGGCATGAAAATAATTGGCTTATAGGCCAAAAGAACAGGAGTAAACAGGCGTTCATACCAATTCAAACGGGCACCGATGAGTCTCCCGCAAGGCGTGTGTGTGTGTGTGAAAAGTGTGTGTGTGTGAAAAGGTTTCACCTTTTCACACACACCTGCTTTTCATTTTCAACGGGATTGGGAGTCCCGGAGATGAGCGTGCCTCACTTTCGGAGATAAACCCTGCTTCTTTGAAAGGGCAGCTGGTTTGTCTCACTCTTGGTTGGCTCACTTTTAACAAAATGTGACAACATTACATCGCTTAGGCACATGTTAAGCATCATCGCTTAGGCTTATCCCATGGGAATCAACCTCCCACCCTAACCTGAAACCTATAAACCGGATATTGAGAGTTGCACGATGTGCAAGCAGAGCACACCATGTTCAACAATGAAGCTAACCGGGCATGTCCTCCGCGTCTTCCTCGGCTCTGTCTGTCTGTCTCCGGTAGGGGATAGAATAACAGAAGGGAGACAACGGAGGGAATATGCCAACAAAGCCCTTGATTAGGGAGTATTAATGTTCCCCCTGTTTGCTTTAGCACACAGACACTTGAAACTAATTCATTGCCTACTCAGGGCAGCTGTCTTGACAAGCACTGATGAATTCCAGTGGCAAAGGCAGCAAATAGAGTTCCTTCCCTTTCTCTCTCTCTCTCTCTCTCTCTCCCTTCCTGCTTCCCATACCACTGTTTCACTTTTCAGTGCTAGAGAATCAGTTCTCCTTTCAAAAGGAGCTAAGGTCATATTCATCACAGCCCTGGCCTCTGGCTCGCAGAGTGCAGAATAAATCACGAGCACCTTCAGTAGGAGCCATTTACTATGAGTCCTCTGCTGTCATATTATGCTTCAGTCCGCTCAAAAGCCTCCAGAACTTAGTCCACAATAATGCCTGTTCAGCAGCATGTGAATCAAAACGCAGTGTTTATAAAAAAATAAAAATATATATATATATAAAACAAAATTGTCATGAGTCATGGACAACAGGTTCCAGTAGCACATTGGAAGGATCAGAGATCGTTTATCATCGCAGTCTTCATTCATCTTTCTCAACATCCCCTGCAGAGTCGGGTCAACCTCCACACCAGCTTTGAGATTGATGGTCTCATCTGTATCCTATCATGTAGCGATGTGAAAACACCGGCACACGCTCACAATACCTCTGACAGAAAAGTATCAGCCTGGTCTTGATCCTGCCTTGTCCAGTACAGATACGCTGCACCGGCTGTGATACTTTGACCACATTTATCCACATAAGCCCTTGCAGGAATGCTTTCGAGGAAGGAAACGTATCAATTACATGATTTTGCTCTTGTGCTTCTATGGAAACCTTTTGCTGATGTGAGTAGGTTTCCAGTGGTGTTACACCGTGTAAGGTAAATCAGGGCAGGACTATATTAGGCCACTGGATCCTATAGGCTGGGTGCATTGTGGCCTGAATCACAGAGCCAACCTGGAGATTTGAGGTGTCAAAGAAGAAGGTTGGCTGAGGTGAGCTCCACTTTTGTAGGACAGCAGCACAAGCATGACTGTGACCTTTAAGCAAAACGCAGACATGTACTTGGAGGAGAGGAATGCTGGTGTTTAGTGTCTGCTAAAGAAGTAGAAGATCGAAACAGAAAAAAAAAAAAACTGTGGGGGAGGGAAGATAGAGCAAGATCAGTATCAAGAGACCTAGCTTGTGTGCATTGCATCTCTTTGTTAATGATGATACAAATTAACATCTGCACCAGAGGCACTGATAATGGAGACATGGCGTTTGCGTCTCTTAGGGGGTGGGGGGTATGGAAGATGTCAACTGTCTGCGAAGAAAGACCCTCTCCCCATAGAGGAGCCAGATTTTACTGGAACCCACAGAGTGTTACAGTGTTGCACACTGTCTAGTGTCATTTCACATAAAGCCAGTCTAATTCTGCACCAGGAGCAGCTTAGGGGGCTCTGATCAGAGATTAAGAGATGCACAATCCACTTTCTTCGCATCACCAGCCTGATTATCCATTTAAATTGTTCTGAAAGGATCAACGGAGCCAAGTGCCAAGCCAGATGCTGGCTTGGGATGTGCAGGCATGTACATGTTAAAGGGTGGGCAAGGGACAGCACAACAGAGAGAGAGAGAGAGAGAGAGAGAGAGAGAGAGAGAGAGAGAGAGAGAGTAGTGTGTGTGTGTGTGTGTGTGTGTGTGTGTGTGTGTGTGTGTGTGTGTGTGTGTGTGTGTGTGTGTGTGTCTTTCCATTGGCAGCCACCGGGGCCAGTGGCATGAGGGCAGAGCAGGGCTTGTAACAGAGAGGCCTGATGTAGCCAGCATGAGGATCCTCAGCAGGTGTGTGGGAAATCTCCAGTCCTCAGTGGTAAACCTGAACTGAACTAAACTGTACTGCATTCTAATAGTCGTTATATTCTGCCTGACAAACTAAACATCTAATAGTGGGGTTTATCTAGTATGTGGTGACAAACAAACCTCCCCTAATAATTAATAATAATCTGAATTACATGATGATGCCCAGCAGTAAATACCAAATAGTGAGATAAAACTAGACAAAAATCCAAAACGAAGAGTCTTCAGCCAGAGCAGCGCTTTGAGCTAAATGCTAACGTCAGCCTGCTAACCTGCTGATGTTTAGCAGGTATATGCATGTTCACCATCTTAGCATGCTAACATGCTAACATTTGATACTCTGACATGTAAACACAAAGTACAGCTGTGGCTGATAGGAATGTTATTAGTTCTGGAAGTATTTAGTCATAAACCAAAGTATCGGACAAATTAAAATGTTGACTTGATGGTGGTGCTAGATGAAAAGTCAGGGAATCATCAGAATAAAAATAAATTAGTCGCGGGATCATTAAAGTCATGTACATCGTCTGAGAAACACAAAACATCTTCTGCCATCCATCTGTCAGATGTTGATATATTTCAAGAGATGAGTAAAAACATGTGTGTAATATCGCCTGTGAAATATCCTTCTGAGGCTTCGTCCTCTGGGGAACATGAACGTCTATGCAAAATCAATTTCCATTCCAATAGTGGGGCTATTTCAGTCTTAGCATGGCTAAAAGTGACTTTAATGCAAAGGGTCAACAAACCTTGTTTTTACCATGCATTATATGCTGCTTTATATTGTGATACTGTAGCTCTATTGAACAAAATTACAATGTTTACAACAAAAGAAACAGGCATTGAGTTGACTAGGAGACGTGTATCAGTGAGTTCTCCCTTCCGATATTTTATCCTCGTGCTGCCTTGGTGCTCTTTCAATATCAGCACAAAGAGCAAGAGAAAGCTTTTCAGGCAATATTCCCAGCCCTTCAATAAACGTAGTAATGCAATTCACAGATGCAATAACCAAGACTTGTTAAAGGCAGCAGCATGCAATTACTGCATATAATAGGCCTCAGAATCAATAGAGGCAGGATTGAGGATCCAGTTTCAAATATCTAGACGGGCAGAGTGCAGCTACTCAAATGACAACATCAACCATGGCACCCCTAATCAACATTATTTCAAATTTGGATCATTTGTAGTCCATTTCTACATATTTATAGTTCATTACACATCTCTAATTTGATTAGGAAAGTAAAGTGATACATCTGAGTGGAACACAAACTCGGTGTACAGTATCCTTTTCCCTCGAGAGAAGCAGTCAAGCTTTCCCTGCTTGTATGCTTTACCAGGCACACCAAGGTCATCTTATCTCATCCTCTAAGTGCATACGGTAAATGATACACCAGCCATCTAAACGGCAAATACAGGTCTGCTGTTCTGATGTAGAAGCATTCTGCCTCGAGCACAATCCATACTGTTATTGTAGATGTATAGTATGTTTTGCTCAGACAAACAGTAACTGGATGTAGGCTGGTTAGAAATTAAATTCAGAAATTCAGCTTCAAAGGATTTGGGGTAATGCTTAATTTATTAACTATTTTCTTTGAACCAACAGTCAAATCCAGGACAGCAATATATGTATATATATATATATATATATATATAAATGAAAATGTATTTTTCAAGAAAGAAATATTACATTATTCCTCTTTTAAATGAGAAGCTTGATTCATTAGCAATAAAACCCTTTGCCGCTACAGTCTCACTTGACGCACAATTAATCAAATATTAATCGCAATCACGATTTTCGCTTCCCACAATGAAATAAATATGAGCGACTGCTTATTGACATTCAAAATGCGTGCTCCGCTTATAGAAAACTCTGCTGCGTATCAAATCAAGCTCTTCCTAAACGGACAGCCAGCCACCAGGGGGCGATGGCCAACTTTTGGCTTCACTTTTGGGGGAGCCGTCGTGCTGCTATGCCGCAGACGTGCGGCCTGTTAAAAACGTTCCTGAATGTTGCGGCTGCAGTCCAGAGTAGAACAGTAATGTAGTGTATTTCATGGGCCAAACAACAATGCACTGAATTCAAGTGAAGAAGAACTTTATTTTAAGTCTCATTTTGGTGCAGAGATTTGTTAATTAGCGCTGACGTAGCACTGTCCCTAAATACAATGAACAATCCACATAAATAACCGGGATCTCAATATTGATCAAAATAATTGTGGTTATCATTTTGGCTATAATCGTGTATCCCTAGTTATGGTTTGCTAATCTTAGCCAACTTTAGATAGGTATGGCTTAAGTTTTGCTGTTTCACGAACATCAGTGAGTCAGTTCACTGACTTTATGACCCTACTTGTGTTACCGTTACACTACGTTTTAACATTTTCCCGCACATTGAAATGTGTGGCCACAGTGGCAGCTGTTAGCAAAACTTATATAGTCTCGCTAAATTGTTAGGTGAAACAACTAAACACTCGCATTGCAATTTCTTTATGTAAAACAACAGGTGGTTGGAAAACAAAAGGGCTGCAAAGTTGCTGACCGTTGTCATTGTTCAAGCAGTTAACTTTCCCCAGACTGAAGCCAAGCACTGGTGCTAACTGATGCAAGGTACAATACTAGTACGGGAAAAGAAGAAAACATGTTGCAACAAGTGCTGATGTGTTTCTAAGAGCGATCAATGTTAAAGTTTAAATTAGAAAAAAACATTTAGAGAATATATGTGCGACTATGCAAATGCTTGTTAGTGCTACGGCCTTGCTAACAACTGAACCTACAGGCCAAATATGTTTGCATATGTCCAATTTATAACTCAAAGCTAATGCTCATTTAATCAGACCTCTTTGGAGAAAGAGGTGAAGCTACCCACAAAAGTAGCAGTTAATCTTCATAAAATACATAGAGGGTGCATCTTTGTATGCGGTACACCACTGGTTTTGATTAGAGAACAATAGCTAAACAAATGTGGTTGCATAAACTTAGCATGCTGTCAAAGTTGGCTGTTCATCATGGAGCCCTCATAAAGGACACTTCCTTTCCCACTGAAACCTGAGCCCAGGGCAGGCACATCAAGTAGATTAATATAGCATTACAGTGGAGATAGAGTGAAACCTCAAAGTGGAAGTCAAATTAACCTTAATTTAGCTCTGGTTGCGACAAACAATACTGTGGGCTCTCAGGGAAAAGACAATCCTATGCTGAAGACTTGCTCTCTCGTTCTCTCCTAAGCACAATACCATCTGTGCCCCAACACTGGAAACAGTTGTTCCTTTTGATGAAATGCAAATGAGCTAGGCTGTTTTTATAAATGAAAAAAATTTAAAAGAAATAATAATAAAAACCTGCCCATCCCCCCCCCCCCCCCCCCCCTGTTCCCTGGATGCCACAGTGGGCCCTCACAGCTGGGGGTTGAATGCTCTCCAAGCAGCTTGTGTCGGCGTGGTCCCCGTTACAGTGGGCCCCAGCAGCCACTGGATACAGAGGATGCACCCACTCAGCGTAAAAGTGGGGGAAAATTAAACTTCTTCCATAACACTCTGTGGCTTTGTGAAGTGGGCCACTCAAAACACTTCTGTCTGTCTGAGCTTGAATGTCACAATTGCATCCCAACTGCCCAAGTGACGTGAATGAAAACAATCGGGTTAACGGTGATATCCATCTCTCTATTTAGGAGCGGTGTAATGATGCTTTGCTGTGCGTTTTGAAGCCAGATCAATCTCCCCTGCTACACTGGATGAGATTGGCCCGTTTGAACCACAGAGGATGATGGGTATTTTTGGTGCACTTGTCTCTAATGACAGGGCAGCGGAGTGGGTGGAGGGGGAATAGAACAAGTAAATTTAGCACACTGTTAGGACTACTATGGCTCAGAGAGGCAGTTTTATACCTCCAGAGAAACAACTGTGCCCTTCTTTCTTTCAATGCCACAGTGCAGCACACAGACCTATTCCAGCAGCTCCACACACTCAGGATTGTTGGTGACATTGCACTTTATGTAAGTGCCAGCAGAGAGAAAGTAACAGAAACGTAGCACCTCTTTCATTACGTCTTTGAAAAGATGAAGAAAACAGGCGTTTATAACCATAGCTTGATATGATATCAATTTATCTTACAGAGTGCAGTCAAGATAGTCAGATCACATCAGCATCAGCTCTCAGAAGTTACTCTGAGACAGTATAGGGTGAGTCGAGCTCATCTTTCCGTAAGCTTATTGTCTCTTTTGAGGCTCTCGGGACAGGCAGCATTTCAGGAAATAAAATAATGTTGCCTCTGATAAACATGGAGAAATTCAAATTGGAATGTATCATTATGGATGTTTCAGTGGGCTTTACAGTGTGAAATATAGGGCTCATGCTTTAGATGAGTGTATGTCTGCATCGGTTGACTTTTCCACGTTCAAAAGAGAACTCTAATAAAGTATACTTACATCACCAGCAGCGAGCAGAGCACCGTTCGCCTCCGCCATGTTCATGTAGCTGTTGTTGTTGTTGTTCTGGAACTGCAAAAAAAAAAAAAAAACACAATCAGCCTACTAGTGTCCAGATAACATCAAGTGCAACTCGAGCTCTGCCCTTTCATAATGGACACCTGTCACTCAAACAGATTGTCACACTTGGCTCTGAATGTTTACACACAGTGTTAACCCCTCTTCTCTCTGTGCATGCGCATTCTGCCACTCTGCCATTATTGAGACATGACGAGAGGCATGCGAGAGGCCCAGGCCAATTCAAACCAGGGTAATGAGAATCTGGTCTGGCTATTCAGCTCATATGGGATGGCAATTAAGGATATGTTTGCATCACAAAGCCATCAAGATGCAGTGGCAGGTTATTAACTTCAAATAAACTATGGGAGAGGAGAGACACTGAGGGGAAATAAGGAGGCGAGGAGTGTTTTTAATATGGCTCGAGTACATTTTTGGTTAATGGGGGTTTTACAATTTAATTCACCAACATGATTTGGACATGTTTCCATTCTCATGAAGAATCCGATTTCCTGTTTTAGTGCAACAAGTAAAAGTGTATTCTTCTCAAGCATTTACCTGTTAATATCAGAGCTGATATCAGAAGAATAGCACTGGTGATACAATCGTGCCACACTGTCAAGAAAACATTCAAAACAGCAAAACATCAGTGTGTAAGACAGTTGATAAGTTACTAAAAACCCTGTACTTTGGTAAGAAACTGTTTTCACAACATACCCCTCCCTCCCAACCCACACATAGCCTGCTGGCAAAATGGCAGCCACTTCCTTTCTTTGGAGACACAGCCATGCTGACAGGTAGGAACAATGGGACATAGAATGAAGAATTATGGGCTAGCAGCTGGGCCCAGGAGCACAATGCACCTCTCTGTGAGTGAGGAGTGCAAAAACCCAGCCTACACGGCACGGAGGAGAAAGAGTCACAGCGCGTTTGCGTCTTCTTGAGGTTCCACTGAGAACACAATTTCAACAAAGCTCGGCGGTAATCTCTTTTGTGTGTTTATTACAAAGTCACTCTCTTAAAACATTATGAGAGGCGAAGAACTCCAATAGACGGAGAGAAATAAATGGCTTCTTATCCCAGCAGAAGCCAAACAATAGTGGAAACAAATTAAGATCAGAGCGAACTGAGAAGTGCGTTAATATATTTTCTAGCCCTTTGTGTTTTTTTTGCCCTTCTCCTTTTCTTCCGAGTGGTTAGTATGCGAATGTAATTACCGAAAGAACTGCTGCTAATCAACTGCGAATGGTATCCATTAATTAGTCTATGCCCTGGAGAGAGAGAGTGGGGAATCAGCAGCAATGTTAACAGTGCTACGCACCGCTGAGTAGCAGAGCCACAAGCTCTGCTAGCAGTTGCTGGAGCAGGTGGTTTGTGCCGTCTAGGCCTCCGGTGCCACCTTACCTGGAGCTGCCCCACTAAACTATATCTGACTGGAGCACTGGGGGTTTGCATGTTTGCACAAATGCACACACAAATGTATAAACACACACACCTTAAGTGAGAACCATCTGTCAATACTCCTTCACTTCCCAGCTGTGTGTAACTTTGAGACATGACATGGTTGGGTTACGTCAGCCACTCGGCTGGTAATTAACCTTATGCTGGGCTTATCTTTGAAGTGTTACTCCGTCCCTCTTCTTCTTTTAGATAACAAATTGAAGTCTCGGAGATATCCTTCTCTATTCAAGCACCGGGAACATTGTTGTGATTGTGGGGGGAGATAGGGCTCCGTTTCTCCTGTCCCCGTGTCTCTCTGGATGTGAATATGACTTTTTTAGAGTGAGCAGACAACAGATCTTCTTTGGAAATAGTTCTCTGAGAATTCAGGTAAAAAAAAAAATAGAGGACTACAGACGGATCTGAAATCTTCATGCTACTTTTAATATAGATGCTTGTACACCCTCCTGCCTGAAAAAAGCTGCGAAATGTCTCTGCGAGCGGAGTAGCTTTGTCTCGGGTTCCGTGCAAACTTGTTGGTGGCACTTCTTGGTCACACATTTCAACTCCATTACTTGCCATGTTAGACTACTTCACAAGCATGTAAGTGTTTCTAAATCAGGAAGAAACACACTGTGATGTATGGCTGAGCTACATACCGCAAGCACGGACATTACGAGAATCATATTAGCTCCATTAGAGGAAACGTAATCACGTTAAATCCATGGGCTGATTAGCGGTGTGAACCTCCCTGGTCTCTGTCTCTGTGAGTCATGTTTTATTGTGTTTCCAGGGCCCTTTAAGAGCAGTTCCTTATCTCCTCTGAGAACTGTGACTAACATCCCAAGAAATGTCCCCAGCCACTGGCGGTATCAATCTTCACCATTAAAAGCTGCACCATGTCGCATCGCAGCCCGGGCCAGAGGCCCCGGCGGACAAGCAGAGCAGGGAGTGGCGATTATTATTGTTATTCCCAATTCATTTTTTTTGCGGGGGTGGGGGGGAGGCATTCGCCACTCATGTTCGCAGCAGTGACGATTGAGTCAAATGCCAGATGAAATTAAGTGTGATTGGAGGGACCAAGCAGCTAAAATGGGTCAGCGCAGACAATGAAGGCTCTGTAATTAAAATGATGTGACGAGCTAGACGAGAGCTGCCATGTGAAGGGCCAAACAACCCATGTGTGTGTGTGTGTGTGTGTGTGTGTGTGTGTGTGTGTGTGTGTGTGTGTGCACGGGAAAGTATTTTTGGAATCAAGAGGGTGCAACAAAAATGAAAAGTTGGCGAAATCTGAGGTGTGGAATTACTTGACTTTTTTTTGCTAACTAAATGCTCCTGAACACACAATAAACTTGTATATATAGTGAAAACTATAGCAACTGTTCAGCAATGTTACATGCATTCAAGAAACTAGCATCTCACCCAAAGGGAAGCCATAAAAAATCGTGCCTTAAAGTGGCTGTGAGGGCTTTTATTAACAGAGTGAATTCACGGCTAAAGGTGCTCTGTAATATGAGTCACACTAAGAGTCAGACGTGGCTACATGGCAGAGCAAACACTGGGCGCTCAGTGTTTTTATTTCTGCTTCTGCAACACCAGCACATTTCTTCAACAACTGTTTAACAGGAGAGAATTAAGAGCTTACATGGGCCCTGATCCTAACGTGAAAAGACTCCACTGTCTGCATGATCGCAGGCAGACAGAAAACCAAGCAACCTCGCAGTGAATGGGATGAATGGGAAATTCTAGGTTTTTCTTTAAACGCACATTACTGCCTTTCTTTTTTTTATTCTAAGTCAAGATAAAACTTCAAGGATACCCCTTCAATCAATGTGAAAGCTTATATGATTCATTATCAGACTAAACAGTTACAATCAGATTCGAAGCAACAGATATCAGCCTGTTTTCAAATATAACTTTGATGCCTGATTTTTTTTTTCTCTCCACGTTTTAAATCCCAGTGCAGGAATATTTGTATGAAGAAATGTGGGAAATAAGGTGTTTTACAGCTATTATAGCAAACAAAATTATTTCAACCTCAGGGTGAACACAATATTGCACCAACATGACCCCATCTCACCCTCAATATGATGGAGTAACCCACACAGATCCTATCAGTAAACATGAACTGGACAACCAAGATCCACAGAATAGATGGCTGAAGGGCCTCTGATAGCACAGCTGCCATCTCTGCATGCATACAAATGGAAAATAAACAGGCACTAGCCCGTACTGCATCTGAACATTGAATACTGCTTTGTCAATGGTGATTAAATGATAAAGCATGACTGGGAAAGATGCAAGATGACACAGCATTTTACCATGAAAAAAAGACGATAAATCTGTTTCCAAGCCTTCCAAAGGCTGTTCTTTGGTTTTAAAGGACGATCAAACAGTCACAATATCAGTGCCGTCTGTCAGCAGGTAACTATATTGGACACATTCTTCCTCCCCACTGAAAACCACCGAACTAATTCAATCAAGAGCCCAGGCTTTTCCAGAAACATATCAACTGCTGACAAGCGATTTTACAGTTCAGCTTGAGCTCAGTAATCACAGCCTAGCATGTGTTCTCTGGAACATGACACTTGTGCTAATATGTTCTCCAGTGGTCTCCATAAAACAGAGCAAAGACACCACAGTTAAAACTCAACCTCCAATCCCGAGAAGCCCGCGGTAATTTGCGATGTATTATTTTATGCAATTTCCTTTCAAGCTTGGCCTGCCACCAGAATTCTCATTCGGTGACGGGGATCAGAGACTGAAAAGAGCAGCACTGTTTCCTCTCCTGCGAAACTGTAGCCTCTGGAAAAGTTATCTTCCGATTCCCAAGGTCCTCCTCAGCAAATACATGCTCATTTACAACCCGATTCAGCATAAACACTCTGCAGCTGCCTCTCTGGCGATCACGAGGCCTATTCACGCCCAGCAGGCCGTCATACATGCAGCGCCGAGCTGACATATAGAGATATATTTCCTCCTATGTGTGCAGCAGTCAATTTGTAAAGCGACTCCACAACACAGCATGTCCACGGAGTCGGCTCGCAACCTGTGTTCTGATCTGCGTGCCGGATCGATTGGTAATTCAGTTTAAAGCTAAAATCATTACTCCCCCCCACATCCAAGCACTGTCTTCCACCATTAGGGCTGCTAGTCCTCGACTACATGAGGTGGAATTGAGGGGAAGTTCATTGTAAGCATCTCACTCTTCCTCTGCCTCTCAGTGTGAGTACCACCGCAGTAGTGCAGAGGATGCGGCGTGAGAAAAAAGTCTCGGTCTTATCTGGGATCTGAATCAAGCTGATGACAGTTTTGTTCAGGCTGTGTGCTGATTATCTCCCTCTCTCTCTCACACCACACTGACCTGAACTTGTGTGATCACAGCATGCTTTTCTTTAGTAAAGATAGACGTGGAGGAACTGTTTAAACCCTTGCGGAGATATCTAACCTGCCACAAAAGGCCATGTTTGTAAGTACGTGCTAGAAAAATGACAAAGAATCAGCTCCAAAAGTATGAAAGCGTTCTTTAATGTTTGATCAGAGGGTGGTAAACATGTAGGAAATTCAGGTTGAAATTTGGACCATTCATTTTGGAAGATGTCATCACTAAGGTCTTTAAGGATGAAGAAATTATAGACAGAGTTTGTCATCATGAACCCAAAAGCAGAGCTTCTGTTTTCTTTAAATGACTCTGCATGGTACAGTCACGGGGCATGAAACCAAGTTTGCATATCCAACCAAAATGACAAGCTTAACTATCAAAATAAAGGAAAATCTTAAAGCGATTTCACAGCTCAGCCAATATGTATTATGTTTTTTCAAGCTACCCAGTCATTATGGCAGTGTTGAAAGACAGTGAAAGGCAAACTATAGCTGGTGCGTTCGGCATATTCCTCGGGGCAGAATTCATATTCAGCACAGACGCAGTGTACAAGAGTGATAACAGGGAGACACAAGCAGACCAGGGTGAAACAGAAGATCTTTGAATTTCTTTCAAAGTATTCGAGGATGAGACTATTTGACTTTACTGCAGCAAAACATGCATCAGTTTAGGCAGAAAAGCTGTCTGAAACAATTTAAAGCACATGCTGTAAATGTTGAAGCAGCAATGCTTTGCCACTCGGGTTCTCTTTCATTCAATACAATAGCCAAACGCCAAAGTCATGTTGGGCTCTTCAACTATATGTGGTAATTTAATAATGGGTCTCCCTATTTAGAAGCACAATTACAGCCACGCTAGCAGCTCTCTGGCCGTACTTGGGCACCGCAGTGCTTTGAGCTGTATGCTAACATCAGCATGCTAAACATGCTCACCATACACACGCTGAGGTTTAGCAGGTAATACTTCACCATGAATGTCTGTACAACATTTCATGGCAATCCATCCAATAGTTACTGAAAATAGAGCTATTTCCATCCGGACGAAAGAGGTGGACCAACTGACAAAGCGACACTGCACATCCCTAGAATAAGACAACTGTAATCCCCCTAATTTTTCTCATCATTTTGTTTAATAATGCTAACATTATAGCTTCTCTGTCATCCGGTTTTATGTATAAATGTTGATTTTAAGAGAAAACGGTGACAATAAAGTAAGACCATACTTTTGTAGCACAGCCACATCCAACACAATGTTACACAATGGAACTAAAATACACTGAGGTTCACCATAGCTATGTTTTCTCTTAGGCCTTTGACTAGCAAAGGCTGCCAAAACAAAGATGGTCTTATCATTTGTCATAATGGATCCATAGCCCGAGCCCAGAAGTCTCAATTCTATGCAGGTCAACATCCAACATCCCGTTTTTTTCCCTTGCTGTTGAGTCAGCTCTGTACTCTCAAGAGCAAATCCTAAAAGAAAGCGCGAGCTAAATGGGGTTCCATCTTTGATCTGGTGGGGTGCAAAGCCATTGGCCCACAGCCACAAAGGAGCTTAGGCAATGGAGAGGGCCTCAGAAACATGGTGTAGTTTTCCCACAATGGCTGCTGTTGCATGGACACACAGCTCTTGAGGAAGCAACATGAGAAAGACTTGGCTTGGTGATGTTGTCTTGCTTTTATAGCTAAGCCAGGTCTCAAGGCTGTTTACCAGCAGCTTTGAAGCAACTCCAACTCAAGATGCTATCAGAGGTATGGATTTTAACCAAGCTTAATCTGCTCTACTTGTCATTCTTTACTGCAAAGCAAGAGGCTGCTGTGGGGTTAAGGAGGCTAATAACTGAAATGACATGGTTAACTGTCATACAGGAGGAAAAGGAAATGGGTTTGTTCTTTATGGCGCCAACGGTGATGGTTGTGCTTCTCTTGGTCTGTCAGACGGCTATGAGCTCTGGTACTTGGATTCACATAAAGCTCAATTGAAACCTGCTGGGAGCTGAGTCCACTCTTATTGCTCCAGCAGCACATATGCATTTTTCTATTCCCTGTACCGCCGTTACTGGCTAATACACTCATTATAACCGGCTTTGGTAATGTGCACAATCAAGAGCTTTAAGTGATGGACTCAACGTAATCCTCTATTTCTTATCTAGTAGTGGCAGAAGACAGAAATAGTTGGGCTAGAATGGGTAAGATAACAAGTATTTAATTCAAAGTGTTGAAAACAACAACATCAGGATATTCAAATCAGTAAAGGCCTTAATGCAAAGTAAAGCGTCACCTCGACCTGGTTTTATTTCACTCATGTTCAAGTTCATTGATATCAGAAGCTAACTCCTTGGAAACCCTCATAAAAACACCTTTAAAAACATATTGTTGAATTCTCATCTGTAGCAACGTGTGCAGCCAGTTGGATGTTTAATCGTAAGTGTCTTTGTCCCTTTCAGGTACTTGCTGATCAGTCCACTCACAGATTTTTAAATCACAATACCTTCCAAGTTGGTGTGTAACCTGTGTCTTTTCTGATATTCTTACCATAAGCTCACAGTAAGCACAAACCGAACAGTTGTTCAATCTCTATGAATCTGAAAAACACAAACTGCTGAGCGGTGACTCATATATCAGTCTATTATATACTACAGGGCTGACTGTATTAAACAAATGGCTATGCCTGCAGCTGGAAAAGAGAGGCAATATAGAGAGAGCAGAGGTTATTGTCTAATTTAAATCTTGGCTGCTTTCCCAGAGCTGTACCACATTCCAATTTGTGGCTGTGTTGCTCGGCGCTACTGACAGAGGTCCGGCTGCAAATACTCTCGGGCTCCTCTCCAGAAATGTCTCGGAACTGGCAATCAACAAGTTGGCATAGATTAACGATTAATGACGGGGGCATATTAGGTGAGATAATGAAGATGCACACAAATAGATGTGTTTGTGCCGTTTGTACACATGCCCCCCCCCTCTCCCGCTGTGGTCTCAATAATGTATCTACAATCATGTGCTACATACAAAGGCTCATAAAGAAAGCCAGTGCATTGTGCCTGTAATGTCTTTGAGATCCATAATGAAATAGCAGCTGGAAAAGACATCTGTGAACACATAGTAGTTACAGAATGGTTGAGCAGGCTCTTAGAAGCAATTAGCTATTTCAAGCGTTTTCTTCTTGGCATACTATTGTCCGTTCATCTGGTAGATTGACAGCGCACCAGGACATCATTAGCGAACCTGGCGGCTGTTGAGTCGCAGACATTGTTTTTCTTGTGACAGCAACCATCAGGCTAAGTGCTTCACTAATGTTTTTAACAGTATTTAAACTCAAAATGTCACTTTAACATATCCTACTTCATAAGCAGTACGAGATTAAGATACCGGCTTTGAATAATTACAAACACTGAGCTTCAACTTTGATTCCATATCATTGCGCTGACATTTAAAGAGATCCAGAACAAAGACACACTATACACATCTTTTCAGTCAAAAATATTCCTTTCCTCCGTGTGAAATGACAGGTTGTAGATGAAAGGCACACGGTAACCAGGAGGTCTGCTGTGTATTGAAGAGGCGCTTTTTTTAAGAGAACAAGGTAACTTAGCAAAGTGTTCACGCATGGAGAAAAAAAAAAAAAGCAATGAATGCAAATGTATTTCTGTTGATGACCCTCGTCAGTGTGTCCAATCAAATGCAACCATTTTCTCCACACCAAATTTCCCTACTGATGCTATAAGGCAAACTAGAGAAAATCCATTTGTCACACAAGTATTACACTTGCATTCACATTATATACACACTGCGTTAAGTAAATCACAAATAATGTACACAGAAGGGTTAGTCTTAATGTCCTGTAGATGTGATTTAACGTGTTGCTTCAACATCACTGCACACAAAAATTTACAAGACAATGAAGCTGAATCGGACTCTTTACGATTGAAAAGAACAATGGACGTTGTATTTGTACAACCCCCCCCCCCTTTACCGGTATATTGATTTCCTCCTTTGGCCACAGCTCCCTTCAAGTACTTTTCTACTATTTCTCCAATGCAGGCCGCTTAAAAAGGGGTCACTGACATTTTCTGTATTTGAGCCTTGACCTCGAATTTAGGACCATGCTGGGAGTTTCTCCACTGAAATAAAAGAGAGCCGGACAGTCTGCTCTGCACTCACACCTCTCCGTGCACATGTTGTCCAATCGCTCTTCATTTGTCTTCATTAGGCCCATGATTGACCCGCTTCTCCAACTCTCTACCAGTATATATATATATAATCTGCAAAGAGCATCAGAATGTGATAGTGTGGCCCAAATCACCTGGTATCCTTTTCTTTATACGCAGAGGTGAGGAGCAACTAAATGTTCATAACTCGTGACTAACACAACCAAACCTTTTGTATTCTAACATACATTTTAAAAATTCCTTGATTGATCCAATTAATCCATATATAAGCAAAGCTTGTAATGACAAAATCTGTGATTTCAACAAGGGGTGCCATGCTGAGAATACTGACTGCAGCTTTAAGTCGGAGTGAGAAACAGAATTCCCACCGTCAACTTGTCATCAGCTAATTCACCTGGAGCCAGAGGGGGGAGATACACTGGACACATAGGGAGAGTTAATCTCTTCATTCATCTTTGCTAAAGAGATCGACCCAATTAGCTTGCCTCATTGACTGACAGCCCTTGTGTTTGCTTATTCCCCCCCCCCCCTTCTTAAATCAGGAGTTATGCAGTTTACACAGGCTCCATCTGAAGGCCTCGAAAATTATATTCGAGGGAACTGTATGACAGAAATAATCATGATGTCTTTATTCAAATCTGTTGAGTCTGAAATATTCAGCACTGCAATTTACTGTGACTGATTAGCCAATGGAAGGGTTGCTTGGGGATAGCTCTCCAGAGTTCTGTAATTGAGAGGATTTGACTTGGGAGAGGTTTTTTTTTTTTTTCTGCTGATAACTACACACATTCCTCTTTTTTTAAATGTACTTTTCTTTTTTTAGCCGCTCCTAAGAGCCAGCGCACATCAGAATTATGACGCTTGCAGAGACAGCAGTATGTAGGACAGTTCATATTTTGATTGCCGTCCCTTGGAAATGTGATTCCACATCTTGTTTCGTCTGATGTTTTACCAAAGTGTGTCTGGCTGGAGCCCAAAGAACGGTCAGTGTTGGTTGGCCTGGTCACTGCCGAACTGTCAGATCTAGAAACTCAAAGATCAGCGGCAACAGTAGCCCAGAGGACTGCCACGATACACACAATATAGAGAATGTTGAAGCAAAGGTCTGCGTGCCAACGCTAACATTGTATTACAAGATATATAAGATAAAGATACGAGTCATTTTGCCAACCAAAGCTACCCATTATCTTAAAAACTATATTTTGTACTAACCTATGCAGTCTTATTTTAATAAGATAAATTAAGCTAAACAACAAGCAATTACAAGTGAACGTATTGCTGCACAATTTAAATACATTTTGCTGAAACACCCTGGTCTGGTATGACCAGTAGCTTGTGGTGGCTAATGTTAGCAAAGTGTTGTACAACTGATATTAGCAAGTTAGTTTGCTGAGCTTATGACTCTTTCCTTCTGCTAATAATAACATGTACATTATTTGGTAGTTTGCATTAGTTGCATTACAGTTATCACTCGCTTTAAATAGCTGACAAAACATCTTGCATCATAATAATTACTGCCTTCTTTTCACAAGTAACACCCCAAAAAATATTGACAAGTTTGTCAAAACTGTGACAGTTTGACAAAAGTACGGTTATATTCCGTAGCTGGCACAGACGTACGTGCAAGGCTTAAAAAAGGGATGAAAGGCATCAAATAATGAGCCGTTTCATTATAATCCTGTATGGGTAATTATGAGATTAATATGTCAATGCTGGTTTTGGCAGGTTCTGCAGCCAGGAAAGGCTATATTTACCGCAGTCCTTGTGCCACATTGCACTGAAAACAGCTTTCTTTCACATTAAATCTCATTTATATTGTACAGAAAAAAGAGAGAGATGCTGTTATTCTTTTCCAAAATGCCCTACTAATGCTCTGGGGCATGATTTGTCATTGTTATTCAGTGCTCGCTCACCTACACTTAAAACATGATCCTTCTAGATTTTAATTAAGCACAAGGTACCTCCCAAGGGGTTCTGGCTTGGCAAAGGAAAGTACTTTGATTTATGTACTACTTTGTTGTTCCTGCTTGAAGCTTGCCTGTTATAAGGGACCGTGGTGATGAATTAAAGAACTGGGCAATTATTCTTATTTGTTCATTAGTTGCTGTAAATAATGTATTCTTCCAACAACGTCAATACCCACTAATAGTGAAGCTTTCTCTTTACATGTCATCTCCTTACCTCAAAACAATCAAAACATAACATCCCAACTGGATAATGCATCTCTTTATGCGTCCCCCATACAGCAGCAAATAGCACAAAACACCTAAAATGCAGTACTCATTTGCTCATCATTATGGGATGCCATTTCAACAGCGATTGTATTTACAATTTAGTGGCTGTTAGATCAGCAATCATCAGCAAACATTGTGGCATCTTAAAGCAATCCCTGAAGCATAAGTACATATTTGTCTCAGTCATGATATCAACACACCCTCTTAATACAGTTAATATGACTTTCCTGTTAGACATATAAAGGCACAAGGCTAAACAATGAACCACAATAAAACATAAAAGTGTACTAACTGTACAGTGATTTGTTAAAAACAAAACATTTTTCATCCTGTAGTAATGAGAAGCCAAGCACATTTCAGGTAGCATATTCCAGGCAGTGTTCATATGTATAATATCCCAAAAGCATTATACTCATTAGTCAAACCCTAATAGTGCCGTGTCTCTTTCTAGGTAAGCATTGCTTATTCAGTCATCGTATAGCGTGGGCAGCAGCCAGTTTTCAATATGAAACTTTAAGTATTGGCAGGAGTATAATCCAGACTACCCAGGTGTGCAGTATGCAGCTGTTTGTAATAAAAGACCACATGCCCTGCAATATCATATGACAAATGTAATAATGTTCAGACAGTCATCTTTTTTTAATGAATCTGGTTACAAAAGCTCTGTAGCTGTAGATTGTGTCATTCTTTCACTTTTTATTCGTTCGTTTCTCTGGATGAGTGTCAGCTGATCGTCTACAACGTAGAACGGTATGTTAAACGTGCCTGGCCCGCTGTGGCACACATTGACGAATCAAAGCGGTAGCTGAAGACGAAAGTGAAGACGGTCAGCCGCCTCGGCGACACAAGAATGGTTAGAGACCTTGTACAAGGTCTGCTCTCCTAGATGCATATCAGAAGGTAATGGAGTCTCGGAACTACAGGGGTGCTGCAGGATCGCTACGATTAGCTCGTGGAACTGCTGAAGGTCACCACTGCTGAGCTGAGCAGCCACAAGCCCTCATAAAACCATGCAGCGTATCATTATTTTCAAAGTGTTTCATTATGGACGGTTAACCTTGGCTAACTCCGACCCCACACTTTAATCAGCTGCCTGTAATGCCTTTGAAGCAGCGTAATCATTCAGCTTCTTTTCTTGTTTATCAGCGGGAGAGACACACAAATGTTGTTGGAGCCTATTTTTTTTTTTTTTAAAGGGAGAAATCTCTTTCCACTAGGCTGTGCAGGTATTTGAAAAGTTACACCGTGAGTCAGAACCTCCAACGATGAGGAGCTAGATCAGTTTCCTTGGAAGGAATGTCATTTGAAAGAACTATCAGTGGCAGTCCAGAGAGGGAAACCCTGCTAAGGCTGAGGCCTCACAGACCATGATCTTGTTTCTACTGCTGCCATCCCGCACTATGACCACATGCGAGAGTCCACGAGCCAGCAGAAACACACACACACACACACACACACACACACACACACATCACAATAAACAAGGACATGCTGTGAATGGGCCTCGACTTCAACTCCCGAAAATATCTGAAGTCGGCTCAAAAATTTCATGGACCCCATTCATGATCACAGTCGAGGTTCCAGGGACCGGACCTTTATTATATGGCTGGAGCTTTTACCGAGGCCGTGTCCATTGTTCCTTTTGATCATGCAACTGAAATAAAACCAGACCGAGTCATGAATACTACATGTTTTTCATCCGACTGGAAATTTGAGGATAAAGAATCCTCAAAGCAGTGACACTTCAGTAACATGTTGAGAGCTTTGCTCATTCAAATGAACATGATTGTTGGGCAATTGTAGCCAACAGAATAAAGTAAGAGTGATGTCATGAGTCGACAGTCTTTTCTAAAAAAAAAAAAAAAGTGTTTTCTGCAGAACATCTTTGTTATGTCTTCCCTACAATATGAGGTCCTAGCAACTACAGCATGATTCACATTTGTGTAGTAATGTTTAGGCAACTCAAAGCTCTTTTTGGGGTTAGGAAAAGATTCTGATCTTAGATCAACACTGGAAAAGGTCTGTGTGTACTGCCTCATGCTTTAAGTAAGGTTTCCAGTTTGTACAAAGATAAAAGTTCATTATAGTGAAACATATAATTCAATTTGTAAAATTAAATAAATTAGTGACTCGGCAAGAGTGAAACAATGACAGTAGATTAGAGGGCAGAAATACAAAGGAAAACAGAGTGGTTGTTGTAAATTGCTTGCAGACTATTTACATGAACATGTTATCTATAATGGATACAAAGATTTTTTGACAAAGTATAGAGAAGACATAAAGGGCAAACATTTTCTTCTAAGAACAGCTGTTTTACCCACCTCCAGGGCTTCACGGTACAGCGAGACAGTGCACTGTACTGAGATCTTGATATCATCATGAACATGAATTATGGCAAAACACAAAAGCATACATGCCAGAGAGTATCAGTCTAATGCATGTACATTAAATATCCAATCAAACTGTGGCAGAGTAAGATGGCAGTTTTCCAATGTTAAAAGACTATTAAAGCTCATTTAGGGGGGTGGGGTGGGGGCGTTTATAGGCTGCTGTATTATTGCTATGGTAGAGTAACTGCTGAGATAGACATTAACAATATCCAACTGCCACAAACAGTCTATGTTTGAGAAGGATGAGTGTGTTCCCAGCATGAACAGAATCAAGCAAAATGGGAACAATACAGTTCCTGTAAGCAACAAATACATCAGTGTATAGATTTTTAAAAGCTATGTTTTAAAGTGACGCTAACATGTTGTGCTGTGTGACAAACGGGCTGTATTTAAAGTTGGTCTTTCTTGAACTCTGCGTCAATTGGCTCCAACGTGAGATCTATTCGACTATTCAAATAAAACATTTATTTACCCCCATTATTTAAGCTCTTTGTTCATCGGGTCGGAGGGATATTTGCACACCTGCTACTATTGTCGGTGCTTTTAGTGCAACCTGGTAACACGCTGCATTATGGGAATGTGTCACGTAGGAGGGGGCAGGTGAAAAAAGGGTGAATTAATCAAACTGCCTAACATGTGATACTACACACAAATATAAATATATTCACAGTCAACCTGATACGTTATCACTTGCTGGAACAGTGACAGCTAGATTGGAGAGAGAAATCCCACAGACAATAAATATTGTTTGGTTGACGGGACTCATTTCTACAGGAATAAGTACTATTTGAAAATAAGATATTCTGCACTGCAATTAGTACCCGACTTAAAAGTAAATATGGGGTACAGCTAAAGGAAAGACGTCCAATATAGAAATAGCAGCAATGAACTCAACTAGTCCAGCCCCGAAAATATAACCCATAAGGAGGGCATTCGTCAGTGCCCTATGCTCCTTGAAAAGAGCATTGGACATTAGATGTATGAAACATGGCTGCCTCTCTGGAAAGCTTTTAAAAATGAATGTGTCTTAACAGCGAGGCTAACCACTAAAAGGGACACAACACTTATTGAATCAGCCAACCAGAAAGTGATTGACTGGTCCTTTTGAAAACTGCTTAATTCACGGTAAAAGCGGTTTTCAGGGGCGCTGGGAGTTTTTCCCCTTCCTTTTAATAAGTCAGCAAGGTTGAGGCTGTCAAAGATGTAGTGAGCCGAAACCAGATTAAAACAGTTTATCATGGTGGAAAAATATATCTTGTGGGGGCTCTGCTTTGATTCAAAAGGGGCCACAGTACTCACACAAATAACAAAACTCGTACAGGAGGTTCATTTTACCTTTGACCTTACAAGATACACGAACCCAATCAGTAGATTCACTATTTTTCATGTCTGTGAGATATAAAGAATTTAGCTAAACTTGAGTACTTGAAGTGCCTCTGGTACTCGAGTCGAGAGGTATCTCAGTCTTATCAGAAGATCATGATCCAGTCCTAAAACTCCCTCCCTCACTGACCTGTCTCTGTGTGGAACTATGACTTATGGGAGTTCTTAGAGTGGGCTTAGATTTGAAGCTTTGTGCATCGCCTCAAAAAAATAAACACTCACGCTTAAATAGATTTGTGTTGTGTCAGACAATTTTGAAATTGAAGTGTTGATTCCTTTTTTTCTGCTATATGTGGTTTGGTCATCTTCAAAAACATTGGAATTATGACTGTGTCGTGTTTCACTTACAGCGTGCCGATGGATGAAATAATGACATATTTTGGAGAAAAGTAATAACAAGGCAAGGAGCATTTTTCTTTTGAGTAACAGATTGTATTGTACTGAATCTAAATTCAGGGATCACAAATAAGGGCAAAAATGATTCAGAAAGGAAGCTCGTGTTTTATTTACCGTAAAATAAAATCACCAGACAACACTTTAAGTCCTACAACTGGAAAAAAAAACAACAACTCTTCTTTCATGACTTTGAACATCAAAATAAACATTTTCTCCTCAGGCACTAACATGGTTTGATGGATGATGTAGTGTGCATGATCAAAATCCAATAACAACTGTGCTTCTCTTGTGGGTTCATCCACTTTGAAGCACTGACATAGATGTTTGTGAAACAGCCATGCAGCTACAAATAGTGGGGACTGTCAGTGGTAATCCTAAAGGAAAAACGTAAGAAAGGTACACACATGGATGGCTTATGTGAAGATGTTTGACGTGTATTCTTAACTGGTTTTACACTGGAGCTTGAAGAGCGTGAGGCCTGCCTAAATGAGCCACACTGAGTAATGTAATGAAGTGGATTTATGAGCAGTGATGGCAGGATTACAGAAGGTCTTTACGAGTGCTGATCTGGGTAATGGTCTATGTCTGCCTTAGATTTCAAAGCCTCTCTCATATCCACCTCATAAACAACGCGAATAACCTGGTCTTACATTTCCCACAGGTTCAGACTGTTGGTTCAGATCATCAGACTAAACTTGTAAAACGTTGCAATGGGACTTGGTGTGTGTGTGTGCATGATGTCAACAGTTCAACAAAATGAAGAGAGTGACAGCTGTGATAACAGTGTGCCACAGGAATCAGAAACTATCAGGCTCAGAGTTTAATACCAAGCTGCGTTAGCTGTAGTTCGGGTCGCTTCTTCAGAAACAATCGCCGTGAACCCCTTAAAGGTCAGTCTTCATAAACATTACATGGTTTCCATCAATATGATCTATATTGCTAGCGCATCGCTGTATGCCATCATTCAGACATCCTGCAGGAAGTGGGGAGCTGTGCATTAACAAAATGTTAACATCTGCCCTGTGGAGACATACGTGTAGCGCAGTCAGTCAAACAGAGCAGTCGCTCTAAGAGGCAGGAACTCTGAGTACAGCGTGTCTTCGAGCGGGCGGACTAAAAATAACACCGTCTAATCTCAGTGGGAAAATTGGGTGTTTAATAAATCGGTTGAACTACATCTCCTGACAGGGTACAATTAAAAATACTCAGCAAAACACATCAGCTATTCACTTCTCGGACATTTAAAATGCACCTTGAAGTCATATCCATCAACTGCTGAGTTTGACAAAGCAGAAAGCCTCTGAGGTTACACCCCAGCCCCCAATACACACACACACACACACACACACACACACACACACACACACACACACACACACACACACACACACACACACACACACACACACACACACACACACACACACACACACACACACACACACACACACACACACAAAGCTGTGTTTGGATATGTTTAGAATGTGTGTGATGAAATGGCACCAGCTGTGTACACTGGAGAGATGCACAAGACCCCCCCTCCCGGTTGAGCAGAGTGTTAACCCCTTCCCGCCCGGTGATTTAGAAAGGACAGCAAAGACAAAAGAGGCCTGGCCACAAGATGTTACTGGGTGGGGGGGGGGGGGGGGTTGTTGCTGTAGAAGTACTTCTCTCAGTTCTTTATATCTTAGCTGTTTTTAGTTTACCTATACACATGGGTCAGTAGGTCCTACATGAGCAGGCTTCTGTTTTACCTCCTTCACCACATTTTACAGGCTTAATAAAATCCTCTGATAATTGCAGCTGCACCCCTACATCATCAAGTCAGGTCTTTACAGTCGGAACAACTTCCTAGCTGTTTGTTGTTTCATATCGTAGGTGAGTTGATGATAAAATACAAAGAATGTGGTAAATACATTCTCAGAGGGGCTTTTTCCCCATGTTAAGTTTAAAAAAGGAAAAAGTAGAATATGTGTAGCAAAATAGACTTAAAGTTGACCGGAGTTACCGTGTTAACAGCACCAAACGCAGTTTGAGCAGCTACTTTTTTAATACAACAGAAGAACAACGGGGGCTTTTGTTTACAGCGCAAACAACCAAACTATTAAACGTTGATTTAATAAAGAAGCCAGTCAATAATAATTACAACCGCAATCTGATTTCATGCTGAGCATGGCACTTGTAGTCTTCCCCGACATCAGGGCACGTTAGTTACCATGATGAGTAGTTTGTGTTGTGCAGCCTGTTGCCTTCAGCCCGCTGATGAAAGAAAAGCTGAAAATTACCTTTTTTTTGTAGTGTCACGATACTAGAATTACTAACTTTGATACAACACCTCAAAATATTGATATCATTTCCGATATCAGAGGGAATATTTAAATATTAGATTGTTATTAAAAGATAATAAGCTGTTGTGTGTGTCAACTCAGTCTCTGAGAGAAGAGTGAGCAGAAAGCACAGCTGGTCCCATGTATCCATACTGCTGAAAATTATTATCGAAACCAGTTCAAATATTCAATATTATCTATACTTCCAATATTTATGACTACACTATAGAAAACATATTTTTAATGTAAGATTTTTGAATCCAGAACGGGAATGGCAGACCCCGCCACTACCAATACAAGCTACAGTATTGTGGGGCAATGAATGGAATTAGATGTCTACTGCACGAAAACTGCAGATCAGCAATTGTCACACAAATGGGGTTTGATTTCATGAAAGTAGTAAGGATTGTGACTTTGAGTGAAAAGAAGCTGCCATTGATTAGTTCTGATGAGAACTTGCCTGTTGAAATGTTTACTAAGCACTAAAGTTGCATGTCCACTTACAGAGCTCAACATCAACAATAATGTAGGACAATGTGCTATGAAGCTATTTATGCTTGTGCCATTAAATTACTCTGATGGATGGTCCATTCCCAAAGACTTAGGATGGTGCTGGTATTGGTTTTGCAAATAAACCTCAAGTGTTAGCACTGGTGCAGGTGAAGAGTTTGTATTAACATCTGTTGTTAATTTCAGTCTCTGCAGATGGAGGCAATGAAAGTCCACACTAAATAGTGACTGTATCTGAAACATTATTAAACCTTGAAAGAAAAAAATAGACCAGATGGCCATAAATATGGGAATAACACTGAGTCCATTTCATGAAACCATTAAAGTCAATAACATATGACTTTTGCAAATATCAAAACCAGCCAAATCCAAACAGCTCCTTGTCTTTGCTTCGATGCTGTGCATGACTGAAAAAACACATAACTTCAACTGTCTCGCATCGCTGGCATTACCAAAACAAGACATTGGATGAATGAGGATTAGAAGCCAGCGTATTCGTTCAAAGTTGTCTAAACTTTCAAAAAGGCAGCTCGTATACATTTTAATGACTACAACCAGGTGTTCTTAACACAAGCCAAAGAGCCAGTGAAACTTAAGAGTCTTTATCACAGATGAATTGGAAACAACGCACCTTGAAGTAGCAACCAATCAGTAAAACTATGGTCCTTGGCAGGTGTGCCCTTGAGCATAGCTGATAAGTGTTCACTCGTAAGTAAAGGTAGTGTAAGAGAAGCAGACCCGGCTTTGACATCCCCTGTCTCCAACCTGAATGCTCTGCATTTAAATGGTAAAAAACTGACAGAAATAAGCCTTTACATTTGCTGTAAGGAGAGTTTTGATAAAAAGGTGTACTGTGTTTATTTCTAGCCGATTCCAGCGAGTGATCTTTCTTGAGTTCCATTCTGTGCGTGTTATTCAGTTGTGTGAAGTTGTGGCGCGTTTCTCTCCAGCACCACTGTTTCTCCTTCATCTCGGTGCCAAACGAAACGGCAGCTTCATTAGTCATGACTGCAGCACCTAATTAAGTTTGTGCCACTCGTTTGGATTTTTCTGTAAATTTAAAAGATTCTCTGATGTTTCAAAGTGCCTCTGGGCCCTTCTGTCTCCGTTGTCATTAAAATTGAACATTTCCTGTGCCAGCGTTTTTGAGAGAGTATTGCCTCTTTTCAAATCAAAACTGTGAATCCAGTGAAAGTCATGCTGTTTGCAAAAAGGTGCTGTGACAGCCAATAAATAGATTAAAGAAGTAATGCCTCAGTTCTATAGCACTTGTAAGCACGCCACTTATTCTGGAGGACTAGCCGCCATGCATTGTGCTACCTTTCAGCGAGCGGATTCAAACAAATTGGAGGCTGATTTGAAAGATGCATGTAAGAGGGGCTATTTGTTCACCATGGGAAAAGGGATTGTAATTAGCATGAAATGCAGGCTTTGTACTCTCCCTCTCTCTCTCTCTCCCCCCAAACATAACTGGTGGAGATACTGGATAAACACCTTCTCGCTCTCGGCCTCCTTTTGCATTGTGGCCAATTACTGTTACAGATGGAAAATCTCACTTGACCTGGGGAATTTATGAGCAGGGATAAAAAAAATCGCACTTCGACTCTTACGCCAATTCAAAGCGATGTAGTTCGCGTGTCTCAAGGCTGATGAAGACATGATGAAATTGGGCACATATGACAACTTGGCCACATGACAAAAGAGCTGATGAAACAGTGAGACAAACCTGGTAACTATTTAGAGCAACATCAGATTGCAAGGGCAAACAGCACTATAGGGCTGAATACATTTGGGTGGGGTGGGGGGGGGGGGGGGGGGGGTGTGTGCGCGCGAGGAGGGTTGGGGGATGTATGTAGGGGGCTACCATTGTTTGAACTTTGTAAAACGCTGCACTGGTGTCATCAGTCTGTCAAAGTGATGTCCCCTCTTGCTGGTGGTACGAGGGAGGCAAGCTCCTGATGGATAACCGGACGAATAGTTCAAGTGTTACATCCCTGAGAAAATAATCACAAAGTATCATCAGCGTTTTACATGACCTCTGCCTCGCGCAGTTGGACAGTTAATAAACGTGTCATACCTCAGCAATGCGAGGAACAGGGCTGCTTGTATAGCCTACAGATGTAGGGAAGTGAATAAAGCAAACTTGTAAACAATGCAGGCCGTCTAAGCTGGGAGCGAGTAGATAAAGCGCTGTTGTACATCATGTGGCTGCTTCTATTAGTATGACAATCTGAGGGGTTTACTGATGCCATGTTGAAGATAAGCGCTCAACACAGCGAAATTAAATGCATTCACACTGAGCAGATCCAAAGTGTGCCGCCTATTTCTTTCTGTTTGTGATTCTATGTGCAGCTGTTTCAGCACAATCTCCAAGAGCCATCAGTAGCAACCCGGATGTGCCAAAGCTCGTTAAATACTCTGAATAAAGTTGTAATGAGTGTGGGGGTATAGAAAAAGGAGCAGCTCGACATGCCAAAGGGTAAACAAGCATAACATGGCATTTAACTGCACCAGTGTTGAGGTTCTTGTAACAGGATCTGAGTCCAGCAGATCATTTTATTTTGACACTCGACACACTGTGTCATACTTTCACCACATTGTTAATGCATGTAGCCATTCTGTCATGTAGATCACTGATGTCTAGGAACATGTAACTGTGTATATATATATATATATATATAGCCAACAGCGCCCGTGGCTGTGGATCACATCACTCTGGTGAGAGTTCAGCAGTGCAGCGTGGCCGGTCCGAGCTGGACCAAAGTAACGCTGTGTGCCACTGTGCACTTGTCGCGTGCTCTCATTTCCATTGCTAGTTCACAACAGCAAAGTTTGTGGCAGGAGAGGGAGGTACTAATTAAGCAACTCCATAAAGATGGTAATGATTAGCGACTCATTATTAGTCAGAGTTGGGGGGGAAACAAGTGGAAGCAACTAAGAAAATGAAAATAGGATTACTTTTAATTCGAGTTAATTATGGATGGATATTCCCTCAGCCCGGTGGGGTTACGGTGCACCAGCGTGGTCACACAACACAAAACTAGACAACAGCACAAACACAGAGGGTGTTTCTCACCTTGTTGAAGTTGTAGTAGCCCAAACAGTGGGCAAAATCCAGGTTCGCTGGTTCTCCCGGAATAGAATTCCCACCAGCAGTCGGATAAAATCTTACATCCATGGTGTGTGTGTGTGTGTGTGTGAGAGCCGCGCAGCTGTAGCGTTAGCCTACTCTGCAACCGAGATCAATTTGTTTCTGCCGTGTACAATCCCAGCGCACAGATAAAGAGAGAGAGAGAGAGAGAGAGAGAGAGAGAGAGAGAGAGAGAGAGAGAGGCGGTGAAAGTGACCCAAGCTTTGTTGTGGGGGGGTGAATGAGACACTGTGGAAGGGGAAGGGAAGGTGGGGAAAGGTTCGGTGTGAAGTTTCGATATCCCTCTTCTACACCTGGTTCGGCCGCTTCATCTCGCAGGAAGCCCACGTGAAGGTTGGACTGAGCCGAATAAGCTGTCCGTCAAGCGGCAGTAGACGCTGGGTGCCCATGCATTTACACACAGCTGCTGCTGCTGCTGCTGCTGTATACAAAGAAGCCACGAGACCGGCGACTGAGCGTGGGTCCACCTCCTTTTCCTCCCCCTTCAGACGCAGGAAAAAGAAGGGGAAAAAAGGAAAACTGCAACAAAGTAGTAATAATAACCACAAAGTAAGTCCGCGCGTCAAAACAGTACCAGTACTCAGAAAGGTGTCCCCTGTCCTCCGCTGTGTCTCTCAGAAGTTTATTTCTCCCAACTTAGGAAACTCGTTGGTGAAGCAGGTTTGAGTATAGGAAGTAGCTAGCTGGCTGCGCGAGCCCCTCTGCTAAATACAGCGATTGGGAGGTTTGTAAAACAAGCCAAACAACACTCCACAGATGGTGCAATTAGTGGATGTAGTACACACACAGTGTGTGTGTGTGTGTGTGTGTGTTCGAGTTCAGCCCTCGGCTCTGCCTGTCGTAGTGATAAACAAGGCAAAATGTGTGAACACGCCAGCCACTCCCCAAACACACGTAGCCACTCCCATTAAAACACTGCAATTTCAGTCCATGTGACATGTTGGCATATATATGGTAATTACAATTACAGGACTCTTTTTTTGTTTGCATATGCATGTGTATTTTATTATTTTAACGATGCATATTACCATCCTTTTCTGTGTTTTGTCTGGAGCATCACGTTTTAAATGATTCTAGTCTGTCAGTGAGGAATGACAGCAAACTTTAAAAAGTGCAAATGATAAGTATTTGATGATCCAAGACATTTATTTTTCTGGAAGCTTTTTGAATTTCCTCCTAGCTTTATTAACAGTTGATGACTTGGATGTTTGTTTGTTTTTTGTTGCAGTCTCAAACAGCCAATATTAACGTGCATGTGCCGACTAGATGCTATCGTAACTAGCTAGTAAAAGACAGCCCAGCCCTGTGACAGAACTTCACACAGACTTGTACTTTCTGTAGTTTTCTTGTCTCTCACTCTCTCTGTTTTCCTTCTTGGTCCCGTATGTTCATGCATTGAGTCATAAAGCCCCAGAATAATTGGAACATTTTCAACTTGTGCAGACGCGTCTTCTCCTCAAGGCAAACTCGCAACTGTTCACATGTACTTACATCTCTGTCTTGACTTTTGCTCCACCTCTAAGATTTAATTCATGTTCTTTCTGCCTGAATACATCTCTAGTTTCAGACCACCACCATAGATGAGGTTCTCAAAGTCAAGACATCCGTAACTTTTTCCAAAGCATAACCCTGTATTTCTTTATATCCAGGTCTATTTAGTGTACATAAATACATACTCAGGGTAGAAGCAATTTCGTGGTAACCAACTTCAAAAAAGTCAATTTGTACACTTTCATTTAGGATATAGTGTCTGTACTTTTACTAGTCTTTATGTACAAATATTAGAAAAATATCTTTTTCTCCATTAGGACAATTTAAGCATTCACATAAATTCATTCACTCTTCATTTGAAATACAGGTTGCTCACTATTTGAAGTTATGTCAAGCTTGTGCTATATTATTATGCTATATATTGCAGGGACTTGTAACAATCTCTAACCGATGTGTCCTCAAACCAAACATCAGTTAGAGATCTGCCCTGGCTACAGCCATGTTTCAGACCCCATATAAAATAATAGTCAGATGCAATGATAATAGCAATAGGCTATTTAGTAATTAAGAAAAAATGAGGAGCAAACAAAAAAAAATACAAGAAAGTACCAGGGCAGATGTGGTGGTGCTCGGAGGCCACTGAGAAAAACATCACATCCTGCTCTTGTTATACCAAATGTAGCATTTGACACTATTTTTATAACTTTTATGATATGAATGCACATGTGTATGAATACACAAGTTCAAGCAAACTTAAGCACGAGATCATATGGGCAACATGTGGTGCCGAAATAAAGTTGACATTATCCACTGTTCATTTGGACTGCTTTGAAAGAGACATGAAAGAGACATGATGTATCGTATTGGTGCTGGTCTAACCGAACTGCCATCTACAGCTACAGAGCCAGTCCCAATGGGATTAATTGGGGAGTATCATCTTTCCAATTTAACCTTCTGACATGAACTAAATGTCAACAACTGATCACAATTACAGCAGATACAACATTCCAGAGAAAAAACAAAAAGCTATCATTTTGCCAAACATGATTTTAACCTCCTGAATTTGTCTGTACACAGACTTGTCCTTTGACTCTTAGAAATTAAAATGTAACTTTATTATTGCAGTTGATATTTGGAGAGATGATTCAAGCAGGCAAGTTTTCTCCCTGCCCCAATAAAGAGTGTTTCAGGGATGACCTATGTTTGTAGACCAACCCAATTAGCATCGCATTTGATCCCTCAACAAAAAGCCAATGGGATTTTTCCATTCAAATTTGGATAGTTGCAGAATATAAAGTCGGTGGCAAACACAAGTTTAGGATAATTCTTCTAATCTTCTAATATCCACCGTTACCAATACCACTCTTAGGATTTTTGAAGCGTGAATACAATGGCCAAAAGTAAAAACCTAACGTTAGGCTATGAGCAAACTACAGCACGGTCTCATGAGTGCGAGTATACAGCGAAGCTGTAAAGGCGGAGTAGTCGGCGATGAAGTTTTGTAGTCTCAATTAGCCCCTTGATAGCAACCGCGCTTTTCAAGACTCTTAAAAGCTTCAAAATTTAAGAGCCGTATTATTTACCCGGCAACAAAACTTTAAAATTTCTTAACATTGTGTTAATCACAGACCTTATTTCCAGCATCTAACCAAAATGCTAAGTAATTTCTGGGTTTTAGGACTCATTCCTGCAGCACTTTATTGCAAATAAATTATTTGCAGGAGTATCAAAACTTAATTTTATCTATGGAAATAATAATACTTATGTGTCCCTGGCCACCTGACGCAACTATATGCACTTCACCACTCTGTTTTACTGTAAATGCTTACAGGGTGCATACAGTATGCTCAATTCTCCCAATACACTTCTCAGGTTTCTTTTTCTCAGTTTCTGAGTTTGGAACAAGACACGATTGTGCAAGGGTTACTTTCAGACGACTGCTGGAAACTGTTATTTCCAAACAAGCAGATGAGAGATATTATTTTTGAGTAGAAGTACCACAGCACTGGGTGAGAGGAGCAGCAGGCATCCAAAGAAGCCCACTGTAAGACTGTCTGATCAGGTTCAAAGGTAGCGGTACTCTATGTGTGGAATAAACAAGTAAAATGGTCTAATGGTGAAACCCGTTAAAGGATAGAAAGCAAATACCTGTATGTAAAACTGGGTGCATTAAAAATATTGACATAGTGTTGAAGGAAATATGTTACTCGTTACTGGAGAGTTTTCAGAAACACAACCAAGAAACAGGAAGTTGCTTTTATTGGTAATTGTGCTAAGATTAAATAGTACACCTGTTTGTATTGTAATTAGACAGTCACAGTATTGTGTGTATATCAGTCAAGATGAGTAGGCAATAAGTGGAACTTTAAAGTGATAGCCCACCCAAAATATATATATAGCATCGCTCTCACTGCAGACATTTTGACATGGCATAGCCAGAAAAGCACAGGTGTGATTAATAACATTCATCATGGCGGCGTTACATGCGTACAATACCAATACATTGCAACATGCACACCTGAATGGAACACAGCTATAATTAACATTATTAATTACACCTGTGCTTTGTCAAAATGAAATGATACACAAAAAGGCCCATTATTATCACGGTGTACACAGTGAATTTCCTCACACAAGCTGTCACATCATTTTTAAATTGCCAAAAGAGTCGGTGGATGTTATGCTCACTATACTCCTGGTTGTGCGGTAAGCACACAGAACGAGTCTTTTCATTCACCTGTCACATTCAGCTCTCCAGAGAGGGAAGAAGAGGTCAGAATAAACATGAAAATCAATGCTATCGGCCATGAGAATACATAAGCAAAGCTTTGCAGTTGTGTCATATTTGTCTGTAAATGTCAGATTTCCTTTATTTACCATTAAATCTCTGCTTTGAGATATGTCAAAATGTGTTTTTGTCCTATACCCTAAGACAATACCTTCTGTTCAACTTCCTCTACTGTTTTATCAAGATCTAATCTGCAATGCAGCTTCAGTTTCACCTCTTATTCGTTTTCAGCACAGAGTACCAAGGTCTGTAGTTTAGAATAACAAGTTTTTTAATTGGATACAGTTGGCAGGCTGCTTTTGATATTACTTTGTACCTCCTGCTCTATAAAGCAATCACACTGTTTTGTGAAGGTTCAAATGTGCAGTACCAGAGATAAATCTCTTGAAGACTTTTTGAATTTCCAGTTCAAAGTTATTGCAGCCGAATGGGCTTCTTAGCACACTAAGAGAGGGTTTACATGGACAGATATTTCAGTGCATCGTCGGTGCATTTGCTATGCTTTTGTACGGGCGACTGTTAAGTGGAGAGCAGGGCCGTCCTTCAATCAGAGGCTCGGTGGTTCAATCCCCGGCTCCGCTAGTCGCATGTCGATGTGTCCTTGAGCAAGACACTTAACCCCAACATTGAAATCAACATCTGAATTGTAAGTCGCTTTGGATAAAAGCGTCTGCTAAATGACGTTTTTGGTATTAGTTGTAATAATAGCAGTTCGTTTTCAATGGACCTGTTTAAACCGGTTATCTCCATTTTAATTATAATTCTTTGTATCCCGATAGGCTTTTTATAAAAACAATACCTGTGGCTAAAGTATGTTCAATTGGGAGTACTTTATCCTTCATGAATACTAATTGTATCTCAGACACAACTTCTACTTCTTTTGTACTTTTTCAGTCTGTGGTGTTAAAGTCAAATTACCCTTTAACTCTGGGAATAATAGTACAAAGTCAGCACATATTAAATGGAAACGTGCCACACTGACGTTTTAATACCTCTGGCTTTGCTAGATAATTAGGAATTATACTTCACAAACAGACTAATTAATGGATGTTTATAATACTATATATAATAGCAATAACACAAAGTATTTTCATTTTGTTTGGAATAAATCATACTATATTTCTTTACTTTTCAGATAATATGCAAGCTTGTCTATCCTAGATGAGGGTTCTTTTAAGCACTATGCAAGTGGGATGTGTGTTGGCATGTAATATACGCAAGCTTAATCAATGACATACAGAGCTAAACTCTGCTGTGCTGTGCTGGAGGAGATAATCCTCATTGGAACGCTCTCCAGTGCTTGGTCAACAATCCATGATAGTCACCAAGAAATCTACATTGTAATTATGGACACTTTGATGCATATGCAAACCATTTTTCGTCATGTTCCTGTTTGATAGTGGTTCTTGCATGCATAACGAAGCAATGCTTTCACATACTACACACACTGATACGCCCACCCAATCAAATCTCATTCACTCTTGCACATACAGACACATAAAAAAACCCACGCAGCCTCCCACACACCACATATCAGATAAGCAAGCTACTCTACGTTCCCAATTCAGCCTGGTTATTGGATGTTTGAGTTTTCAATATGACACGAGTGTGGTGCGCGTGTGTGTGTGTGTGTGTATTTCTGTTGCAGTTGTTGTTATTTATTCATGTTTTTAATGTTGTTTGCCTGTGCAGCCAGGGAGCGGAATTAATTTCTTCTCTGATGGTTAGGTATCAGTGTCTCAGCCAGATGAATTATGCTTTTCTACCATATGTCATTTCCTCTCAGCCTGGCAACACTGGAAGCATTTGGTAACGTGAAAACAAATTATCTTCTGCTGGCTCCTGCTCAGATTTAATTAAAATGGTGCAGAGTAATTATATGGTGCTACAAAAGAGTAATAAATGAAAAATAATTAATTAACCTAATATTCTTTATTTACTGTACAATCCCCTTCATGTTAAGTGTGATTCTGTCAATGTGCGACACCTTCCCAAATAGCTGCAGTCTGGTGTTCTACCATGACGTTCCACTGAAGACAATTTTGTTTATTTAAATCAAGTTTGATTTGATGCACAGGTCATGCTCAGAGCTTTTATGATTACTATCCGCGTCACCCATGGAGAAAACATGCATGCTACAGCTAAAAGTGGTGCTGAACAACACTTACTGAGACAGTGACGTGCATACATCAAACAGAACTCTGTTATCAGTAAATAGTGTGGTGTGAAGAGATTAATAAATAAAAAGTGGATTCAGTGTGCGACATACCGGCGGGGTCTCAGGGGGTCCGAGACCCCTTGAGTGACACGTGAGACCCCCTGAAAGCCTCAATAGCAAAATTTCGGGGTCTCTAAAATCACAAGACATGTATTTGTCACATGCAATTGTCACTAAAATAAGCTTACTAATGCCAAGCAACTGAAAAACATGTATTAACAAATATAAATAGCGCAAAGCGAGCCTGTCTTCATATCTGTCTGTAGACCTAAATAGACAGGACATTGTCTCTCCTCCTGTTGGATACCAGGACAGCAATGAGAAGAAGCCGAGCCAAGGTCTGTGCGTCAGGTTTGAGCTTGTGTCGGCTCAGAGAGAGAGAGGCGAGTGTGCTGTGTGTATTCTGTTGCAGGGCGTAGTTGTTGCGTTGTGTGAGTGGCCTTATTGTTAACAACATCAGCCTTAGTGATGTGTGTGTAAAGTGCGTACAGCCTAGTTGTCTTGGCTTGCATCCACGAAATCTGATATATTACGCATTGAGTCTGTGTACGACTTCAGCCTAATACTGGAGCGCGCGGGGGGGTATTTTGCACACTGAGTGAATTACTGTGGCATATGTATCACTAGATTCTCCGGAGAAAAAAACTGTGCAGCTAAAATGTGTTGTTATAACATTTGAAATAGTGGAAATACTGGAAAAAGTTGAACGGCAGTCGAAATACAATTAGTGAAGGAAAATGAAATAGCAGTGAAAATGGATGCACCGGAAGAAGTTTCGGTTTGAGCGTAAGATATGAGTAGTCATTCAGCGTATTAATTTTAGTGAAGTACCAGTTGAAGTTCAAGCTCTGACATGCAGGAGCTGAAGTCGTGATGAATTGAGCTATTAGTGTCAGCCCAAGTGTAATTGCTGAAAGCAGATGAACTCTCAGTTAAACAATAAGAGATCAAAGCAGCGGACGTGTCACCACTAAAAGTAGTTGTGTTGTCAGTAGTAAGAGATGAAAGCAGTTGAAATGTCAAGAAGAGAAACAAAAGAGGGCAATTGAAATTTTGATTGACATATGGCCACCGAAAGCCGTTGAAATGTCAGTTGAATGATACTGTAACTAGTTGAACGGTAAGGTGGTATGTTAAATATGTTTGGGAATTGAGGACGCAAGCAGGTAAAATATTAGCCAGAGAGTAAAAGATGAAAGCCGTATAATGTTCAGTCTAAATGTAGCAATGAAAGCAGTTGAAACGTCTGTTAGCAACAGTTAATACAGGTATTTGAAGTGCCTGCATCGAAGGCAGTTGAGTTTACGGTTGGGTATGTAAGCAATGAGGGCAGCTGAACCATCGAGAACAATGATTCAAACTGTAAAACAATGAAAGCAAGTTCAAGACTGTGCTTCACTCAAAGCAAGCACTAACTTGTCGTACCTAAGTTTAATTATTAGTTGGTGAAACACCTTTCAGGTGACATCTTTTAATTTTTGCAAAATTTTGCCAACACATTCTCACTTCCAACTCATCAGATAGCGCCGCTTTGTCGGTGCTACTTGACATCGCGGCAGTATGTGACGAGCTGGAAGTGAGAACGGGTTGATTTTCCACAAAACCTTATTAATAATTCCTTTTAATATGTTGTCAATGAATTAATAGTGTTGACAAATCCTGAGCTGACCTGAGGCTCCAAATTTGCTTCTGTCGAAACCACTTTCATTACTTTTACTTTACATGTTTTGGTTTGTACATCAGAAATCTGAACAGCACTGACAGCACGAGGTCACTTTACCTTGGCTTGCAGTGGCCTTGCTAGTTATTTTTTCTTCGTCTAACATGTGAAAGGGTTAATTAACCACACTCTTTGTTCCATAGAAAAATCATCTATTCCTTGTGAAGGGTATTAGTAGTTTTTATTTTTCTATTAGCAAGAAATGGACTGCATTTTTTTTACAAAAAGCATGATACAAAAACCAAGGCAGATAAAAAATGAATTGAATTTAGAGCATGAAGTGTTCTCTTCTCTGAATAATTTCATACATGCCACTGGAAGAGCAAAATAGGGGTAGTTGCAAGACTGCACGTTGTTTTTGTGGAGTGTTAATGAACAGCCACTCCACTGAGACTTAAAACACACAGACACACACACAAATTTAAGTCTGGCACCCTTTCAGAGATAGTGAGTGGCCTGCAGCTAGAAACTGAAAAACATGAGAGGATAACACACTCCAAACCTCATAGCAAACCATTCCACAACTCGCTTTCAACTTCCATCTCTGTTCTGAATACATGTCCCATATAAAATA
Organism: Anarhichas minor; assembly: GCF_050575085.1. Lineage (NCBI taxonomy): Eukaryota > Metazoa > Chordata > Actinopteri > Perciformes > Anarhichadidae > Anarhichas > Anarhichas minor. The sequence goes on from NW_027466508.1 coordinate 1,694,977, forward strand.
TGATAATAATTATGCTCTTCAGTTATATCCACATTTTATTAAAAATCTTTAAAGGCTGGGAGGTTGAAAGGGAAAAAAGCAATAAAACCTAATCAATGGTGTTTCAGCAGTGATAATCAGTTTAGCAGCTCAGAGAACATGTCTCTCTGTACAGAATGGGTTTTAAGTCATTACACATCAGCTCTATCCTTCTGTTGCTCCCTCGGATAGATTCCTTAAGTGATGATAATAGCTGCAACATGATCATCAAGAGGAGCTCTGGTATTTATAAGGAGAGTTTCGCACCAAGATAAGGTCTGAGGCTCTCAAGGTTTTTATTTTATTTCTGAAGACATTCCCTTACAAAACTGTTACATCGCGTCACGTTACATTGATTAGTTCACTGGGATGAAACAATCGTTCGGGTCAGTTCTGAAGGCCAAGGGTATGCAGTATGAGTTGTGTTGTATGAAAGAGTGTTAAAAGCCGCACTGATGAATGCCTTAAAAGTGAAAGATGTCCGTTATAGTGACGAACCAACAACGATATAGTGTAACTCACTCTGCTGCTTCCCTCAATTCAATGGAGCATGTTAGCATCCATTAGCTGACTGTTTTTAGTTTTATCTACTGTCTCACCTCAGTTCTCATCAGCACCAAACCAGGCTATGTTCAGTGAAAAGGCTCTGATAAAGCCACTGTGTGCTACATACCCAGAACCAAAGGGCTTACAGACAAAGTCAGCTTGTCGGTAGCAGTGTTCATGTTGTTAATGAAAACTGTGACGATATATGTTTGTCATCGAGACAAGAGACGGTGACGAGACGGTGACGAGGCGGCACCAACCTCATTAAGCCACAAGATCAACATGCATTACTGTTGACAAAAAAAAAGTCGAGACCAGACTGGATCATATGAGCACAGCCAGGAGGACTAGGACTTGAAAATGACTTAAAAAACAAGAAAAGTAAACAATGACAGTTCAAATATCAAATATCAGAACACTGGGCACCACTTTGGCTTAACCACTGATCAATGCAACCAAACTGAGACACTGCTGGATTTGAAAGTCCTCCGCATGCGACATACACCAGCTTGCATCTTAAAATATCTCATCCTGCAATGGCGTTAGCCCCCACTGCCCACCCTCGCCCTTATTCCCTCCTTCCAATCACTGTGTTTGCATTTTATGTCGAACCCTTGGGGGCCATTACCTACATTACACTTCTCTGTAATAATGAGGGGGATGAGACATTTAAGGTCGGCTAGATTCATTTTCATTTTTACTTTATTTGCAGTAACGTACTTTACATACCTTAGAATTTTCACATGAACACGTGTAATACAATTAATGCCAGCTGCTGTTTGTTTTTAATTAATGGACATATTGTTGTATTCCGAGACTGCTGGTAAGTACACTGTACCAAACAGCAGTAGATTGGATGTTGGATGTTATGAATAGCAATTTCTCCTGCTGTCCTGCTTAATATTCGTATTGTGTGTTGAATTGAAACATACCAATAAGCAAATGCAATTTAGTCAGCAAATAGAATATGGTTACCCTCCTGAAATTAAATGATTTGCTTGTGTAATGAATGACACCTGTGCACTAAGTAAAAGAAAAAAAACTTTTTCTTGCTGGACATACCGCTGGCTTTTTATTACAAGTCTTAGGCGTGTGTGGACTAATAAGCAACAAGGACGGCATACTGACTAATCTGCAGGACACTTCATTATATTATTCTCAATTAAAACCTGTCCTCAGTCGCATTAGTCATCTTAGCACTCGTCATTCGTACTAATTAGAGATTGCCTTCCATGCCACATGCTGGAAGAGGATATTTCAATATCCCATTAAGCGATTCCAAGATATGCCCTTGATTGACGTACGGAAGGTAATTACATTATATGCTTCAGTTTTCCTTTAATACTTTCAGATTTCCTCTTTTTTTAAATTTGTGTTGAAATCATCCACACAACAATGTGTTAGAAGAAAAAAAAGGTCAAAACACTGGCCCACTGACTCGATGATGCTTTTAAGCATAAAGTTCATGTGTATAAATTATAATAGTAAGTAAGCAAATGCACAAGGTAACGTCTGGGCTTCACTCAATTTACTGACTTGCTGATTTACAGCTGGGTCTAAATGACTCTTCGTGCTGAGCAGCCACAGCACATAGATTAACTTCCTGAATTTGCATCTACCTCACTGTCAGCAGATTTCATCAGAAACCATTTTTTACTGAATGCAGATGATAGGGTTGCTGTTGAGTTTTCCAAATGTCTGTTTTAAATGCTGTAAACATCCCAATGAAATTCCTTTAAAGTCTATTGTACCGGTGTCGCAGGTGACATCTCAGAAGCAGATATCTCAAGACTCTACTGAATATAATGTAATCTATTTTTTTGTGATTTGGGTGAACTGAGCCTTAAAGGTTCATTAGCAGTTAGATACATCTATTTCATTATTATGTCAATATTTAGATTTAGATGTAATGACTTGCATATTGATAGTGTTTGGTCTTTAGTGTGGTTTGAGTTGTTTAATATGGTAAAATAATAGAAGCATCATTTAATGGCGTAAATGAAAACACGTGCATTCAAACCTCCACGTATTGTTGCTGTCTTTTAAAATATTTTCCTCCATGCATACAAAAATATTAATTACTGTGTGTTTTGACAGAACATCTGTTACTCCGGAAACGTTTGCTCATGAAAAATATTATGAATGTGTCCCACAGCGCTGCACATATTCTAAATGGTCCGGTGTGATGGGTTTCTTGTAATTAATGTCCAAAGTAGAACGCAATTAGTTATTCTGTAACATGTCAGCGCAAACCTTCTTTTGTTTGTCTCATCTTAACATAGAAGAAGCAGGTCTTTGTTTTGCTTCACATGTAAATTACAGTGTTCACAGGGTAATTGTCACCGATACAAAGAAAAGGGAAATTGTCACCTGTCACACGGATTATAACCTATTCTCAGCAGTGTGAGTGTCAAAACACCATAATGGTAGGGAGTGAAAAAAAAATCACAGGTATGTTAATACATGCAGCGTGTTTCAATACACAGTCTACAGCATGTGAAATTTCAAATGGGGTTCTTACACTGTTTTTTGTTTTCAGCTAAATCAATCAGGGTACATCATTAGGTGTGTGTATCATTTACATTTGATCAATCCCGGTTCCAATGCTGAGTCGTAGTATTGATTATGATACTTAATGTTTTAAGCTGCTTCCGCTTCTATTCTTTGTTTGAGTAAAGTCTAATTCAAACATAGATGTAAACATTTGACTAGAGTTGGACATGCTAAAGTACCATTAGCTGATTCTGGGGCATTATGGCTGTGACTAGGAACGTCAAAGATATTTTCAAACAGTGCTGCAGCAAATTGCTTTGTGTAAAATTAGACAGGCTTCCACCATGGCAGGAAGTTATAGGTTTTGTTTGGCTTTGATCGTGGACAGTAGAAAAGTGACAGGAAGTGAGGAGAGAGATGTGTGGCTGCATTGTCTTGTTAGTCCAAAATGTAGTGGTAATATATGGGTAGTTACTGCATCTAAGACACTTCCCCGTTAGCTTTAGTTTGTGGCAATAATTGACCCTTCGCTAAGCCCCGCTCATTACTGCTGCTTCATCAAACTCTCAGAGCTACCATGGAGCCCACACTGTCACTAACTGCCCTCCCTGAATAGACAAATATCAAAGTTTTGGAAAAACAAAGACGATTTTAGAGAAAAGCACACAGAGGGGTCCTTAACTTGGATTTGAAGGAAATATCTCTCAAACTGATTCAGCAGAGAAAACTTGTTAAAAAGATAAAGATAGAAGCTGAAGCCTACAGATCACCTGGCGATTGAGACAGAAGGCAATGAAATTAAGTAACAACACTGTTCCTAAAGCAGGGGAGACCTTTTTTCCACTGAATAAATCATTAAAAAGCAAAAGCAGCATATGTATCAGTATAGCCTCAGTAGTAGCATAGATGTGCTAACGCTAGTTAATGATTTGCTAACGTACTCTGCTAATGTTAGCTCCACAGGCTTTAACATAGACATGTAAATTTTGCGAAATGTATATCTCCTTCTAACCTCTCTGAGTAATGCGTATCACTATCACACAAAATGTAACCATGACAAGGTAAAAATCCACAAAACCAGCCTTAAAATATATATAAAAAAATCAGAAACAATTGCATGAGAGTCTATAAAGCAGAGCTGGTTAGTAGTCGGAACCTTGTCCGAGCTGGCCTAAGCTAAGCTATGATTGGTCAGTTTGCGTTCAAGGGTGGCACTTATTGAATATATATTTGTGACTACTTGAATAGAACAAAGAGTGTTGTGGGAGTTGCGGAGTGGGAGTGTGTGAGTCTTCATTTTCAGAAATAACAAAATTGCATGAACTTGTCTTTTGCAAAAGTTCGATGTCCCCAGTCAAATGATATTGTTCTCAGATCATGATTGGTTTGGTTGGTTTACCACAGAGGGTTCTAATAACCCCTGCCAATTTGAGCTCTACTTTGCTGAGGCCATGACTAAACTGATTCTGAAGGAAGAGCCACAGAGGGAGCGGTGTTTTAACAAGTCATATTCTGTCCCGTATATATGTCCTCCAATCACTGGAATAATGCTGAAACCCCTGCAACATCAAAGACACGTTATTCTATTTGATCACATGTGACCATTCTCTAATGCCTGTCACTGGCCATATTCTTATGTTTATATCATGGGTTTGGAGGAATCCTCATGAATATTTATGCCCCACTGCAACTGAATGCTCAGCATAAAATGAAATACTGTGCTGCTTGAGGGTTGTTTGCCTTGAGACACAAATCTAAATCTACATATTGCCCATTGCATACAAATAGAAGTGCTACAGGCTTGAACCTGCAGGCTACTTCAATCTACTAGTCTGTACAAATGTGAAGATACCTGTTTGGCCGTGCTGCCGGGTAAACTCGATACATATTTTATATCTTTCTATTTCTTTTCATTTCACATTCTAGATTGATTTACAATTTTGTTAAATTTACAAAAAAAAAAGTAAAAATAAAAAGAGTACATTTATTATATTCTCAATTCCTCCAAAACTGTCATTCGACAGACAGATGTTTGTTACCAGACAATCACATTGCTGTGAGCACCAAAACGGACACAGCGCATGGGCACTACGAACACAGCATCATTTTCTAGCTACATTAAAATAACTGCATTTTCTCTTCCATGGTCCAATAACTGAAGAAAGGATCTTGATTTGTTTTCCCCTATGGCTGCAAATCTCATTTTTATAGCACAAGATATTATGTGCAAACCAATTCCAAATCCACTTCTCCTGTCTACTTTTCCATTATCACAATAAAATCGGGGCTCATTTTTATGATGGCTGGATGTTGAAACACATTAAAATGGGTCTGAGAATAGCCTTGCCCTCTTGGCCGTTGTCTTTTGAATTAAATGTCAACACAGGTGTAAAACAAAATGTAACCTCATATTCAGCTGAATATAAATGTGCCATTTGCTGATATAGATGAGTCTGGAAGAGAAAGAGGCTCATCTCTGCTCATAAATTAACTAGGGGCTGTCCGTGGTTGAGTGACACATCTTTGATTTGTAGCAAGCAGTTAATTTCAAAGCCTCCATGCTCAATTCTCACAGCGTTCTCCATCCTAGACTGCCATACAGAGTGAACAAAGAATATACTGCCATCAAATAAATGACATGTCACGCAACCTTTCAAAATACGCTATTTGCTAATGTAAGCTAAAGCAAACATACAGCTTCAGACCATCATTTAAATAAACATGTGCAGTCAGTCAGTCAGTAGTCAAAACTAATTTTTGATGGTGCCTGGTGACAACCAATTTAATGATTTCCACCACTGATATTTTTTCCAGTGTAATTGATTTCCACAGAGTAATTATGTCAGGACAAATGCAGTGTTTTCACCAGAGCCCTGTATTAAGCTGTGCGAGACGAGGCTCAGGAGGGCAGCCAGTTTGGACAGGAGAGAAACAGAGGGGTGGCTGGATCCGAGCCATGACCCTTCTACTGTCTCTCTCCAAAACTGTCATTTCCATTAGTGTAGACTCACCAGGGCCCTGACAAACTCTCATCCCTTCCAACTCTATTTGATTGGACAAGCACTGAACTGTGTCGTTCAATTCTTCATAAATGCTTGTGTTTTCTGAAGCATGAATAGCTCCACTGTGCTGGTAAATGAAATCAGTATACAGTATATAATGGAGAAGTTTCTTATAATGCTGAACCTTTCGCTGGAATGTGAAATAGGACTTAAGGATAGCAGTTACAGGCTACGACCTGGAGCTCATCCAATATGTGTTCTTGAGTGGTGGAATTGAGATTTGCAATAATGATAGATCATTTTCTATATGGGGCATGTGGATCATGTTGTCGGTGACTGATTGTGAAGGAGCAGCTATGTGCTTCCATGATTCCTCATGATATTCATGGTATCCAGTTCAGTTCACTTTGACTCAAATAGCAAGAGAATTCATTTTGAAATGAGCTGGACATATGTGTATATAAATTATATATATTATGCAACTTATTATGTAGTCTTTTAGTTTATATCGGTGTTTGCCTTCTTTGCTGCACTGAATCAGGAAATGTAATTCTCAAAATGTGAAATAAAAGGCATTAAAAAAGCAAGATAAAAAGCAGCATTGCCTGCAAGACAATAGACTGAGAAGACAAGGTGAATTGAAGAAGAGAAGAGAAGAGAGAAGAGGGGTATGAAGGATGAAATGCTCTCTAGACTATCCATTTACTCCCAAACACACCTTGGGTTATTGAGAACGATAACAATGCAGCGAGGGCCTTTTGTATTGCAGTGCACAGACACATGTTTCTCCGGAGCTGACATAATTGCCATTCTTCCTCTATTTTCTATCTGGGCAACATCAATCTCTGTTGCCGGTCTGTCAGAACTGTCAGAGGCACAGAGCAAAGTCAGGCTTCCCATATCAGCTTGTTGTGAAGTACTGGAGCTAAGCACAAGATGCAGCTGAGGATGAGAGATTCATACAACTGGCTCAGCCAAAAGACTCCGTTCCCCCTCTTTACATCATGTGTCACCAGATAGATTTAGTGTAAAATTCTGACTTCAGCACCAAAGCTCTATATAGGCTGACAGTGACAAATTGATTCTTGTTGTCTCTGCGATGTCTAATATCACATCAATAACACCTCAAATGGATGGCAAAAGCAGGGACCGTGCGACAGTGAATATGGGGGCACATCAGAATTGATGATGATGTACACACATTACATACATGAGCGTGTTAAGGAATCAGATTTGAAAAGAGCATATTGAACCAAGTATGAGCTTGTGTGCAGTCTGCAAAAGTATGAAAAAAAAAAATGAAAAGAATATCCTGTGCACTGTGAACATAGACTAATCACTGTTTCAAACATTTTTTCACAACTTTGGGATGAAAAAGATTGTTTGAGGGGAGAAGCAATATTTCACTGGGTGAAATAGGTGCAGGCAATCTGCCTTTGGAGTGGAGAAGGCAGCAGTGTTTTATAATGGAAGAAATTCAATGTGACATGTCGAGAATGAATTGCTCAGTCAACCAGAAATATCCCTTGTTCTAATGGCTTGGGACATTCAGTGGCGTGTTCTCTCCTCCCCCCATATTTCTCTCTATCTCGCCTTCCCTCTATCTCTGTATAAACACAACACACATCTGTAATGAATAAGGTTATAATCCTTGTTTGAGGAAATATACCAAAATATGTAGCAATTAAATGTTAAGGGGCTTGATGGAAGCATGACATAACTGACCTATTGTGTGAAATAAATAAAAAAAATGGCTTAACATCATTACTAACATTATTATAATTGCGCCTCCAATATCATTACTTTATCATTACTAACCTTGAAGAAGGAGACCATTATGATATACATATTATTATGTAAAACAAAGCCGTTTCAAAATAATAATAATTATGAGAACTGTTTTATACAGACAGTTCTATCTGAAAGATTTGAATACTAAATGACTTTAAGTAGAAAAAAAGGGCTGAATAAATTGAGGAAAATATCTATCTGTGATTTTTCTGACCAATGTTGTAGTTGCAGCTTAAATTGTACACACAGGCTGTATTTGTTGTCTACATTGCGTAAAAAAGATATGATTGTACTAACAAACTTATTTTGTTTATCCGTAGATTCATATTTCAACCAGTTGTAGTAACAGTGACGAACCGTTGGTACATAATGTCGACGATAAATTCTGAATTGCAGCCTCAAATGATACTGCGCTGTAGCTGCTTGAGCTAATGTTAACGTTAGCTTCTAATGTTAACGTTAGCTTCTAATGTTAACATTAGCTTCTAATGTTAACATTAGCTTCACAGACAGAACGAATCTGATTCTGACCTTGTAAGGTGATAAACTTTAATGTTTTCCTTTTTCATGTGTTAATAGTCAACACAGTCTCATGGCAGTTTGTGAAATAGTCACGAAATGCAATCTATTGATTTAGTTTGTAGGGACACGAATTGTCCGGTTTTTTTTGTGTCACTCTGAACAACTTTCTTTCCGGGACGAATGTCAGGTTTAGGCAACAAAACAACTTAGTTAGGTTAAGGAAAAACATTATGGTTGGGCTTAAAATAACTATGTGCAGTTAGGTTTAGGCAACAAAACCACTTAGGTTTAGGAAAACTGTCACAAACAGTTTGATTTTGGCAACAAAACCACAACAAGAAAACCACAACGTGATGTCGAACAGCGCTCTCCTGGTCGAAAGTCCTGTCCACCTGTCCACCTGCCCAACAATAGTCGTCTTTTTGGATATTATAAAGTATGTCACTTGCTCTGATGTTGCTTAGTCACGTGGATGCATTTAATTGACTTTCCATTGGCATTATTTTCGTCCTGAGTGACACGAAAAAGAAGGCCAAGTCATGTCCCTGTACATGAACCAATAGATTGCATTTCATGACTGCCATGATACCGGGCTGAAATAGTACGGACACAGGCAACATACCTGTAAATAAAGTTAATTAGCTACAGCTGTGTAAATGGTAGCTAGCTTAAACTATACTTGATACATCGCATTAAGACACCAACAACAACAATATAACAACATATATTGCAATCTTTCAAGTCACGATTTCATAAAAAAACAACTAACAATTGTTCAGCGCTGCTAGAAAATAAAATAGTTGCCTGATGTTCAATGAATAATATCAAAAAAGACATGAATGGCACAGTGCTGTCATTAAAAAAACAACATTTAATAGCATCTTAGAGCGATGTTTTTCAAATGATGGCCTTTGAAACTCATTAAATCAATGTTGCTCCAGAAGCATGGTGAAATGATCATGTTGTAGCTTTATCTGCGTAGTGGGCTGAACATAATGTGGTGAGGTGTGTGCGCTGCAGCCATAGAAATGTATTTTCCCCAGGTCCCTGCCATGTTGTGATATGTGTACTGTTGCTGCTGATACAGAATATATTCCCTCCTCAGTGAAGATAGAGGATGCACTGTCATGTATCCTTTTGCATTACTGCCGTTTGAGTGTATACACTCCATGATTGGCACTTTAGATATTCATCCTGTCCACAGAGCATGTACATGAAATACAATTTCTTGAGAAGTGTAATCATGGGTTGGAAGATTGCTTTCTATTATCCAGGAGTGAGAATGATAAATTGGTGCTGGAGGGAAAAAATGTTTCAGGTGTCAGTTTCATCATGGGGCTATTTTACACATGTGCTCAGTTTCATTGTGTTAGGTGTCTGATCGAAGTATTGTTGAAGATTGTGATGATTCTCCCCTCTCATCAACAGGGTTTTGTGAGGGCCGACACAGCATATAATCTGTACTCAGGATGAGTTAACCCGCAGTCAGCGCAGCCAGCCAGCCAGGGGATCCGGGCTTTTCTTGAGAACATTGTACACCTTCTTATTCACAGTTAGCTGCTGTCCTTGCGCTGAAATGGAAACAAACCAAACTCAGAGGCTAAAAATATCACAGCATTAAGATATGTTATCTGGCTCCTGATAACAGGCTGCACAATACATTACATATTAACCAACATTCACACTCGGGGGTTTCAACAATCACAGAGGAGCTATCATTTTCAACACAGAAGTGGGCCTGATTTCAGAAAACACACATTTGTGTTTTGCTTAATGCAAAACATTGGCACTTCAAAATCAGGAGTTTAGTTGATCCATTTAAGTTGAAGCAATCTAAAAGGTTAACTTGCAAAAACAGACATCTTTATTTTCTATTATTTTTTTATTCAACATGGTTGTTGTTTTTTGCACTCAAGGGTGTATTCTTTAAAAAAATGTCCTTTATCTGTTTGATGTCAACAAACATTGATTGAAAAGGCACTGTTAGATGTGTTGCACAGCAATATTCTGTATGAAGATGGAATGTATAGAAAAGTCCCAACAGAGCTGTTTATGGCGCATGAAGCATCCCAGCCGTTTGTGGCAAAGACCCACAGCAATCCACAGGGTATGAGGTCCAACAAAGTGGGCTGGAGAATTTGTCATCAGATCATTAGAACTGGAAAGCCCCTACCTCTTGGAGCTAATGCACTGTTGTCTATTCACACAGACTCATCCCTTCCCGAGCTCTAGCTGCGCTAAGCTAATACTCTCCGAGGCGTTAACATTAAGCTGGGCTACAATGTCCGGTGGAGCTGTGGAAAAAAGGGGCTCCCCATGCAGCCCCATCCAGCGCACTGTTTAGAGTCAGCCCACCATTAGTCAAATCTCCTCAGCCATGAAAAAAAGGAAGGGGGAGGAGGGGGGGGGGGGGGAATCAAAACAGAATATGCATGCATAAAATTCAACACATTTGTCCCCATGGTAACCATTCAGCATGTCATTCACTTGTCAAGCCGCATCAGGGCCGACGGGGTCCATTGTCTGGGTCCTGGTGAGCACGGTTGCCTGGAACAGACCCGGGCCCCCTCTTCCTCCCTCTGACCGACATCCAGGTCATTCACCACGCTGTTATTTCTCTTTAATTCACATTGGGCTCGTTTTTTCATTGCTAATCACACGACAAATGACCACCACGGCTAAAAAAAATAAGAAGGGGATAACGCAGTGCAGTACCGAGACATTGCTTTTATGATTCTTATGAATAGGAGGAGGGGGGGGGGGGGGGGGGGGGGGGGGGGGGGTTCGGGGTTTGGGATTAGGGAGAAATTCAGGCCCCCTACTCTCAGGCCAACACCTCAAAGATTTTCCTCCTTAGCTTATAGATTTGGTGGGCGGTGACGGCAGCGTAGAGCCCCAACGTCTATGACTGGCTGTCAAGACCAGTTTAACAGTCACAATAGTAGAAAAGGCCATTTGACTTCTGTAATCTTTTCGAACATGCTCCAGAGTTGCTGTTGATTGGCACTGCTCAAGCATTTCCCCAGTGAAGATCACTGTTGGATGTTAAAGCTTGAGCAGCGGTTGTTGGATGTCGTGCATTGCTTTAAAACATTGGTTAAGGTACATTGATCTTATCTTTTTTCACTAATTTACTGCACGAGACATTGAGTGGAAGAGGGCAGCATTACAGAACAGTTGAGTAACAAGAAAATGAGTCTTGCTCTTACATGTTTGTTCTGTTTTGATGAACGTTGGGCTCCTTTCAATACCAACGCACGCTTCCTCCTTTAGTTAATAATCAACCCAACCTTTAGCTTGTTAACATGACTTACAAACGTGTAAACATTGGCTGTGACAACAGCAGTTGTGAAACTGCGAAATGTACCCTGTTTTTTGGTGATGCAGCTTAATCTCTTAATTATTACCTATTGACAACGCTTTTTTTCTAGTTGATAACAATGTATTGCCGACCATGCTTCCAAGCAACACAGCGCTGATTATTAAACCCTGCGTGGTGGAAGCTCCGGACACGAGGAGAGCAGGTAGTTGGTGTGTTTGTGAGCTACAGATGGTCCTCCTGAGGGCGGCTGTAAGCTGAGGCCTTTGGTCAAACAGCCATATCTCAACACAACAACATGGCTGCTCCAACCAATCACCTGCCTCGGCTCAATCAATATACATCAGAGGAGATAATATATGGTATCGAGCAGTGTATAAATCTGTGTTGTCAGTTCATTGCAGTTTTTATTTGGTCTGCTCTTCGGCCGTGTTATCTCGAAGGGGACTGCACTCAAACCTACTGTGCTAAATAACACTGTGTGTAGCTTGCAGTTACATCAACAGTAATAATGCAAACTGAGACCTTTTGTTTTTAACATGTTGACAGTTTTTCACAGGCACCCTCATTAGTCATTCCTCCTCATTCATGTATAGTACACCTTCATCAGACACCAGTACAACCTCCGTACTTATGTTTTAATAGAATTAAATGAGGGATAGAGTCTTGTGTTGAAGCTAATCGCACAACAACTTAATGTCAGGACATTAGCATGGGAAATGAATAACTGAGAATTCCTTTCCAGTATATAAAAAAATAAACAGGTACACACAATCAAACAGCATAATAATACACAAGACAGTGTCCTTGAAAATGGAATGCTAATGATACATTACATAACAGCAAAATGCACAGGAGGGGAGAATTAATTAGAAAATCACTTTTATAATTAACAATGGATATCTAGAGAGAACATGGTAAATGGACTTGTTTTTATAGAGCGTCTTTCTAGTCTTCCCACCACTCAAAGCGCTTTACACTGCATGCCAACATTTACCCCATTCACACACTGATGGCAGAGGCTGCCTACAAGGTGCCACCTGCTCATCAGGATCTAATCTAATGCTCATTCACACACACTCGCGCACACACACACCACACACACACACAGCCTTCGGGAGCAATTTGGGGTTCAGTATTTGCTGAAGGACACTTTACCTCCTGAGCTACAGCCGCACTACAGTGTACTGGTATGTGTGAGGCCACAAGCTAATGTGTTTTTATAAATTTTTATCGAAAATATACTCTATATGTTATCATATAGTCTTCTTTTTTCCTGAGGGAGCAGATTGATTTCACACTGCTTTCATCCAGACTGTAGGGTGTTCTTGTGATTAACAGAAAATCATGTTGTTAAAGAAAGTGAAGAAAATATTGGACGAAATGCAAATGAACTGATATGCACCACAGTCTAAAACCCAATTCTCACCTACGTTTATGAATAGTTTTTTATGACATTGTTTTCTTTGTTACTGTCTGTTGAAAACCATGTATCTCCAAAATGTAAACTTTTCATGACCCAAAAAAAACAACCCTGTTTTCAGCAATTTTATGATAATCAAATTACACGGTGTATTGCACTTTAGAACTTTTCTGAACCCCTCAAGGAACACTTCACTTCGTTTTTTTTATAATTCGGAAATACAAGGTTTACACTGAATATATATGTACTGTATACATTCCCAGACGTTTTTAAATCAAGAACATAAAATGACAGTCGTGACCCCCATCATTATCTGGCACAATGGAAGATTTTTCTATTCAGTAGAGTTAACACTATATTTTATGCATGCATGGTTATGGGGTAATACACAAAGTTAAACCTCACATTTACTGGTCACGTAAGAGTCAAATTAGTTTTTTCATGGAGGCTGATGTGATTGAAAGCAGTATAGAATTGTTAGACAACCACATGAAGAGATTGGGGATAAGCCTCGACAAATAAAAAGACCCGAAGGTGCACTCTGGCCCTGCTACAAAGTGGAGGGTGTGAGAAAAGGAGAGTTAAACAGTACCCAGGTTTTGGGCTTCTTGATAATTTCTCCTCCATGGAGAAATTTGGTGTGGGAGTTGTGCCTAAATGGACGTGAGACATGCTCGCCGCCCCTGCTCACAGCCAGTATCGGGCCTAATGAGGCATTAATCGGAGGTGTGGGATGTTGCTCTTTAGAAAAGCGCAGGGTCAGCAAAGCACAATGAAGATGACAACAAAGACTGGGGAGGCAGTGGCCCAAATGTGAGCGTTTCTCTGAACTGTATGCTCAGCAATCACTTCAAAAGCATGGTGACAGAATATTCACCAAATTTCAATGGAAAACATGTGAAAGGGCCTTTGAACGCTTTTGTTTGTAGGTTTTCCTTTTTTCACAAGGGTGATTAACCCCCCTTTACAACCCCACCCCCACGCACGTGCACACACACACACACACATGCGTCAAACCCTGTCAATTCTGGAAACTAGTATGCGATCATGCGCAATGTCCGCGTATGTTAGCTTTAAGCATTTCTAACTAACCACAATGAATTTTATTTGTTTTGATGGACATGTTTTCGTTCCATAATAATTCATGAACATTTACAAGACTGAGTTATTATTATTATTGCACTCAAAAGATTTGTATTCACACAGGCATAAATCAGCTGCTGGTTGACGCTGCTTTTAACTCCAGTGCATACTGAACAGTTTCTCCATAAACACTAGAAGGATGGAAATAGGTTGATTGGTTTTCAGTGTTCTCATCAAAACAGAAGATTGTTTTGTATTCATGCCATTGCACCACTGTTTGGATTGCCTCTTGAGCTTTTTTTTCAATTTGTTTTCATTGTTCTTGGCATTGAGAAATAAAACACAAAGGTTATTGAATATGTTATATTTGAGGAGAACATCAGAACTGCCTGCACATTAGCTAAAATGCTGAGGGTAAACTAGGTCAGCTATAACATTGTGTTATTTTTATCCCAGTGTGAGAACCAGTGGGTGCCTTTTTATCCCCAACTGTCCAAAAATACAATTTATCCTAAGGTACTGAGTGCAGGGTCAATGATCATAAACTGGTTTTGTGTATTTTTTTTATATTTGGTTCGGTCACAGATGGCTGTCAGACCCGACCATCTGGACGTGAATGTCCAGCCCAGAATGTGTGTATCCCTGAGGAAACGGACTATCCCCTGACACACTGAAAGGTCTGAGTTTGACCTGCCCCCACAGATATTTGACATTTCTCAAAGATAAAGCATACATTTGTTGTTCCTCTTATTTATTCGCAGTAATGAGACATAATGATTAAACTGTTAATAGAAGTGTAATTAGCTCATTTAAGTGCATTTAGTCAGCCTATGCAGTGCACACAGTTAATGACATTAGTGGACAGAAAAATCGTAACTGTCCCATAGACGCATATAGTCTGCCACTTCAAGCCAAGCTCTATTATCAAATACATTGTACTTTACCAGTTACCATTTGCTCTGGTGTATACACAATAGTATCTGTGCAATATGGCAGGCCCACCTTGCGACACTGCGATTAAGCTCTGTTCTAACCTTGCTAATGCTAATTGTGTAACCACTTATTAACGATGACTTTAACCTGTAACAGATTTATACACGGCGGAAACAAGCCACACACAGAAGTGGCATGTTATCACCTTTCAAGTTGATACATGCAGCCAACTTGATAGCATTGGCTATTAACACATCCAGTAAATACGTAGCAACATTAGCAGAGTCTTGTTTCTCATCACCTTCTCATTGCCAACATGACACTATAAGATCGGCAAGAGTGAAATAAATAATAAAGTTGCAGACTGGAAAACCAGGACGATGACCTGAAAGGTACAATAGTAAAGCTCTGGGAAATTGCAGAGTCAGGTGATAATTCCCTACACGCGACGCTGTTCACATTACACACACACATTTGCTCCTTTATTATTGTATTTCATTATTTTATCTTGTCAGGCCTATTATTCCATTGTCACCTGTTATTCCTGTGATACTAGTTGATGGTCACACTTAATGATTTTCATTTACTTTATCTGACTTGTTGGAAACTCATTCAGATAGGACTTGTGTTGTGGGATAACACACATCAGAGGACAAGTCAAGTTAATGATTACTGCTGCAGCTGTCAGCAGTACTGACAGGTTGGGAGTGTTCAGCTGCAGCTGGGACCCCCTGCTCAGACAGATTGTGTTGCCGAGAACTAAAGATCCAAGTGATGTGAAAATATGCAAACAGAATTGGACTTCTAAATTCACTACATGAACAAATACAAGATCATTACGTCACAAGACTTTGGTCTGTGTGTGTGTGTGTGTGCTTGTAATGTATACATATGTGGTTGGGGTATACCAATAGTTTATAATAGGTATAATTAGTTGTCACATTGTTGGTTGCGGCTTGTAAACACTGCATTCAAAAACCGCCCCTCCTTCTGGCTTAACAAGTGAGAGAGAGAGAGAGAGAGAGAATGACGAGAGGGACCGGCGTTAGAGAGAATAAAGCAGCGAATTAGAAGAATAACGACAGAAGAACGTTATTTTCTGATTACTTCAAGGCAGTTATGTTCTACAGCACAAATAAACACATCCACACCTCCTCACAAACCTGTGGGAAGGTGCCGGCTTTTGAATGAATGCAGCCCACGGTATGCTTCATCCTTCTGTGGGCCTGTCTGTGTCTCCACTCGGTCACTGTCAGATACAGCGCCACACAGCAGAGAGACTAACAGGGGAAACAAGTACACACAGAGGCACACAGCGGTGTAACAACCCATTCTCAGCTGCTAAAGAGTGCCATACCTTGAGCCTCGACACGCCGAGTGGCGTGACAAGGCCGCGGTGTTTGACCTGGTAATGAAAACGGGGTGCACCCCCTGCTTATTGGCAGAGGGTTTACACCCCAACGTGGGGTCCAAATGCTCTTTGCCAATGCCCAGAAATATCCCGAACACAGCAAAAATTATAATAACAGAAAAAATACAGTCAGTGTCTCTGTAGACACAGACACACATTTCTAAAGGGTCACAAGTGATGATTTAGAGCCATTATATTAGTATCAGTCTATATGTTTGAGGAAATTGTTGCATACCTTTAATACTGGTATATTATAGTATATACTGTTGTCTTTATGTGACCACTGAAATTAATGTATGTGTGAGGTAACAGGCAAGGGTCGATCTGTGTCAATTCAGTGGTAGGGGAGCTCTGTGATAGATTACCACCTTTAAATGAAGATTTACAAAAGGCAGAACTGAAAATGGAATCAATAAATAAAATGTGCGACAGTCAACAGGCTTTACTTGGCCTTTAGCCGAAGCTGTGGTTGTGTAAGAACCTCAATAATATCTGGAGAAGATAACATGATTCGCCAATATCCAATATGTAATAAAAAAAGAATAATTCTATCTGCAAATAAATCAATCACAGTAAAAGACAAAGGTAAACAGTATCATTACTGTATTGGAGATTGTGGATGCTATAGTGCTCTAATATAGAGTATATTGATTTGAATTGCCTCCCGGACGCTGCCTCATCATGCCACAAACGGCATAAGACTTTGATTGAAAATACCTTTAAAGTTAACTGCTGGAAAAGGTAATTTATTTGGCAGCCACTTCATTTATTCCTCCTCTGATGCACATTCAACAGAGTGATCAATAATCAAATGATTTCGCTGATTATGTGAAATGAAATGTACGGAATTAGCGCATGAAGCAATCTTAGGCAGCTCTTCATACTACAATGGAAATATGGGATGTATTACACGGTAGCAATAGTTTTATGGAGCAAATTAGATGAATTTCAAGGGGTGTCTGCCACTTACTCTTGATCTCTTGTTAAATGCAAATGAGCGCACTCAGCGGCATCTCGGTAACTGAAGCGTGGATCCTTTGAACAGGGAAACAAATGGCTGAGAGGAAGACACGGGATGGAGAGGCAGGCACAAGATGGAGCTATGAAGCAGGCAGCATTGTTGACTCCTCCGAGCTTTTTGAAGTCCAAACACTTTCTCTTGGTTTCGACTGAATTTTAACTATTGACCTTGTGTGTGCTCAGTGATCAAAGCAACAGACCCTTCAACTCCGAGGGAGGTATTGAACATTTGTTTTTGACATTAGCCTGTCAAATGTTGTTGCCGCGGCAACGAGGACACAATGCAAAGCGAGGCCTCGCTCGCCGTTGCCTGTCAAGACGCATTTCACTGTCAGATTCGGTATTGTGTCATTAACTGCTTCATCTCCACTAACAGAGACAGCGCACTTACGTATTGACCTTCAGCGCAAAGTTGTATTAAGAGCACCGCTGTACACTTTCCTCAGTTTCACACCTGTCACATGATGAATGCAGTTTCTTAGATAGTTAGTGAATGGCCACGAGCTGCCCCTCTGTCAAAAACAAAGTTTACAATAAGATAACGTTATTCATACCAAGGTCCCGTATGGAACAAACCAATTCAGCCCAATAAAAAGGACCTCCTGTCTAATATGGGACAGTTGGCAAACACACAGATAGTTGTTTCATCTTAAACTATTTTTTTTTGGATGAAAATGTTAATGGCTACAAATGGCTGCAATGTAAACTTAATTCCCACAAATCATCTACCTGGATGTTTCAAAAAAGCAGGCAGATATTCATCTTCCCAGTCATGCTCTGATCACATACTCTTCTTTGTTGCATGCCCATCATAATTCCGTGGCTGGTAAAGAAGATGTAGGTCCCTATGTAAGATTGTTGATTGATATCTTCATGCCCTGTGCATCAAGCATGCCATAGAGATGGGGAAAGAGGGCCAAAGAAGTTGCAACCGGATGAGTTCGTATATGGTATCACGTTTAGTTGAAGACTGGGTCTTTAAGGTTGCAAACATAACTCTATCTGCAAGTGCAAGTGGATAATGTGATGAATAAATGCAAAACTGAAGACATTTATTTCCACATTAAATAGATATGAATGTGATTGTGGCAATCATGCCAGTAAGGCACAGTCTGTCCAAAGCTAAAGACTAGTAAATGGTTCTGAC
The DNA here is from genome assembly GCF_050575085.1 of Anarhichas minor. Classification (NCBI taxonomy): domain Eukaryota; kingdom Metazoa; phylum Chordata; class Actinopteri; order Perciformes; family Anarhichadidae; genus Anarhichas; species Anarhichas minor. Next base: position 1,713,685 of record NW_027466508.1, read on the forward strand.
CAGCACGTTTCATCCACAACTGCCATTTGAAGGCAACAGGACATCCGTTTTCAATCTGAAGTGTCTTATCTGAAGGATGTGCATATTTACAAATCAATCAATCACACACGCCAGACCATTGATTAAATCATGCACAACTATCCCAAGAACATATATTGTATATGTTCCAACACTATTTGGTTATAACTTAGTGTTTTATTGTTTTTTGCAGTTTTAGAAGTGCAAATCATTGGGACTGTAGAACATAGAACACACATGTAATATCTTAACTTGTGTATCATTATGTCAAAATAAAATGCATCATTTATCATGCATGATTGACATTATCTCCTTAAACCTGAATACATATTCATAAGGTACTTCTTAAACAATGTTATTTTCCTAATTGGAGAGCTTATGTGGCACTGTGATGGGCACAGCTGTTTAAAGATCTGTGATGAATAAAGTGACAGATGAAGATAATGATTAGTTACCATGTTCTCACATTTATTTTTCATTTCATGCTCACATCGTCCTAATGCACCTCACATAGCACTTTGAATTGGTTGTGAACATGAACATCTTGCCTAATGCATTATTAAATAACACAAGACTGATGCTATAGCTCATTACCTGCATTTGGTACAGTGTATTAGCATTAGCCATGCAAGTGTACAGTAGGCTGACAATGAAGACATATCAAGACGGATTGAAGCCGTTAGCCCCCGTCTATAATGTTTCCTAAACACAATAAGCGTATCCGTCATTGGCATAAGAAACTACAAATTAAGCTTTCAGAACTACGAATAAAAGAGTCTGCTCCTCATTAACTTGGTTGCAATTAACAAGAATGAGTTTTCTCAGCACATGGCAGTGAAATGCTGGCAAGGTTGGGTGATCTAGCTATAAATACTCGAGAGAACAAAAGAGCAATTGGCTGCTGCAGTGGAGGTGTTACACCATATGTTAAGACAACAGAGATCCTACCTTCTGGATTCTTTATATTCACACAAGATATTCAGCATATCCACCTGCTTTGTTCTAGCACTCCTTTGATGAACCCAGGCATAAACGTTGACCCTTGATTACAAGAACACAGACAAATGCAAATACATTTTATTTCGAGAAGCTTAGTTTGCGAACCAAAAGTGCATACAGTTAGACAAAAATGTTGAGCTAAAAATGAGCTAAGCACTCCCTCGTGCCAGGCTAGTATTGAAAAGTGCAATCCAAGCTCCTATTAGGTTTTAAAGCATTTTTGTTTATTTATAGATTTAGAATAACACAACAGTAATAACAGCAAGCTGTGACCTCCATCCAGTCCTGTGTGTCCTACAATGTTTGACAGCAGAACCACTTGATCCTGGCAAGGACTCACTGTAGTGGCAGCTTATTTTACCGTCCTTCTTGGCCACTTCTTGCAGGATGTAAAGGGTTCTGACTCGCGTAGCCTACCATGTCCAACTTACGTGCTCTTGCAGGCTAAACTTTTCTTGCTAGCTGTCCAAAGATGAGGCTCGTAGCTCGTAGTTAAAAGTGGTTTTATTCCATGTAAACAAAAATAAACAAAACAATTTCCTTAGGTAATAACTGGAGTACTAAAACATTGACTTAAGCTGGCTATAACTAAAAAGTATATAATCTGCGGTCAGAAAAATTGTTGCTCCACATCCTGCTCCATCAAAGCCTAACTTACACTGAAACTCACTTAAAGGTGTCAACCAATAATTATCCAATAGCAGGACAGAATAGAGGAGCCTTTATCTTCAAAGGGCAAAAACACACATTTGAAGCACATTTTACAACATGACCAATCTTTTAACTCTATTATATGGTAAACATTCTAAAGAGCATAACACACATACTTTTGCAATAAACATAAAATACAAAAACTCTTAAGAATACAAAATGGCTCTTACACTCACTATTGCAATGCTAATCAGAATCCCTTTAATGGCCATGTGCACTGTATACAACCATGTGCCTAGGTGACATTGCTGAAGAGACATATCAATAACTTGGTTAACACAGTGTGTATGGTAGAAGGACAACAGGACCTGAACTAGTGTGCAAAGGGTTAATGTAAGACAGTATGGCAGACATAAGATGAAACACCGATATACCAAATACCCACTCTTCAATAACTTGTATTGCAATGTTATTTATGTAGAAGGGGTATTAATTAATTAGGAAATGGCAATATTTACAATTCATTCAATGTAAGTTAGGTCTTCAGTGATTGCACCACACTGGATATTTGTCTCAAAATTAGCGCTATGTGTTTTTAACTCATAGTTTGAACTGGTTCAATGAAGCAATAATTAAGAGTATTGTTAAGGTACCAGAGATTGCCAATTAATGATCCTTTAATACGAAGATTTGGTTCCTAGCAAGTACTTTAAAAATCTGTCTTACAAAGAAATGCCCAAAGCACTGGAAGTGTGTTTGAACACTGGTTTAAATAAACATGTAGAAGATCAGATGGGGAAAAAAAGATATGACAGACCGAATGTGAAAACATGCAGTAATCTACAGGTGCCTAATTAGAGTCATCTAGGCCATTTCTAATTAGATCTAGGTCATCTCCAGCAAGGCTTCCAACTTCACTTGTACCCACTATACTTTTTACTTACAGTCTTTTAACTCTAATCCTGCATTGATAAATTTTTTTGCCACTTGGGGGCAATGCAACAAAAAGTAGTTATGCTGAACGTGTTCATGAACAGTTGCTTACTTTTACAGATCCAGCAAACACGGAGCATCATTAGCATTTATTTGAGGTCATGCTTCTGTCCTGACAAATTAAATCCAATGTTCACTGTCCGTTTAGCTCTGTTTTGGTCTCTCCACCAACCCTTGAGGGGAAATATGGCTGTCTATCTATATATATGTGCTATACGGTGTTCAATAGCTAGTCTGTTCTTTGGTGTTGGGCAGGTGGTTTCTAGTAGGTTTATTGGGGCTTTTTCTCTGAAAACATCTGCCTAATGAGAGTGGCACCGTTGATGAGTTGTGAGACTGAATCACAACGTACTGGCAATAAGACCAAAACAGTTAGCTGACAAATGCTTTAACGCTCCATAGAGCTGAGGAGAACTACAGAGTAAGGTGATCATTCTCTGTGGGTTTAATGCTATAGAGCAACCCCATTGGAATTCCAGGTAGTTATTTGACCCATAATTTGAACAGAACTTTACCACAGCGGTGGTGGCAGGCCAGAAACTGCTCACATGAGTAACCACTGCTTTTAACCTGTGGTGCTAGTTATGTATGTTTTTGATTTGTTTACTACTTTTATAACGTTATCTCTCTGCCTTGTTTATTTAGTTTATTGTTTCTGTCTTTACCATGTAAAGTGCCTTTGAGTATCTTTTATATTATTATTATTTTTAAAATCCTGTTTCGGAGTAACAGTGTTTTTTTGTAGATAACTGATTAAATGAGACAGCAATAGTAAGCAAAGCAGTACTGTGAGAATATATTAATATACTTTAGATGTTTTGTTGTTGTAGTAATGGACACAAATATAAGCCATTGTGTTGCAAATGTAATGGTGCAGAGCATTTTATAAAAATGTTTCCACAGCGCCAGCCGCTTCTTTATACAATGCTTTGATAATGAACTGTGTATATAACCCTCTGTTCTCTGAATTGTTGTGCTTTTTAGGATGCAGCAGGAGACAGAGAGAGGCCTCTACTTCATTAGCTTTCAAGTTCAGACCTGGTAATTGAAATCCATTAGGCAGATCTAAAATGGATCTGATGGTAAATATAAAGTGTTTTTTTTGTGGAAGCAGGGATAGGCTCTTCAAGCAAATGTAAGTTTATATATGCCAGACATTGTATATGTGTGTTTGTGTTTTATCCGTGCATGCTTGCACAGCTACAGAGAATAAAAGGATAGGGGGGAGGTAAAAGGGGGAAAGGGAGAGAAATAGTGAGTAAAAGAAGAGAGAGAGAGGGTGAACTGAGTGCAGTAATATCCATTAGATTTATTGTGGTGCAATTCCCAGTCCCTCTAGTTCTGCCTGAGGGGGACTATATTACATTTCATCACAGTTTCATTTTCTCCTGCAGATGAGAAATGGGAGTTCTGTTGCAGTAATGTAGCATGTATGTGCTAAATCTCATCTCTAATAAAATCAAACACATCACAACTCCTGGCACTTTTGCTACAGGTCCATGACAAGATGAAACACCATCTGTTATCTTATCAAGACCAGCTTATTAGAACATAAAAATCAAACACACCCAAGGAATAAGAATGAGGATAATGAATATAGGAGGTAATGGGATGTGATGGGAGGATTGGCCTTTAAGGTGGGAGACAAGTCCTTCTGAATCAGTCACTTTATTTCCTTTAGTGCAGTAAGTATATATTATACATTAAAGACAAAAGGTGGCGTCACATGTTAAAGGGACAGTTCACCCCAAAATAGAAAATAGATATTTTTCCTCTTATCTGTAGTGCTATCTATCAATGTAGATTTTTTTTGCTGTGTGTTTGTTTGGAGATATCAGCTTTAGATGTCTACTTAATGGGACTAGATGGGACTAGAAACTCAACAGCAGTGTCTCTCTCACTCTCTCTCACTCTAGAAATCCTGACCTGGTTGCTCCAGATAAGCCATAGAACTTATTTCTAGCAGTTACATGTGGAAACTAAGATTGAAAGACATGGTTCCTACATGATACTGCTCACAACAAGGTCTGTGGATTATCTTGAGTAAACAGGTCACGATTTCTAGACAGTGTACCAGTGAGTGCCATAGAATCCCATTGTATTGGGGAGAAGACAGACATACAACTCGCACAAGGCAACTCACACCAAATATATATTGATACATCTAAAATAAGTATTTCTGATTGTGAACTGTCCCTTTAATATTGTGGCCGACACAGCACAGGAACAGCTCAGCCAAGTCAAAAGTGTCCCTTCAGAAAAGATCAGTAGGTCAGTGTTTATTGTTGAAATAGTGATCTTTAAATGGGAAATGAAAGACTTTCTGGTTTTAACAGTTTGCAATTCATTTTACAGGTATTTGATACATTTGACCCAGTTCAAGAAACAGTTTGAAAACTGGAATATTATCTGATTTTATTTCCGTTTTCTTGAGTGTGGATCATTACACTCAAAAATGTTATTACATATTCGCTCAAATTATGCTTGCAAATCACGCAGAAAGCGGACGTTGGTCTTTGGTTTACTGGCTTGTGTGATACACATGATAATCATGGTCACCCTAACTTTAAACACTATGGTATTCTAATATTTTAACATAATCGTGGTAACAGCATTAGTAAGTGCAGAAGCATACTTTTAATCATAGTAGCGGTTTTACTAGAAGCTGAAGTACATTGTAATGATGTAACTGTAATAATGCAGGAGCAGTAGTTGTAGTTGTGCTTGTAGAAATAATAGAAATGTAGTCGCCGTAGCATAGTTGTGTGCTGAAATAATTAGTAAATTAATTGATTAGTCAAGTAACAAAAAGACAATAGTAATATAAAAGTAACTAACTATAACTAACCCAAGCTTAGCTTGAGTTATATCATGTAAAAAAGCCATCAAGCTCATATTTAATCGCTTTTATTTGTTTATCTGTGTGACATAAGGGAACCAATTTTTTCAGAAGTAGCTAATAATGTCAGTGGTACATCTGCCACCAGCATCACTGTAAACTGCAGATGTGCTGTGAGAGAATAGAGAGAGCATAGCAACAGTAACTAACACTGATGGGGCTTAATGGTGCATTGTGAGGATTTGCTACTTCTTTATGTTTTGTATTATTGTAAATTGTAGATAAAATTGGATAAAATAAACAAATTGATCATGAAAATAAGAAGTTGTGGCCCTATTTTAGGTGGAGTATTAAAGCACTTCAAACAGTAGTATTGGTAATAGCAGTAGTATGGGAATGTATAATAGTATTAGTACTACTAGCAGTAAAAGCAACAATACAATTTGAAGGAAGGGTTGTAGTGTTAGGTGTGCTGCTGCAGTGTTGAGTGTGTTAGTATGTTGCCTGTTGGCAGTGGCCTCATAAAGCAGCTCATTAGCCAGCGGAGCGACAGGGTCAGTTGCTTAAGCTTGATATTGTGTGTCAGTATCAAATAGCTGACAACAGGTGGGGGATTATAATCATGGTTGCACAACTAATAATACCAACTGCTTAGTATATCAGTTACCACACAAACAATGGACAATCACTGCTAACGGGGAAAGCAAGCTCTGTGACAGCAATGCTATCAACACAGACTTTGCTGTCTTTGTCTTGTCTGGAGCAAATCCAGTCAGACGCATTTGATCTACAGTGAGAAAGCATTTGGGAAATAGGCGTGAGGAAACAAAAGAGCAGTGGCAGAGAAAAGAAAAGGCAAGAGAGTCAGAGGGAAAATCATTTTCTCTGCTCTGCTTTGTCAATTTCAGAGTGCCATCTCCCAATAGTCATTAAATAAGTTGTGTTGTTGTTTTAATTATCGATAGTAAAGCAATCTGTTCATAATTACAAACATTTGCTTGTGGCAATTACAAACAGTGGCTGGTAGCAGTTTAATTTGCCCGCTCTAATCTTGTCTGTAATTAGAGCACACACAAGCAGAGCACCGGAGTTGTTCAGCTCCAAGGCAAACAAGACAAGACTGAAATTCCCATTATAACAAACTGCTGACTGCCTGCGGCACACAGACTCGCCTGCCCTCAGTGTAAACATTTCGTACATTCTAATCCATTTGTTTAGCTTTACAATGCCACTGCGCTGTTGTGGCAGGTTCTCATTTCACCCTCTCCGTAAAAAATAAAGTCAAATGAAATTGGAAAAATATTTCATAATATTGCACCACGGCGCCAACAGGGACTACGAGTTGTGTTTATTCATGGTGTAAAAAGGCGCATCTTAGATCATAACACCTATGTCAATACCAGCTGCAAAATGCACATCAAGCAGCCATGAAGGGGCTTCGTCATTATCGTGACACTAAATCAAATCCAACCTGCTTACACTCGCTGAATATACGAGCTGCATGTTGATGGGTGATGTCAACACTTCACTGTGTGTGAGTGTGACGGCATGTTAAGTATCTCATAGCTTGTCTTTCTTTAGTACTTTAGCAATATTTGTGTATGTTGAAAGCTTTACATTAAAGGTCATATGGTGATGTAAAAGGAGCCAGACTCGACCACTAACAGTAAGTGACACTGTAAGCATTTAGTAGACAAGATGCACCTTCTGCCTCTCAGCATCGGGCCAGTGCTTTTACAAGGCAGGAGATGTGCGTCCATCATGTATCTACTTGGAGTCTCCTCTCACATGACAAGTACATGTCAAGAAATCCCTCTCCGAGGTCAGCTTGGAGATGTTGTGTCAAGCTGCACCGTGAACATGAGAAGATGTCATGGGGGGAGGGGGGGGGTTTGGACCAGTCAAGTTGAAGGAAAGTTTGTATTTTAAGTGTGCATGTGCATGTATGTGAGCACCTATTTTCTCTCTGTCTCTCTTTCTCACTCTTTTGCCGTAGTAACAACAGCTCCAGGGGAACATCTTTCACTATCTCCACAACCCCCATTCCAGTCTGTCTGAGGTCCTTTCTTTTCTCTCAGATGATAGCTATTAATTCCCTTCAGAGGCTGCTTGATGGAAGGCTAACAACATTTTATATTGTTGATACACTTCTGACTCGAGCTGCATGCTCTCAATTACAGATGAAAGATAGCTGGTAACCTGGTTAAAAATGGGCTTCGCTGTTTAGATGATGTCAGGCACCTTTATCAAGCCGGGATGAAAATAGAAAGGGGGCCGTCTATGGACCCCTTCAGTTTCTTCCAGCGCCGATGTTATCGTCCTGTAAAGAGATGCTTAACTGCACATCCAGGTTGGCTCTGTGCCATTCCAATCTGGTCTAAGTGATTATCATTCATACCATCTCTCTACGGAGACACTGACACCAGCTATCCGGGAGATTCTCCCCAGCACAGTCAATTAAAGGACCAATCCGCAATTGTGGTAATTGTGGAGACCCCTCTAGAGAGATCCATCCCCACTGGGTTTGTTTGCACTGAAGATATTTTCCCTTTTTTGTTCTTCATTTTTAATATCTCTATATATGTGTATCATGACGATTCATGTAGTTTGATATTGTTAAAGGTTTGTTTACATGGGTAATGTTGGTAGATTTTATAGTAAGAAAAGCGACTACTTAGAAACAGGATAAGTAAATACCAAAAGCGCATTTTTTATGTTTACAACAGAGCAAATGCAGCTTGTCCTCAACTTAGATGAGCAAATAAATATGAGACTGTGTTTGTAGACAGTCAGAGTTTCATTTTGTTTTCTAGAGCTAAAACTATCATGCCCATCTGTTTTGACATACACTGCAGAATCTAATATGATAAAACGAATACATTTGTTTACTCTAAAGAGCCTCTGCATACTCACTGTCAAAGCAAGTGTTTGATTTGATTTTGTGCCTCGAAAGAAAATATGTCATTATTGATATAGTCTATTTCTGAAGCATTTATTTGTTATGCAACATGTAATAAACACTTCCTCACTCATGTGCTTTTTTTTTTTGTCCTGGCTCGCCATTAGATGACAGCCAGAGAAAAGAAGGGAGCAGTAGAAGTGAAAATAAATGGATGTTTTTTTATGTGGCTCTTTGAATGTTTCTGCACCCTGGGTCTGTGGCCTGAATACAAATGCAAACTGTTACATAATGAATGAGCGCTTTACTCTGGGAATAAAGATTAGCAGCTGACCCCTTTTACATCATCATCTTATTTCAGGAACCTGGACCTCTTGGGCATGGCAATTCCTGCGCAGCATTTCTCCTTCAGAATACTCGTGTTGGTGTGACGCAAAAGAGAAATGATTTCGCTGCATGTTAACATGTACACAACAATAATGTTCATGAGGCGATGTCTCGCGTAATGCCACTGCTCTTGCGCGCACACATTATGGTGCTATAATGAAAGTGAATGGAGAGATGATGGGATGATCAGGGGAGATTTAAGTGTCTCTCTAGTTTACAAGTGAGGGTCAACAAATAAACACAGCCTTCTGGTTAGTGAACTTAATGAATAAATCATTGAGCATGACCCCCTTCCCCCCACCACCAACACCACCACCTTCCCCCCAAAACACACACCCACACACACACACATCAGTCCATTGGCCATCACAACAGAAGCTACACCCGCCCCCCTCTCTTTGCCTCCCTCTACCCTTGAACCCTTGCACATCTGCTACCATTACATACCCCAGCCCATATTCACATTGCTGTTCATTATACTGTGTCTCGGTGTGCTCTGGGTCTCTGCCAGCAGAAATTAAACTCTTCAGAAAAGATAAACATCATATTACTTCATTACCCTTTTAAAACACATGCAAATTAGAGCCATTACCCCACCCCTCTCTCCATCTTCTTCTCTCCTGGGTGATGAAGTTTGTCTGGCCGGTGTTCAGTCATTCCCTTTGTCACAAACTGACCGTGAATGGGCCATACCACGCGGCTCTACCCTGCTCATTTCCCACCCCTGAATTAAACATTAATGCCGCTTGACAGCAATAAATAACATTTATCACAATGGGGATCTAATAATGATTTGGCTATGCACAGGCTGCTCATCAGAGCCCATCAACTGACGAATATGGCAGCGTGATTATGCCGGCAGCTGTCTGTGACAACTGTATCTAAATCACTCCAAGCGCGTCTGCTTCTCTTTGATCTCCTGAATGCATGTCGTTATTGCAAAGTTGTCTTTCCATTCCTCTCTGTTCTCTTTTCACAACCTAATTGCCGTCCCAATCAGAGATATCATTATGCTGTCATCAAAGCCATTCTGGTGCTTACTCAGTAGCTCTCATAGATTTACATCATATAAGTTTGTACAGCAATCAATAAAAAACACAGCACTGCACTGTTCATTGTATCTTATTTGTTCCTCATACTGTGTTTCAGTGTGTGGCCTTTGGCAGCCATGTTTGATTAAATCCTGCTTATGTACTCTAAGGCCTTTCCGCTGGTGAAGACTCTATAACATTTTGGTGTAATGATGAAAATTATTTAATTTACCATTCAGAGTATAGTAGACTTTTTCCTCGGCAACTTAATTTGTGCCTGTGCTTAGTTTTAGCTTTTAAGGAGGGAGGTCACTGGCCAAGCGGATAGAAAATATGCATGAAATGCATTAAAAGCTGTGTTTTTGAACGCTTGTGTGTGTGTGTTTTTGCATATGTGCGCATGCATTCAAGCATGCATATATACATAATGTCTGCCTGGTATTATTAGGTTTGCGCCCCCCTCCTGCCTGAGTCACACTGTGTGATTCCGAAGCACAGAGAGAGATTGAAGTCAAATAGAACATCATGATGAGAGTATTCTTCAGCTCTGCTTTTGATCTCTCTCTGTCTCATATGACAGAAAAACACTATTCTCAGACAAGTCTCTCTTTTTTTTTTTTATCTCAAAAGGCATAATAAAAGTCTTGGCTATGTGCCTCTCAGATAAGATAGCCATCAGACCTTGTGAAGATGAAAAATATCAGAGATAATTAGAGTGAGGGTGAAAAAAGATAATTAAATTGAATGCTGGGAATGTTAACAGCATGGGCTTCGTTTAATAAGCAGATTCATTAACCACAGTGCTGTATCAGTATTGTGCTTGTGTTTGATTAATAATGAGCGGGATCCATTTAATAAGAATAAAACATTCATCATAAACACACATAAATCAAATAATGATATTTCTTTGGCCAATACTACAATTGGATCTCATTAAACTCTTCCCATTCAGTGGTATCCTGCATGTTAATTGAAATGCTTTGGAACCTTTCGAAATATGTTCAAGTTAATCATTTAGTTTGATTCACAATTAGTCTAATCTCTGTCAGTGGCAAATGGAAAGTCCGGCCAAAGAGTGTATCAATTGCGCCTGACGACCGGGTCTGAGTCACCTTTTATGCTTTTGATTGGTTGTAAGGCTCCATTGCAGAGGAGGCCACACAAAGCACCAGCTCATTAATCTTCCACGAAACCGCAAGGAAATTGAGTTCAGAATCAAGACCGAAATCCCTAAAAATGGCAATAGGCTTGCTGCTAAAGTCCTAATGGCAAGCAGCAGCTGAACAATGCAGAGCTGCTGTTACATGGAGTTCACCAGATCAAGTCCCTCGCTGCTTCTTTTAAGGATTGATAATTATCTGAACTGATTGATACTGTTTCTGTTCTTTCTTGCTTCTGACACAATGGATCTAAAAGCTTCACTCAGACCCTTAATCACACTTAATGCGTCAGAGGAATTGTTTTCAAGTGGCAGCTCAATCATTTCAGATGAGAGAAACTGTAGCCATCATTACGTTTCCAAACCAAATGCAGCTGTTGGGTTTAATTCTGCAGTTATTTGTCATTTATAAATTAACAAAACATTTTTTTGTTCAAGTTGTTGTATTTAATGCCTTGGACATGTTTAATATTTACATGAAAACTATATTTAAAGCCAAATAAATTATTTTTGACCACTTCAGGGCAGCAAAACAAGCTGAAAACACATCTCAAACACAGCTCAAACGGACACAGAGCAACATTAGCCTTCATTTTGAGTCATGTTTCTGGTCATTTGACAAATACAAGTCATATAATTACATTTCTCTCTCCCCTCCTATGACTCTTAAACTGCTAAAAGATTGACTTTGTTGACGACATAGTCATTAAATGGGTCTGTTTGGTGCTGGGCAGAGTGCAGTCAGTTCATTGTCGATTTTTCTCAGAAAACAGCTTTCTCTCCCACTGCAACTGGAAGCCTCATAAAAGCAGTAAAAGTAAACCAAAACTGTAAAGTTGAAGGCCATGAAACCAAAACACTAAGCTAAAAGATTGTAGACATGGTCAAGATGTTCTGTTAAAGTTCAAACAAAGTCAGAAGGAGGAAGAAAGGTGATTTATGTGACTTTGAATGTGGTGTGGTTGTTGCTGCCAGACGGGCTGGTTTGAGTGTTTCAGAAACTGCTGATCTACTGGGATTTGCAGGCACAACCATCTCTAGTGTTTACAGAGAACGGTCTGAAAAAAGAGAAAATATCCAGAGCGACAGTTCTCTGGGAAATAAAATGTCTTGTTGATGGCAGATGTCAGAGAAGAATAGCCTGACTGGTTCGAGGTGATCGAAAGGCAACAGTTACTCCAATAACCACTCGTTGTAACCGAGGTATTCGGAAGAACATGGCTGAACACACAACACATCGAACCTTAAAGCAACACGAAACTGAGGCTACAATCAGCACAGGCTCTTCAAAATTGAACAATAGAAGATTGGAAAAATGTTGCCTGGTCCAATGAGTCTTATTTCTGCTGCGATATTCAGATGTCAGAATTTTGCGTACACAGCATGAAAGCATGGATCCATCCTGCCTTGTATCAATGGTTCAGGCTGCTGAAGGTGGGGTAATGGTTTGGGGGGTATCTTCTTGGCAGACTTCCGGCCCCTTGGTACCAACTGAGTAATTTAAATGCCACAGCCTACCTGAGTATTTTTGCTGACCATGTCCATACCTTATGACCACAGTGTTCCCATCTTTTAATGGCGACTCCCAGCAGGATAGTGCGCCATGTGACAAAGCTCAAATCATCTCTAACTGGTTTCTTGAACACGACAATGAGTTCACTGCACTCAAATTGTCACCACATCTCAAATCCAATGGAGCACCTTCGTGATGTGGAACGGGAGATGTGCATCATGGATGTGCAGCCGAAAAATCTGTAGCAACTTACATGATACTGTCATGTCAATATAAAACAAAAAGTGTTTCCAGCAAACTGTTGAATTTATGCCAAGATGAAGAATTAAGCAGCATATATACAATAATTATTTCAAAGAGTGCACTTTGTCGAATGCATAGTGAATGCATTACTTTGCAATATAAAATAAAATATATTGTTTTTGAAAAAAAAAAAAGATCTAACTATTTTTCCAAAAGTTCAAACATTGGTTAATACAAGAATATAAAAACAACTTTGATAAAAGGGTTGGGTTCATTCAGAGCTGCATGTAATGAATTTGATTATAAATAGCACTTTAAAAGGGTTATTCAAAGCCCACTCGAAAAGAGTAAACATCCACTATGACAGGCAGCTGTTTTCACTCGTATCTCTCACTACACTTCGCTGGACTCTTCAAAGCACTTCTTAAATGAAGAATGATACAGCGATGCCTGTGGCAAGCAGAGAGCATCTTTGACTGCATACAAACTAGCCCGTACCAGCGCACTGTATCTGATGATTGGTGCCTGCTTCGGTTCGGAGTAAGCTTACTTAGAGACATGGCAAGGAGCCTCACCCTAATCTACTTCTCACAATGCAGCATTCATGGCAAGTCAACAGTCTGATGTGTTATGCATTTGGAATAGATGGAGAGAGTCAAACACTTAAGTTGTCACTGGTCTTATGTAGAATTTAATCTGTTTTCCACTGACGCACTTACACCATGGAAATGAATAAACAGCTACTGGTGTGAAATGTCTGTTCGAGCACACACGCCGGCATGGCCAAACCAAGAATACCCCGTAAACACACATAGACCCATTTTATAGGACAACAGTAGACCTGTAGGGTCCGACAATGGTCGTAATTTAAGTATTAGTTATAAATTCTATTAATTTAATATTGCCATACAGATATTTTTCCTTTAGTTTGAAAACGTCTCACTATGTTTGTATTTTAATGAGTCAGCATCAAATTTATTCACTTTTTCTGCACTGATTATTCAAAGCAGCTATAATCAATATTTTCATATTAACTATGGTTCATGCAACTAAAATATTATTATAACTTATGCAGTTCCTCAGAGTTTTATAGCATCTTACAGCTGATTGTTTTGATTTAGCGGTTTGCAACTTGAATGTTTTGATTCACGCTCACCGATTTCATTAACCTTATTTCCAGCAGCAGCATGCAGCTGCTTTCAGCAAAAAGCTCTAAAGAAACGCTATCCATCCAGCAACAAGCACAGAGAGTTGGCGACTAGCTGATGCACATAGTTAAAACTAAATTACCTCAGAATTTAGTGCACACCAAAAACAGAGCTAAAACAAGTTTGTCCGGATCTGCTGGATGTGTAAATAGAATACTCACTAAAAGGTGAAATATCTCAGGGTTGTGCTTGTACCTTGTTTCCACAGCCCAAACAAATAAAAGTTTGTCTCTGAATACTTTCTGCCTCTCTCAGCCCCAAGCACATTGGTTCCCAGTGAAGATGCAAGTCTTTAAAAACACGATGTAATATACTTGTATTCTTTACTGCACTGTAGTTTTTGAAAACTTTACTAAAACAGGAGTAAATAGTGGTTGGGGAATATTTTCAGCCGTGTATTTGGTGAGTTAGTACTTACGGCAGCAAGGCAGTGTTTACGGGATCAACTCAAAATGTGGTGACTGTAATAAAATGTGTATTATAATGAACAAACATTAGCAGCCATGGCACAGAGGAATACGCTACATCAGGCTTTGGCTCCCCAGACAACACTTGGTTTGGTCCATTTCATGAGATTTGATGATGAGAAAAATACCGTCAATCACCAGACTAAAATCTACAGCTGATTTTCATACAACGCTGCCATTTTTGTTGTAGATATTTCACCTCTGCAGGGGGCAACAATGTTTGGGAAGTTAGTTATTTCAGCTTTAAAGCACATATGTTATAAATAAATAAAGTACAAACAAATACAGAAACTGTAGCAAAATATAACATTTCTTAAAAATATGTTTACAATATAAAAACACCCGGAGGAACAGAGAAACCCAGAGAGGCTTTGGTAGATTTGGTAGGTTTGCTTATGCCTCAGGCTGTCTCTGTATGCATGCATATCTATACACAACCTAATGCAAGCTCAAACATTTACATCCACTTATACACATACATGTTTACCCAACAGTCCTAAAGTACAGAGATATGTAATTGTCCCCTGATACAAACAGAGAAGCTTATGAAAACCATACGGATGACCTCAATCACTGGAATGAATCAAAAACACTTGTCAGCCAAGCTTTTTCAATTCCAGGCACAACTGTTTACATGTCGTATGATGTTTGGATTATATTACAGACAAATCCCCACGGAAAACCGTTGTAAACTCTTCTCACAAACGTCTGTGTACTGCTGCATTAGTATTATATAATCCTTTTGTTGCTTAGTTTCCATTGTGAGAAATTAGGAAACTGTTATTAGACTCTGGTGACATCTAGATTTGATTTCCTTCCTTTGCACCGCTCTTTGAGAATAGCCTCCTCATGGTCCAAACATACCAGCCTTTACAAGCTTCCTGGTATTTGGACCAACTCCTGATGGAGAAGTAATATCATCCTTTTCTATGTCCACAACATTTCTTACACAGCAGGGATTTGTTTCATTTATGTAACAATGAAAGCAGCTGGCAGAGTGCCCACATGTTGCTAAATGGAACACGACGCCAAGAAGCAAGGTGCTTTTTAAACAGAGATGGAGAGACACCAGAGAGCACTTGTGGGGAAGAATGAAAGAATTGGACGGCAAAATAGAAAGCAATCAATGCTGCTTTGTGTTGTGCACAACTTTTACCCAATAGCCCTTCCGCTCCAGAGGCATTTGTGAGGTAAATACATGAATCAAGTTTAACTATAGTAAGGCAGAGTTACAGAATGCAGTAGCAGTCAGTGCTCCAGTGAAAGACAATCGATCAACCAAAGACATAAGTGCTTTGCTCAACGCCAAACCTTGCAGCTGTCTGAAACAATATATGCCTTTGCTTCTATGCAAACTAAACACCACACCCACACATGTAAATACTGTCTCTCTCATTTATACTTATGTGTTTCAGCAACATCTGCACTCATTTAAATGACCAGGTGCTCTACAATCATCAGGATCATCATTCTTTGCAGATTGCATACTGTGTATTAGTGAGTGTGGGAAAGCATTGGCCTCTGCAGAAATGCACCTGTTGTTGGACGAAGTTAAAGTTACACCCCTTGTCTGGTGTCCAGAAAGGGAAGCTTATCTTAAAGCTGCATAGAGCCCATTCGCCTGAATTATTTCAAGCTTCTCTGTCAGATATGTACACTGACAGAAGGGATCATAAGAGCACTATGCAGAAACAGCAGGACTCACATAATCTCATCCTTCTCTTTTTTTAGTGTCCCTTGAAATAAATTGACCCAAGGATGACTGTTTTAGTAAACATGTACTTTTACTGACATCATGGTATATTTCCATCCACACAACTTAAACAATGGTTGCTGGCATTTGAGACTGCCAGTGTGCAAAGTTGTAGGAAAGGTCTCTGCTCTTTTGAAATGTCAAAACAAATGTATAAAACAGATGTATCACTGAATAAATAACATTCTCAATGAGTAAAAATGCATCCTTGAAATACATTTGAGGCTAGTCTTTCAAGGTTTTAGCTCGCCTAAAAACTTTATTCTGGAGCACCGTGGTAGCCAAATGGTCGAAGTACATAATGTCTTGGGTTCAATTCTGGCCTAAGGACAGTTGTTGCATGTCGTACACCTCTCTCTCTCTCTCCCTCTCTCTCTCTCTCTCCCCATATTTCCAGACTGCCTCCATGCTGTCATTTGTCTAATAACGGCAAAAAATGCCATAATAATCATATAATACTAAATACTATATAATACTAAAACCACATATAGCAGCCTTGATGCATCTCGTTCTTGCTTGGCTCAGATCATAACCATGTTATTCTCCTAACTTTATGTTTATCCCACAAGCACTGCGGGGCAATATATTTTCTTCCACCAAGTAAATAAAGAAGAGGTTATGTAATCAATCTTTTGGGAGTTTGAAATCATAATATTGAACACAGCTGTCAGCCATGCCATTAGCATGATTCATTTCTGCCGTTTTACATTTACAATTTTCCTACAAGAACAACATTGATTCCCTGTGTGTGTGTGTGTGTGTGTGTGTTTGCGTGTGTGTAGGTGTGTTGTGTGTGTGCATATCCATCCATTTGTTTGCCTTTGAGTATGTTTGCGAGCGTGTTCCCGAGTGTATTGTATATGTATGCGTCTGACACAATTTCCTTCCTATTTTCTTCCATAATTTGAATCAGAGAAAATGTAATAATTTTGCAGGGGGTGAGAGGAGCCTACACAGAGCCAGTAAATAAATCTCTCCTATTATTACCTACAATGCCCTGTCAGGTCCATACATCATCTCAGCACATCATAATTAATTGCACACTAAACTATTCTGTTCAATTAACCATGCGGGAATGGATGGAGAGGGAGAGAGGGGGAGGGAGAGGGAAAGGATGCAGAGGGTTGCAGTGTTCAAACCTTTTATTCTAAAATAAAACACAGACATATTGATCATACAATTATTTTGCATATGGTTTGTTTTGCTGAACTTTATGTATTTCTCCTTGTTTGTGTTCCTTTTTATGCACACCGACCAGTTCTTGCTGTTTTGCAACCTTACTGCCCATTCTGGTTGTGCATATTTCCATATTTTCCAGAAGTAGTTGTATTGCATATGGACAGGAGACTATGAAATTCCACTTGCCCTTCAGTGCTGTTCTAATGGGAAATGTGCTTATGCAAGGCGATCTCACCCCGGAGGGTTCACATTTTCCACCAAGGCTGTGTCGGGTCAACAGTCTCATAAAAAAGTGGAATAACATTACGAAGACAGTAATAGTGAAGTGAGTTTGTTGCTAACACATTTCCCATGTTGCTTCGGGAGCATCTGAAGCCAAACATACTCTAATTCAACTCCCTAAAAAAACACTTTCAGTTTGGGTTGCATCAACTGTCCTCCTGCAGTGAAACGTTAAGATGGTGAAGTGTTTGGCATAGTTGGGATATGTGCATTGTTTTGTCAGTTGGTTTGGCCCTGGCTGTCTGTCTGTGAGGAGACAATACCTTAAATACAACAAAAAGATCAAGACAGTGAGTCAAACAAATAGCATCTCCTGTTCCCTCAGAAACAGACATATTTTTGGCTGTCGGGAGGCATGCTAAATGTACTGTTTCCCCTTCCAGAATGATGCAAATCTGATGCAGGGATGTAGGTCAACATGCGCCCCCTGACTCACTAGCCTAAAAGTGATGTACTTAGTTTGGATATAATTTTGTTAAGAACACAGAGATGTTATGAGCACTGTAAAAAAATGGAAAACGGAAGAGCAAATGTAGGAGGAAGGATTTCAGGTATGGTACAGATTACATTAAGTAATGGCTTTAGCATTACAGGCTGCAGCAGAGCTGGGTCAGTTTCATCAATGAACATGCAGTTCACATGGGTGTCAAATCTGCCAGAATCCCAATTTTTACAAGTGTTGAAACAACCAATTGAACAATCACTAAACTTAGCATGTCCGGCTAACCAGCTTGCTACATAGAATAGTAACTTCAAAGGTCAAAGAGCACATTGTTAACCAACTACTTTTAAGTCAACATTTAAGGCATTTAAGACCTTTTACATCTGTCGGAGATGGTGTTTTCAATCAATATATGACCTTAATTAGCCAGCTAGCCATAGCTAATACGAAACAACTCTGCCAGTTGTACCTCAGTTGTCCAAATCAATGGTCTTGCTGAAGGGTTTGCATTCACGGTAGGGACATGTCCCTATGGGAGGACAGAATTGTACCTACCAATATTTGAGCGAACTTGGTCGCATTATCTTTGGAGTAAAGTCATATTAGATAATTCCGATGTGCCAAAGGCTACGTTTCCAAGATGACCTAGCATCCTGGTATTTGATTGGCTGAATGGGAGGGGCCTGTCTGAAGGCTTACGTCACATGCAAATATATTGTACTTACTGCCAGACAGGGAGGAAGCAAGAGCTGATTAGTGTGCTTCACTTATTTTTTGAATTGTAAAAAGTTTAGACTCACTACGAATTTTGAGTATTAAATCTACCACCATCATAACTGTAAACCGCACATGTGAGAATGGGAAGCTTGACAAACTTAATAATAATAAGGGTCTTAGTGGCAGGCCAGTTATAATGAGAAATGGCAGTGATCTACTGATATTACTTACTTCACTTAATACAATTATGATTTCTGTGTTGCCAAATATTCTGCCCTAGCTATATGGCTTGTACTGCATTATTACAATACAAGGTCACTACTTTGTTTTCTTTACTGAGTCAATCTCATTGATATCAAGCTAACTTAGTTTGTTTTAGTAAGAGTGTCAGATTTATTCCTGAAACATAAACTTTATGTTCTAAAATTCAATATGCAATTTGGCTCCCTTAACAGCTCTGTTGCTATATTTCAGACACACTCTCTGGGACTGTTATTTTAGCATCCCATCACAAACACTTTCCACGGGCAGACATACCCACATCCAAGCCGAAACTTTAATAATATGGTTTGTAATAAAGAATTTATATCTCTCAACTGTCACCCTACCCTTTTCACTTAGCAGGATAAATACATGTGTCATGTAGAAATCATTTCTGGCAAAGGATGAAAGTCCCAAAGGAAATTTCATATCTGATGTACCATTTGTCACTGCTGCATGTAAGTCAGAATTTATGGTACCTATTACCAGATCAGTAAATCCAATGTTCTGTAGCCGAAAGCTCTTTCTTTGCTTGATTTAGTTTATCTGAAAAATACATCTCACAATAAAGTATGAATATGTCGGTAGAGGCAATTTATATCACAAAAGAATCAAAAATAAAATTACTGAGTGCAACCATGGGAGATTGTTAAATTACGTGTTGTGTATACAATAACTCCTGCAGATAATACCGTTTCACTGTCTAAATTAAGTTTGTGAAACACCATTACTGCTGGGAATACAAACACCATCACTGCTGGTTCAAAGCGCTTATAATGGATTTCGAGGCGAAATACAGGTCATCTGCAGATTTAAGTTTCTTGCATATATGTGTAGCAGCTCACTGAAAAGGATTTAATACTAAAGCTCATTTCCTGTCATTTTTAGTATATTTGTTTTACTTGTATGCAGGTAAAGTCCCCCATAGCAACAACAAATCTAGAATGTCACACTTCCAGATCCAGCCCGAAGGATCAGATGTTTTAATTTTCTCATGAATAAGCTACTCTACCTAAAATGTGTCTTTTCTCATGAACTTGTCATTCACATATGAACTTATTAACTAATCGTCTGTGACAAAGTATAGTTAATGCCATCAATCACATTGCCTATCTGTAAATTAAAGTGCAAAATCAACACAGTGTCACTCTAGAAACTCACATCTTCTTTTTCTCACAACTTGTGTTTGCCCTTGAGCTCCGTAGTATTGTACACATCCTTCTGATTTAAAGCAAGCCACTTACAGGGGCTTTAAATAACAGAAGAGAAATTCAAGGGAATTGTGAGTGTGTGTGTGTGTATGGGTGAGAGTGTGTGTGCCCGCACAAAAGATCAAATGAAACCTTGCGAGCTCAGAGGGCAGAGGGGCTGAGGGTTATGCAAATGTATTGTGGAAAAATGGAATTCCCCTTCAATGCAGTTACAGATAATATTGAGTGTCAAATGTGTTCACCGCAAGCAGCTTGGAAATGAAATAATTAAATGGAATCGCTTATACGATATGACTGGACTCTAAAGGGCGAGGGCTTTAGTGTATATGTCAAGGATGGTGTCCGCCGTGTCATCGCGGATCTTGATTCTTCCATTCAAATTGATTCCTCTATTTAAATTCAATATCGGTTTCGACCCCCATTTCCACATTAGTTCTAAAAACCTCCATCACATGTGACATGAGTGACAGACAATACTCCCTCTGATGGTTCACATACAAAGCCAGAGGTGGAAATTGTCTCTCCCTTAAAGATACAGCACAAAGTCATCGTCCCCATGTACCAGCAGTGAGCAGGAGGAGAAAAAGACCTGATTATTATGTGCACAACATAATGGATCACACGTATATTCCCCCTTATCATGCTAACAGCAGTATGTACTGCACATATTACTTACCAATGACAGAGATGCAACGCCTCACAGAAGTCAAATGGCAATTTAACTTTGATCATGGTTCTTTTATGATTTACATTTGAATCACACTTTGATTGCATCAGATGAATTTTTGACAAAAAAAAACAAAAAAAAAAACAAGGTCAGAATACATTTCAGCTGAACTTGAAAGTTCTCCCTTTCTTAGCCTGCCATGCAGTTCAATTCACCGTCTCATTATTCAAAATGGAAATGAAAATTGGAGCCTGAAGCATTTGTATTTGAACAAAAGGGGGGGAAGCAGATTATGAATGTTCAAAATGTAATTTATATTACACTTCCATTATTCTTCTATTAATCACAGATTCATTCTCCCTGTGCTCTTCAAGTAAAACACGCTCATGCAGTATTCATGTGCATACAGGGGGAAAAAGAAATCGGCGAGGCTATTTGAAATGTTTCATTTGTGGAGGAATCATCCTTCTGCTAAAAAAGAAACTCAAGCATACGTTATACAGAACATAAGAAATCACTTGCTATTTGACAAACATACTGTAAGTAATTATAGCAGCAGCAAAAAGCCTTTGTATGAGAATAATCCCTTTTCTGTTGTATTGAAATCACACTATTTGCGAATAGCGAACTGTATCTCTTTTTGTTCTTCCTGCCTTCTATAGAAAGGCTAATATTCTCAAAGAGAGATGAGATTTAATGCATACTGATTACTCTGGAGACCCACTATTCAACTCTGGGATAAAGCGTCAATTAAAGAGTTTTAAGCCTCCATAAAATGCACCTTAAACAGCTGATCAACTCCACGCAGGTCTACCTCCTGGATTTGAGCTGAGTTTTGTTTAAATGGAGCAAATTCATCTCTGGAGAGAAACCTTGTAATCCCCTTTTAAATCTCCAAGCAGTTGAATAAGTATGCTATTCATACACAATGTTTTTTTTATTCACACACACACAGAGCAGCTCTGCACCCGAGAACAGTGGCACTGGAAATACAAATCATACACAATTCACTGTGGTCTTTAAGAAATATTAAACTCATACCGCTAAGTTTATATACAAATACAAAGAGTGCACGTTAAGTGGAATGCTATCAACAGAACACAAAACCCCTCTTGGGATATATCTGTTTAGATTTATTTGGCTTATGTATGCAATCACAAGCACTGAAGCATGAATGCATGGGCATATTTTCATTTGTGTGCAATGAAGCTTTGACATTGACCTCGCTTTTAAAATGCACCACAATGGACGTACAATGTACAGTGACATTTGGCTGTGTTTCAACACTAAACCTACTAGTTTATTGATACTGGCACAAACAGATCTGCTCAAACCGTCCTCATTATATGCCGGTCATTAATTTGATGAATAATGTAGTAACCCTTCAGGAGTAGACTGCCAACAGAAGCAGCAGTTCTTCTGCATATGGTGAACTCTGTTGTGGTCCGACAAGTGAAGAACACAAAACCACATTCACTGAGCCTCCGAGCGCTGCGCAACAATAACACAGCAGGACTATTTTGCGGTGCTTATTTTGATCCAGACCAAATGAAGTGAAGGGGGGGGGGGGGGGGAGATTGAAGCTTTTGGTGTCCAGCAGGAGAAGGAGATGTTTAAGACATTGATTCACCTTGGGTTCAGAACCACAGTAACTAATTATATCCATGGGAATCGAGTCAACGCCATGGTAGTTCAGGGCTGGAGAGAGAGACAACATTCTGCTATAACTATGCTGCGCTCTACATGAATCATATTCCCTCTGTGGTTTGGCAGCCATTAAAACAGAAAGAATGCCCTTTCTCAGTCAGAGGCCATGGGCTAGCGTATTTCTATTATACCAGAAAGGGTATCTTTTTTTTACCGTGTCTGACTGATCAACACAGACAGTGGCAACATACTAAAAGCACATGAAATCAGGTAGACTAGAGCCGGAGCAGCTCGGAGGCTATTTTACCAGTAATTATAGCAAGCTGGTTTTAGGCCAATATGTTTCATGATAATTGTGTTGCAGGTGGAAATGATGTGATGTAAGACATAGATAGGGCACCAAGCTTTCAAACCCAGCAATACATGGCACCCCATGAAAGTGTTGCTTGTGCATATATCAGCTCCATCAAAGCGGAGGGGAGGATGGGGGATGGTGTCTTTGTGAGAGAGAGAGAGAGAGGGGGAGGGCTGCTCTCTGAAGCACACAACCTCATTATTCAGTCTATAGAACAGCACATCCACTTCATTGTTCTTCAAATCAACCCAAACTCACTGGACTCATCCGAAGCCCTCGGAATAGAACAGAGCTGCTTTATGTTTTAAAAGGAGCTGCAGATGAGATCTCCAGAATGATCATTCAAGAGTGCCGTTGTTGCCTCTTTTTTAATGTTCTTCATTGTCAAGTACACTGATATGATTTCTCTTTAGAACATCATTTGTCATTGGCAATTCAAAATGATACAAGGATGACACAAACATGAGGCAGAGATATCTCACTGAGATGTTTTGAGCAGTGCCATTTCCCAGAGGCAGAGCTGGAGAGGTTGCTTGGAGATGGGGTGTGATTGTGAAAGATATGTTGCGAGTAGTGTCCGGAAGGCCCGGGCGACGTGGTGAATCATTCCCAGAAATGTAAACTGATTTCAACACATAGGGAGCTGCTGGAGGTGGTCTGTTGTGTTGCAGCATGCCTGCTGCAGCATGCCTGCTTGGCAAGCGCTCTGCCATGGAGTGTGCAGGACAAATAATGGCAACACAAAACGGCCTGCTCGCGTAGGTCCTCCCACCGGTGTTGCATGTAAATATGCTCTAACTATTCTTCTGCAGCTGCATCAATCATGGCGGATATGACAAGGCCCTTTTGTCCAACACAAGGAGTGTAAACACAGCTGGAGCATGCTGAAGGAACCTTTCCCTCCCCTATCTTGCCACTACACCTGTCGGACACACTGCATCAAAACCTCATTTAGAGCTCTGATTATCCTAATGACACCAATGTCTTTTCCCACACTGGCCATTATCGGTTAAAT
Organism: Anarhichas minor; assembly: GCF_050575085.1. NCBI lineage: Eukaryota > Metazoa > Chordata > Actinopteri > Perciformes > Anarhichadidae > Anarhichas > Anarhichas minor. The sequence goes on from NW_027466508.1 coordinate 1,737,621, forward strand.
CCACCCTCCCCTAATTAAAGACACACAGTCAACACATGGTCAAGCATGAAAAGGACCCCCCTACACACACACACACACACACACACGAGGGAATCAATCACTCTGCCATTTATCCTTCTCTATATTTAGTCATTATTTATTTAAGAAAGATTTCCCTCAAGAGGTTTCCTAAAATTACTTTACATCAAAGTACAATCCAATTAGAACTGCATATTTTATGTTTTTGAATTGAGATATTAGAAATTAGATATTGATATATTGATATATATTATTAGATATAGATATTAGATATTGATATATAAAATCGACATTGTTTATGCACGCATATTATTACAAAAGAGATGATAATAATCACTCAGCCAAGCTTATTAGTTATTTATATATCACCTTTCAAACAAATAAAATGCTCTTCAAAGTGCTTTGCAAATGATTGACAATAAGAAAATGGAGAGATGAGGAGACAAGAAAAATAAATAAATAAAAATACAACACTGTATGAATTAATCGTGGTAATAGGAGTGAAATAAAATAAGAAATAACATATGTATAAGTACTAAAACCGGAGCATAAAAATGCATAAGACACTGTATAAAATGTAAAAATAAGCAATAATAATAAAAAACATAAAATTATAAAACGCTACATAAAAGCCAGACTCAATAGATGAGTTTTTAGTTTCCGTTTTAAAAATATAAATATATATATTAATACATGTTTAGCTACTCTCAGGTCCTGTGGAAGGCTGTTCCAACAGCTTGGAGCCTAATGGCTAAAAGCAGCATCACCAAATGTTTGTCTTCTGCTTTGTGAACAGCTAAAAGATAGAAACCAGAGGATCTGAGGGGCCTTACTGGTTCATGAACTAAAAGCATTTCTGAGAGCTAGTCTTGTGCTTATAGACTAATGAAAAGAACTTTAAAATCAATATGAAAACTGTTTGGCACCCTTATGTGGCTAAACATTTTACTGTCAAATGGTTTCTGTTACACCTTGATTGAGCATTTTTATGCACAGTAATTGTGTAATTTTGAAGTCTGGACAATTCTAAGAAAACATTTTAATGTCGAACCACTGAAGAGCAGCGATAGAGTTGAGTGGATGTCCTCACTGTGCAAATGATGAGGTTTTCTTCACTATTCTACGCGAAACTGTGGATTTTTAACTGCAGCAACAGTTGACGATCTCAGCACTGCCTGTGTATCATCCAGACTGTAACTGTTTTAAAATGATATCAAATAATACATTCATGCTATGAACTAGTGGGGCAGTTCAGCAACAAGAGAGTCAAATCATCTGTCCTCACTATCATAGTCTCATCTAGAGCCATTGTAGTCTGTTATTAAAATCAATATCAGAATCATGTGGAGGTAAACTGAGGTACAGCTAAAATGTAAAGTAATATATTGGAAATAATACAATCACAACAAAATTACAATTTCCCTACCACTAAATTTCAGCTTGGTTCCATTCACTTCAATGGCCGACATAATTCTCCAACCACTTAGGCAGATGACATCCTTTCAAAAAATGTTTTAATATCAATAAGACAAGGAGTCTACAACCATGCTTATGCCTCCGTAAGGCTGTACTGAGGCTGCCCAACAGTGCTTAGAACCAAATGCTAATGTCAACGTGCTAACATGCTCATAATGACAATTCTAACATGCTGATGTTTAGCAGGTGAAATGCAGAGTTGAGGAAAACGGGAGTCAAAATGTTGACCTAGTGATGAAGTAATTACAATTTATCCTTTCGCACCATGAATGTCTACACCAACAGTCACAGAAATCAATGTGATACATTTCAGTCTGGCTTTGACATGTCTAAAAAGGCCTTGTCATCAAGCAAAATGTTGTACTTTAGAAGAAAAGTTATTTCACTTCATGCCGAATGTAATTTTAGATGCCTATGCAACCACCATTAGCATTCTAAGCAGCACTATATGTGTGTAATGTCACGTCACCCAGATTCAAGCTGCTGATCAACAACACACTCCGCTCAAAGCAGGCTGTCAATTATGGCTGCAAATATGCTGTGCTGTAACTTTTCTTTTGTTTGTGAAACTAATCAGGCTCTAAATTTAGTTGAGCAAAACTGTATATTCAGCTAAATAGCAAGCAAATGGAATGGAAATAGTGATGGACAAGCAGGGTTGCGGCTATCAAGAGTTTAATAGCATTTAGTGTTTAACAGTCACTACAATCAGCACTGTCAAAATAAAGGTACCTGTGAAGTAAATCGTTGTAGGCCCGAGTAACATGACCCAACTGACCTTGCAGGGATAATACATTGTTGCTGATATGGAGAGTATGAGAGTGGAGAAAATTCAATTTTGATTTAGCAGAGTAGTTTCAAGTGTTTTTGGTCTAATGGAACGGGAGAGTTGTTGCATACAGAGGTCATCCTGGACTGGCTTTTTCCTTTTGTTGCTGCTGCAATCATGATCTCCTGGATGGGATCTGGTATGTGTTTTCAAACAACTGGTGCATACAGACTCATGTGTTTCCTCTGCTGTTTAACTGCCATGGGGCTATCTCGACTAACAAAAGTGCTACATGGTCTCTTAGCATTCTCATTGTTTAACTGCCATGGGGCTATCTCGACTAACAAAAGTGCTACATGGTCTCTTAGCATTCTCATTGTCTCAGGTCACATCTTTACTAAACACATTAGTTGTGTAAGAATTAGAAAAAGTTCAGAAACCCTTGGACGGCTGGTAAAATGGTGGCGATCTAGATGTGAATCATGTCAGGACTGAAGTGATCAAATCACAATTTTAAATAAACTAAACTAAAAATACAACCTCTAACATTTCAACAAGCCAATCAGTCCATAATCCAGTCTATCAGTCCAGAATGTTTACAGTAACTACTAAAACAGGACAAAGTTAGCAGAAAACAAGAAAAGAAATGTCATGCTCTAATACATTTAAACAAGTGTAAATGCTAACGTCAGCATGCTAACATGACGCAATTAACATGTTGATGTTTCACAGGTAGGCTATCTCATTAACATGTTTACCATCTGTTTGTCAGATAATTAGCAGTAAATACAAAGTACAGCCAAAAAATAAAGTCTCTGCCGCGCTGCTTCCATGTTCTCATTCTCCTCCATTTTACCTCAATGCCTCTGGACTTACCTCAACAAGACCTCATCAAACTCTGCAGCTCTGTTTACAAATTCTGTTAGGAGACGGGGAAAAAAATCCAATTCTCCAAAGAGGAATGGTACACTTTTTTCATATATTATTTGAGACACGGCAGGAAGAAAACATAGTGAGAGAGTCAGAGAGAGCAAAACTCTCAGCAAAGTATACCCGGCCATGCTTTGTGAATTATTTAGCTTCAGCTGCCGCTTTTGAAGGAGGCTGAGAGTGTACTGTATGTCCCTTCACATGACAGCTGTAAAGCAATACTCCAAGTTTGGTTTTCACAGCTCTTCTTTAATGCTCCACTGGTTTGCCCTTTAATTTCACCTCTTGTGCGAGTCTGCCTCAGTACCCATTAAAAATACAACTTGACCTCTGACAACTTTGTCAGAAGAACCAATGACATTTTTTTCAAAGGCAAAATTTCTAGACAAAGGGTGACTTTGAATTTATTCAAGCTGAAATGTTTATTTTGTCTGTCTAAGATGTGGTTGACAATATGCGTCAGTATCACTGTGCTGGCAGGAAGACAAATCCGCATGCGTTTTGTTCAAAAGTTTGACCAATTATAAAAAAGGTCTGTATTTTTTTCAAGCACAAACAGAGGGATTCTTTTTTTTTACATATTTACAGTAAAAAGGAGTCAGCAGCAGGACTACAGAGGTATTTTACTAAATAAAAAGATGTGTGCGTCATTTGTGCCAATTTGTACAGTCCACGTTGATTCACTATTCAACTATAGACATTAGCTGTGAACTGTCTAGAAACAGATGCTCCAAGCATGTGTTTCGGAGAGTGCCTCTGTGTGTGTTTGTTTTAAGGGGAGACACCAACATTTTTTCTCATGCACTTAAGATAAAAGTCAGGCAATCACCAAAGTCAGTAGGCTTCATCCTCTTGAGACCATGCTTTTTTTTGTTTAATTGTAATCTATCCAATAGTCGTTGAGGTATTTAAGTCTTGATCAAAGTGGTGGGCTTACCGGCTGACCCTCACACCAACATTGTCATAGAGCCAGGCAGTTAGCATGGGTCATAAAAGACCAGTGCGTGTACTGAATATGGTATCTTCCATCTGATGCAGTGTGATACTATGTGGATTGCATTCTTCGTTTACAATAATTATGTGGTCCAAGCCTGGAGTAAGTTACAGCACCGCACCTATGGGGGAAATGTTTTATCAAAGTACATCGCCCCTCTGTGAAAACAGAATCTTACAAGCTTTGAATCAAAGATCCTGCATACACTCCCATTTTTATTATTAACATCTCGGAGGCTCTGCACAGCCAAATAAACTGCAGGCACACCATTGGCTACCTGTCCACACTGTAATGAAGTGCAACCTTGCAACCTCTATATAAAATGCACTTTGTGTCCCTTTATTGCCTGGAGGGAGTTAAAAGCATCCTGGTGGGTTGCTTTAAGAAGGATCCGTGTATTCTGATGGGAGGCTGTGGAGCTGCTGGTGGCTATCCTTAACCCCAACAGACAGAGACAGGATGGGCGGGGTTCAGTTTAGGAGAAGCCAGGCCTGTAAGCAATTTTCATCAACCTGTACTGTTTAAACAGAACTTGTGTGTCCCCCTCAGTCAAATAAACAAATTGAAAGCAAAAGAGGGCAGCTGCTTTCTTGTGATACATTCTATAGAAGCATATGGACGAATTTCACTCCATTCTTTGTCTGAATGAATGCGGCACATTCAAATACAAAACCAACCCATAAACCAATCAGTTAAAGTTGGCAACATATGGCTGTTTGAAACACAACATGTACTAAATGGAGAACGGTTAATGTTTTAGCAAGATGGATTCTTATTCAAATCAGGACCAATCATGAAATCCTTAAGCTCGCTCAACTTGCTCTAATTCCAGAGGAATGCCTTTTTATTTTTAAGCAGCGTGATGGAATTCAGCAGCATAAGGCCTGGTTTGAGATACCAATATTATTCAAATGAGTACTACAGCCTGCTTGCGCTGATAACATATGGTGCTTCAGACAAGCACTGCCATATGGACCCATATGGTCTTCATTCCAGACATAATGACAACACAACCAAATTTAGGGTCATTTCGGAGTGCATTTGCTTCTGAAGGAGAGACGGGCTCTGAATTTGGATCTGTGTCACATAGTCTAGCCAATCTGTGATGTCTGGCAGCAGAAGCAAAGAAGATTGACTCAAGCTGATCAAAGTGACAATGGGGTGCAGTGCCATACAGTAGGGATGCTTGTCATGCACGCTGCTCCGATTAAGGCAAATAAACAACACAAGCACACATCAAAACACTTTGCATACACAATCAAGTACAAAATAGTGATGGGGATTGATTCCAAAATTCAATCAACTCCTGGACCCCAACATGACCAAATAAATACAGCCTTGATTGCCCATCATCTAGAAGTTGGAACCAATTGGACCCTGGCAGAGTCAAGTGCGCAATTTTCTTTCTCAAGCAATGTAATTGTGGGCCGCTCAAATCACCTTTCCACGAATGAGCAGTTCTTGGTGAGATGGATAAAATAACACAATTTATAACCTGTCCAGTAATCACTGCTTTGCATATAGAGGAGGGATGGGCTGCATAAGGCTTTGGTTATGATGCTGGTACTTAATGACTGTAAACCAGTGCTGGACAGATGAAGAACCTCATGGTTGTCAAAAACTTTCCCAAGTGTCACATTTTGAATAAATATATGTTCGCTCATTGCAATGTGGGCACGGGAGGATGAAGATTCTCTCTCTCTCTCTCTCTCTCTCTCTCTCTCTCTCTCTCTCTCTCTCTCTCTCTCTCTCTCTCTCTCTCTCTCTCTCTCTCTCTCTCTCTCTCTCTCTCTCTCCTCTCTCCTCTCTCTCTCTCTCTCCTCTCTCTCTCTCTCTCTCTCCTCTCTCTCTCTCTCTCTCTCTCTCTCTCTCTCTCTCTCTCTCTCTCCTCTCTCTCTCTCTCTCTCTCTCTCTCTCTCTCTCTCTCTCTCTCTCTCTCTCTCTCTCTCTCTCTCTCTCTCTCTCTCTCTGTGATGTTGGCAGCACTTCAGGCTTGAAACTCAATTTCTCAGCCATTGAACGGACAGCAATTGCACCGAGCTAACTCAATTGTGAGGATAGTGCAGCGAAGGTTCTTGAATAGATTGAGGCCTCGACTTTAATACGGCGTCGCACACACAAAGGTATTCCATTTCATCCAAAGCACTTATTAAAGACAGGATATTTTAGAAGCAAACCATGTTCATTATAGTTCAACAAATAAGCTACTACAACTACATTTAACCAGTTAAGTTAATGATGGCCTACTGATGTGTACAATAAACAGGAATTTGCTATGAAGCCTACACCTTTATTATTATTATTGAAGCTTTTACAGTTAATCAATTCCTTTCACTGAGAAAACACAAAAAAAGACAAATCAAACAGTATAATTATGTAATTATGCACTTTACTAACATGATGACATTTGTAATGAATGTATACTGAATATGTGTGAAGACGGTGTTTTTCCCAAGTCAATATCTTTAAATTTCACACACACAATATAGACACAGCCAGGGAACAGTGCGCAGTAAAACACAATGAAAGCACTGATCATACAACTTGGAGAAACGTGCCTTTCTATTTAAACTAGCTATGATAAAACACAGAGAGCTGCTTCAACACACACCATGTATGTGTTCTTTTTCTCATCAGTTTCTGGGCAGAAGCATATCCATCACATTATTAAAATAACCAGATCATTGTCCCTATTGTGCCACAGAATTCAATGTTTTCAGCCATTATTAATTAATTAAAACAATTAATTATTGTAATTTTAATATAAATATTTGTTGTCACATGAAAGTCACTGCGTTCGTGATAAAATATTACCCCTCTATTTTTCTTTTTTACAATTTTGTATTGAGTTTCTTCAAATCTGTGATGCAGCTCCCCTCTAGTGTGTGGTGAGAAAGGGTATAGTATGAAGGCAAAGCACTGTCAAACTCCGAGAGACGCAAATGAGAACCACGCGCGCGCGCAAATCAAACAGCCGCGCGCACATTTTACTTTGACGAGCGCTTTTACATCACGCCGCGAGTGAAATTCCCTCTTGCGCGAGCAAAAGTCGGTCGCGAAACTTTAACCTGCTCGCTCGCGAGTCTTTTACCTGCTCGCTCGCGAGTAGTTTTTCTTTTTGACAGTAAATGTATCTCTACATCTAAATGGTTACAATCCTCGTCTTTGGATAGACCGGATATCACTCTGTAAAATGTTTTTTTACTCTCAAATATCTATATTGGTACGGCCTCAGCATATAGTTTTGGTCAGGTTATGCATGCTGTGTCAGCAGCTCATAATCATTTTAATAAAGCAATCTTTAAATGAGCACCAGGAGAGCACCTAAATAGCTACTCAGAATCTTTGCACACTGTTGTGAAAAGGTCCTTGAAAGTGTAAAACTTCCTGGAAGAAAAAAAAACATTCTTATTTTCTGACTAGTGCGATTTTTGTTTTTATATTTTTTATATATGATGAATGCCTTTCACAAATTCATAATGAATCACAGTGTTCATGCCTTTTTATACAGCATAACATGTGTTTGTGTTTATTGTATGACTCCTAGATTTAAAAAAATCAGCATTCATCATAGTGAACATGGGAGTGGAAAGAAGCCTTAATGTTGGATTATGTCTGGTTCAAATATAATTTATAAATTGGTGCTTGTGACAGTGAAAAATCATAAGGGACAGAAAATATGAGATGACAGGCCATAACTTAAACATTGCTTTTTGCTGTTGGAGCTTGTTACTCTCTCAAAGCTTGGGCTGAGGAGCACAGGCAACATATCAAACTTAATTACCTTTCAGGTTGCCTCATCAAGTCAGAGCTGCAATGAAGACAGATTGTTCCTGTTCTCGCAGAACCTTTAAAGCCACAAACACCACATGGCTCTTTCTCTAATCTGAGCGTCCTTTTTAAATTATTCCCCTACTGCTGTCATGGACCCTTAACAGGAAAATGTGTTTTATTGAAAAGCATTTCATCAATGAGCCCCATTCCTCACGTTAATATACAGATGAGACCTCTAAGTCCTAAGGTAAAGCACCACCACAAGGCTGCAATTTGGATTACATCTGAGGAATAACAACATGTTTACCATGTAGTTCCCTGGTAATCTTTCAGTTTTATGTTGTAAGTGCCAGTTGCTTTCCTATTTTATTGGGTATTACTTTTGTTTTATGGTGCAATTTTCACATCCTGCCCTTGATGATAGTGGCCTCAGTCTCTGATAGCACCAGCAGAGCAGGCAGGCCTACTGATGAACACACAGCACGAAGGGGTGATTATGGAGTGCTAAACTAATGATTGCAGATGAGAAGCTGTTCTCACCACAGAGCAAATTCATTTCTCTGTCACTAGGAGTTAATGGCTCCTTTTAAGAAGATGAAATCTGGTCACTAGGGAAAGCCATCCTGAAAGACTGCAGGTAGCTTATTCCATTTGTCTAAAGTCCTTTTCTGTTATAGCAGTGCATAAAGAGTGTACTTTACGACACACACACACACACTGCCGTGCATGTCAGTACAAGTCCGTAATTTTGATATGAGATCCATCATCAGTGCCTAGCCTGTATGGGAATTTATTGAACATGTCAGGTTGAAGTGGTAGGCTGAAGGGACTATTAGGCATGTCACCTGTGAGTGATCATTGCACTGCTCATGATTCCGGTGCCCTAAATGTTTGCTGCCATGTCTAAAGGTTGTACAAGGGGCCAAACAGACAGAAGGGGGATGGGGTGACATGTAGCAATCTTTATGAAGCACTCAGAGATGGACCCAGTTCACTGCCCATGCATCAGGAGGTCCTTAACCTCCTGTTTGTAGCTCTCCATTATTAATGTAGCACTGAAGTTTGGAATCGTGTTACGATAGAAGCCCAGATCTGCCTCAGCCGATCTTAGGCGTCTAAACGGCAAAGCTGGGGCACATTTGCTGTGTACAGTACCGGGTAAAAATGTATGAATGATTTAACAGTACAGGGTGAATCGGTAAAGCACTGCAGCTGCATCGTGGAGCTCCCAGCTGTTCTGCGGTCGCTTTTACACCTCTAAACTATTCTTCACCATCAACTCCATATTACACTTCTGTAAATTCTGAGAGCCTCCTTGTAGACCTTTTGCTCCTCATCCTGTTGGAGCCGAATGAAGTGTCCTGTTATCCCCGAATTTACCTGTATTATTTTCACCACCCGGTATTATAATCTCTTAACACTGTGATACTGTGAAAATGTTTCACTTGTGAAGTTATGCTCGGTGATGGCGGCTGAGAGCAAGCTGATAATTATAGTGAGGCAAGTGAGTACAGAGATCTCACTTTTTCTACATTTAGCTGAATGACACTGATGCACTTCAGCTGTATGCCGATGAGGAAATGTTCCAAAGAAGGTTCTGCTCTTGTTTCCACGGCTGGAAGGCACATGAAAAGAGGTCTGGTAACTGGCTGATTGAGAGGCAATATAGTTTGGCTTCACACTCCGCTAATGTGATCTGACTGTACAACATTCAGGAGTGAAGTGCCTGGAGGAAAAAAGAATCATGACAGGGTGCTACAACAGCAGGACTCCATGCTCAGATTTTCCTTCTCACTCGCCAGTAAAAACACATTTAAGTAGCCGTCAACATTGAGATGTAAAAAGCACTGTTGGTAGCATATCTAAAATGTTTAATTTACGAAATCTCTAATAGTCGCTGTTAGTCTGAGGGATGATTTCACATTCTGAGTTTGATTTGATTGGCACAGTGCTATTTATACCACATAAACATCAATACATTAGTACACATTTGGCTCAAGTTCTGTGGCTGGAGCTAATCAGTTTACACATTTCCAGATGCATTATTCCATAGTGTATGCAAAATGCATATTTAATAACTAATTTTTGACTCATAAATATTGCTTTAATATAAACGGTAAGCCTTTGGGCTCAGACATGTGACATACATTATAAATACTCAATATCAATATCAATTCCAGAGAGAGCCATCTTGGCACGCCCCTTTACACTGCTTTCTATACCTCACGGTCAACTGTGTTTTTTTGTGATAAAATGGATGTCTATTTCGTGTGATTTAAAAAAATCAAGAGATTGAAGAAGCTACTGGCAGCTTTTGTGTTCACAGTCATTTTTTAAGGTAAGAAAAACTGCCATTCCAGGCTCTTCTCACTTATTTCGTTCAAATGTCCAGTTTCGCATTAAAATTTCACTACAAATACAGAAATGATTGAAGTTAAAAAATAAAGATAGTAGCTTTGCATTGCACCACTAATGATAATTCACAAGTTTGAATTACAGACATAGCACACACAAAATGTTAAAAATGCAGATAGAGAATAGGAATTACATGACACTGCCTACGTTATCTTTTAAAAAATGTGCAGCATTATCATACATTTCTATTCATCTGGTACATTCAATTAACTGGATGCGATGCCAAGAGTTTGCTCTTGCACGTACAATATACCTGTGATCTGCCGTCATCGTGTTCATTTGACTGACAGATGGTTGCTGCACCTCGCGCTGCTCTCTTTACACTTACTGGCAGTGCCAGGCATGAAATCAACATATTATGAAATCAAGTATACGTGAAAGCATTTTGGTATAGAATCCAAATGTTGCCAGACTGTGCTGATGCCATGCTGTTGCAGGTCCATCTTACTCAATAATTACAGCTCCAGCAATTCTTCATTTGTTAGACAGGGCGACACTCCATCATCGTCACTTTGTCACGTTCAATCGCGATGTTTATCAGGAGCACAGATAGGTTGTTTGTCAAATACTGAATCCTTTGATAAATGACTATGCCCGCGAATAGTGCTGGACCTGAAGAATAATCCTGTAGATCTCCTGGAAGCCAAGGGGATGTAGGGCAACGTTCTCCTGGTGTTGGGTGATGATGTGTGAAAATGGGTGGTTTATCATGAAATATGATTTGCAATTAGACTAGAATAATTTAGAGTTTACACATTTTGTTAAATACCTACTATATGCCACTTATTTGGGTAATAAATGGAAACTAGTTAAGCATTGCTTTTAGGACACAGGGTCTCATTCTCTGCGGCCTAGTCCTCTGCCATCTAAACAATTGTTGAATGCTTCCTCATTCAGCTTTTACATTTACTTTTCAATTATTGCATGTGACGTGTGTCTCCCATCATGCGGTGCATTCAGTGTGTGCGAGGCACAGACAGCTGCGGTACAGATGCTTTTTTTTCACAATCAAATGTTAACTTCATATTTTAATATCCATTTGTTTACTATTCATATATATTCAAATTTAGAATATTCGTTGCAGCTCCCACAGCTTTAATTTCAGCTTTTTTCACTGAATCAATCGGAAATACAATGTGAGACTTGCTGTAAATCTAAGATGGCTGATGTTGTAAAGTGGCATTGGTGCACATGCCGGTTCCTTATTAAATATACTATTTTCTCCTGTGGGGACACAACCATCTATATGTTTAGCTTTACAAGACATCTGGGTGTAGTGTGCAGAGAAAATATAAGATGCATGGTACTTAGAAGTGTATGCAGCTGTAGCTCTGCATCAATCACCATTGTCCCTCTCTAAATAAGCAAGACTTGAGCAAGAAAATGAAAGTATGCAGATACAAGAGAAAAAGAGTCTGTGAAATGCAGCGTGTCATTGTTAAAGTGGGTCTCTGATCTGAACAGAAAGCACTTTCAAAACATGTTGTGCCTTCATAATGCTTAAAAAGGAATTTAAAATAGCCTGTGACCAAATGGCAATCACAGAATGCCTATTTCCACAACATCAAAAGAAAAGAATATCAATAACTATATGTAACAAAGGTTTTTAACAGAGACAGTTAATAATATTCCCCCATCTCCTCTAAAAGTTTGTATACACAAGCTATGTCACAGGCTTGATATTAGTAAAGGGACGTAATTGTGGTATATGAGAGTAATATTTTGATAAAAAGTGTTCCAATACAACTATATTTCATCACTGTGTTTGTCTTTATTGCTACTTCCAGAAATACTGCTGTTGCCTTGCCCCTTATGAGATGGACCTTTCTACAGTTTGGCTCACATTTTGCTCTCATATTTCCTTTTTTATCACAACCACAGCGTATGACCTCAGCTCTGATTTGCACTTCAGGGGGTCTTTAAAGCAACCTCAGTAAGCATTTCTCTGTGTCAGACTGCCTGCGTCCATCTGTGTTAATATAGCAGAAAAACTATTTCATGGCAGAGGGGTATTTTACAGTACTTCTCCAAAGCGAAAGGGCAGTGTGACAAAGAAATAAACAACAATCTCTTAATTATAAGGAGTTTTATCTTCACATTGGAGCAGAGCAAAACTGATAGCTAAAATAATAACATAGAACAAAATTAGGTTTTTGTTTTGTAGTGGTTTTTCATATTTCCAACTCATTTTATTTCGGCATCACCTTTATTGCTTAGTGGTCAATAACTAGTTTTTTCCAATCGAAACACATTGCCTTGATTAGATAAAGTGTGCACAGGTTGATGTCAGTGGTTCAGAGTTTCTTGATTACTGCAATGTGTAGCATCACATGCAGTTGGTTAACAGTCACTAACTAGTTGTATGCATTTTTTCTATTTTTGTTTACATAATTTGCAATGCGTTTCATAGATTTCTTGTTCTTCTGTTAAGAGATAAAAAACAGTTAAAGACTGGATTTGTTGTGGACTTGTTGTGGTTAGTTTTCAGTTGTCTGGTGCTAATTGTGCATGTTTAATTGGGTTAACCACAGATGATCTGTGAGTAATTGTTGTTTGAGACTGCAGATGGAACACATACTGTTCCTGCTGCCTTTACATTGCTGTAAATAAAGTTAATCAGTTGAAAAGCTCTGATAGGTGCAAGCTGTTGTGGATGATTACTCTGCATTGTTGTTGTTGTTGTTGTTGTTGTGAAATTGCATGTGTCTTGTGATCAAAAAAGTAAAGTATAAATGGAAGGATTTGTGACTCTGAGAGATCTATGTAGCCTAGATGTGCTAATATCACACATTTGTTGCTATACTGAGCATCATTGAAGTAAAAGATATTTTCAGATGAGTTCCAATTATATCTAATTTTCAAAGCCCGAGTATGTACTGGACATGTGTGTCATTTAGAGAAATACGAGTATCAGATCAAACTGTTATTAAAAGACTTACATTGGGATTGGGGACAAAAAAATCTTGATCGCCACACACACACACACACACACACACACACACACACACACAGAGATTGTTGTGGCCATAAAAACTGAGATGGTGGCCCACAATGACTGAATGATTAAAACTAATAACAGAAACTATGAGTTACATAATGACAATAAAACTGTATGTTGTTTGTTGACAGTCCACTGAGCCGGTTCAATATCATTGAAGATCAGTGAATCGCTAACAAGTACTGTTTCGTTCCAGTGTGCATTGTTACAGAATGAAGGTAGAATTAATCATGAGCATTGGAGAAGAAGTTAATCTTGAAATTGAACTTCACTTTATAAACCATTAGGTGTAGAAAGACTTCCAAAGTTATAATGGCCTTCATGCATCTGATGGTAAATGTTTTATAATCCGATCAGGTGCTTTCTATACGAACCCTTTGTACTCATGATCCATAATTCATACCTTCCATACCGCACTATAAGTTCTGAGAGGACTGTCAACGCTCATTAGAGTAAAAAGCACCTCTGTTTCAAAATCATGAGCCGATGCTCCGATCCCAAAACAGAGGAACAAGATATGATACATTTTTTAAGAGTATCGATCACTTTTATCAAATCAATGAGATGGCAGCAATAAAAAAATAAAAAAAAGCTGCTCTTATGAAAGTCACGCTCATCTCACGGCCCTTTCTGTTTGAAGTGTTTCAGCCTTTCAAGAGAACATAAGCAGATCAAAGAGTAACTAGAGCTGCTAAGATAGTGGGGGAGGTGTGTGTGGTTGAATGGAGGAATTCCTCTAAAAGGGAACGGCCTCAGTCCATATCGCCGTGCCAGAGGGGGAGATGTGTAGAACCTCACTGTACTTACTTCTCATTTTAAAGCCCCTTCTGATTTGTGTGCAAACATCTTTGCTCAATGGCACTTTGATGGGCCTTTTCGATGTCACCCAAATTTTTTATTAGAGCAGGCAAGTTGTTACCAAAACTACCTTTCTCTTAAACCAAAGCAAGATGCCAAAAGGCTTACACAGGGCAGCCTTATTGGCTCAAGTACACTGTACCACCTCAATATATGGCATAGTCTCTGTGGATTGAACCCTGTTGTTTAAGTGGATCCCGGACATATGAATACATACAAGTCACAGTCATCCTGTTTAGGCTTTTTAGTTTGCATTTGCACTAAAACATGAAAGTGGTAGTGCATGTTTCAAGCACTAATTACTTGGTGCTCAAGTGTTACAACTGATTCACGTTGGTGGTAAACTGAGATGTCCTGTGCACTCAGACTATCATAGCTGGTATGATATTGTGACAAAAAAATAAACTTAAGATCAGCATTACACCAATTTGTAACCATGTCAGTGTGTTTAATATCGTCCAAAACGCACATGTGGCTATTTTGCTAAATCATAATCTTTTAACTTAGCTGAGCTACTTCACTCCAGACTTTCCATGAACCCTTAACTGAAGTATTCCTGGTAGGGAATTACTATATAATATGTACTGTATTGAGCAGTTACATTCAAATGGCTATTAAATATCTTCAATCACCACCCTCTCAAATTGTAATAGACTATAGTTCTGATATGAAACATAAAAACAAAACAAGAGAAGAAACTGTTTTCTGTCTATTCTCTCAGTATCTTAGTTTGAATTCTGCTTTATTCTTGTAGGCTACACGTCTTATTCCTCAGCCTGACAGTATATTACAGCAGAGCAGCTTTGTCTGCCTTGATTGATATATAATTAATAAGGTTACTGATATAAATGTTCCATTTAACACCGTATTCCACTGGTCTTGACATTTGACTTTTTTTTTCAACGTAGTTTATTCTCTATTTTCATGGGAACAGAGGCTGTATCTGAGATACAGTTACACAAGAATTATCAGACTTTTATTTTTCTAATATAATCAAGCACCCATTTTTATACGAGACACTTGTAATTTATTTCTACCTCTAATAGCCTATGAATCACTGGCAGGGTGTGTATTTCATTTTCGTGAAGCATGAAGGCGAATAGAAGTCTTAATGATTTGCCTTTGCTAGCATAATTTTAATTATGGATTTTCCTCTACATGATCGATTTAGAGAGAGCCATAGTAATACAAGTTGTACATTCTACTGTATTAAATATTTGATATCCATTAAATTTTTATGATTAATGTTCTGGAAAGAATCATTTTCTCTAAGCCGCTTTATTGCAGACTAAATTAGGGCTTTTACTCCCTTAGCAAAAGATATAGCCATATATTGCACCAAAGCTTTGCCTGTCATGAGAAATGGAGCAATTTGATATTGATTATAAGGGAATTTTAGATTAAGAGAAACAGCCCTCAAATGGAAGATTTTAAAGATGTTCCATGTTTCATATGGTAGAGAATTATATTTCACAATATAGTAGGTCATTATTCTGCCCCTTTAGAATATTGTGCAATTGCTCTTTTTGTTCAGTATATTGATGTTTATTTTTTCATTTGAGTACCGCAGACTGTGTGCTGAGCTCTCACATGCTTGAAATAAGTTCTAAGTCAATCTGTACATTTTTGTACATGAATGGCAATCATACAAACACAAGAAGTTGACAATTCTTTCATGTTTTTACAAATGTGTGCCGTTTGAAATTGAAATACATCAGGAGATTTGAATTATCCTCACTTGTTGTGTAAGGCAATATAAATAATTATAATGTTGCTGCTACTGTCTGAGCTTCAAGACTCCGGGCGGGTTTTTCCCATGCTATGAGACTTAGTGTCAACTACCACGCTGCGATACTGGCTGCATCGCTAACATTGACACAACACATTTTTTCACCCTTTTTCCAACAGGCCAAGTATATCATTTGTTTATGTAACCTTAGCAATTTAAAACGCCTGTCCCCACTCAACATTTGGGAGGACCCATCATGCTCTTAAGTTTAATATCCACTCGGCTAACTAGTGTCCTTACGGAAAGTGGAGGCTTATTAGTTTCGCTTGCTTGCATTGGCACCGATTCCCGCCAGACGTTACTTTTCATTCATGTTATTTCAACACCTGCTGTGTCATCAACAGCTCCCGCTCACTCGTTGATTTGTGTGATGCATTATAGAAAGGAGGGCTTAAAACAAGCATTAGCTGTCTCTTTTTCATTGGTCAGATTGTGGGGATGACAAGAACCAGACTGTCAAAATGTAAAGCAATAAGTAGTCCATTAGTAATAGAAGTATTACTCAGTCATTTGAATTATAATACAGTGTAACATAGGGAGTGTGCAAATCACAGATGGGACTAAGCAACAGCTCAAAACGTTGCCCTCCCAGCTGGTTGACAGCCCGTTCGGCTGTTAGAATTTAAGTGATATAATAAACTATTTTTAGTGCCCACCCACACAGATATTTAATGAATCAAATTATCAGTACAGACATTTTCAGTTGGAATAAAAAAATCCAAGCCCCCTGGAAAACACTAATTTTTGGGGGCAGAAAAATATTTTTTACTTATTGTGATTTACTTGCATAATTACTATTGTTACTGTTCTACTGTCATGACAATTCATAATCCTCACCATAGAGTGTACAACTCACTAAGCGTATCTTATTCTGTTTTCTTATGCTATTCACTATATGACAAATGTGTGAGCATCACCAGAGAGGTAATGATGTTATAAAACAAGCTAGAATCTCTCCCCAGCCTCCAAAATGTATATTTCATCCACTGAGCAGGTACAGTGCCGCATGTAGTCCAATCTTTAACCACGCATCCTGATTGTGTATCTGATCAGAGAGGCCCGCAGCGCCTTCCTATCTCTGAACATGGAAGTGTTGGAGGCCAACACTGTGCATGGGGAGATATGGGCAGAGGCAACAACAGGAGAATAATGAGCCACCAAACACTGACGCCTGAGTTTTGTAAATCCTAATGATTCTGGCTCCAATTTAAAGGAAAGAGGCTCACTTGAAGACAACTTTCATTTCCCACTATAGAATGGTGTGAAGATCATCTCCTAAAAATAATTACAGGTATCACACTCTTCAATGATCTCCTTACACACCTTCTATGCCAATCAAATCGCAGCATGAAAAAGCACCGACATTATAGGTGCTTTTACATTATAGGAGATAATATGTCCGACAGGTTTAGGGCTGTAGATAGAAATGTCTGCTAATAACCTATTGTTTGATCAAATCTGATTTACCAAATTTGATTGTTTAGTCTCATCTGTCATATTCAACAATTCAACTAAACACAGTACCCTGATAGTTGTGAAAGTAAGACAAGACTCTACACAGCTCTATTCATCAAACCACTGTCATGTATGGGTAATGCAATAAAAATGAACAGTTCTTAAATTCACCTGTCGAAGTGATTGCATCTTTGTGCTTAGTGGCTGTCTCACTTATGTAACTGCTCTTCTGGGAGTAGCTTTGGTATGTTGCTCTCATTTTGGGATTGCTGCAACACATTTGACGTGGCGGTATGAATCTCATGTCGTAGAGTTTTTGCGTGACGAGCACAGGCAGCAGAGCAAAAACATAGTGTTGCACTCCCTTGGTTGTTGATCTTGGACCTTGCTGGAGACAAACCACAGTGATGGGTTTACTCTTTTCAATCAAAGTTTTTAATCTGAGCAAAACAACCAGAACACTTTGTGTAAAAGCCAATGGATATGACATAATGTATATGATGTCCTTTTTTATCAGAGAAAAAGTGATCCACTGAACGTTGTTTCTGCCACAATATCCACAACAGCAAAGAAGAAGTGTTTCTTGAGGGGAATAATTGTCACTTCATCTTTAGCACTCTGCATCTCTGACAAAATATTTATCTCACCGTGGCACAAGTATGGGTTGGGGTATAGACATAAATTGCATTTTTATGTTGTTCTATTGAAAGGGGTGGGTATAAGGGACTAAAATGCTATTTCAGAAAATCTTACTCTGCTACATTTACTGCTTACTTGGGATTTCTCTCCAGTTCCCCCTCTTAATATTACTCCCACATGACACCATCCATGCAACATTCTCCTATCTGCAAGTTCATTATCATCAATAAGTCAAGTATATTCTATCTTTCATCATCATATCATGCATTCCAACCGCAGCACCTTTTTTTTGCAATGTAAACCAATTTATTTCTCCCCTCTATTGCAGATAGTATTAAACAATGCCCTAAGAGTAGAGGCTGTCTGAATGGGAATGATTTATTACAAAGAGAAAGGTCTGTGCGTCGGTTTGCAGAGCTCTGCAGTGTAAAATAACCTCATTTATATTCTATATTGCTCAGGCTGCCTCACTTAATATTCCTGTCAGCACTCCTATGCCATGCCTTCTGTTGGCTTTGCCTGAAATAAAGCCACTATCTTTGAAAAATGTACAAATATTATTAAACACATTTCATCAGATTAGTGCAATGCAGTAGGAACACCTTTTAATACAAAACGCTGGGGTCAAGTGAGCCACGAAGCTCATTATGTGACAACAGATTTGCATCATTGTGCTGCAGGCATCAGGATCATTAAAAATAATTATGTGACATGATGTCACCTGCCATTGTGCTGCCTGTATGTACCTTCAAAGATTCTCAGAACACATAAGAAGTAAACATAATCATAAGTTAATAAAGGTGATGATACAATTATGTAACCGCAATTGGGCCCTGGTCCTGTAATGAAAAGCACTCCGATTCTGTAATTACAAGATATTATTGGATCTCAAGTAGAGGCAGCCCTGAAGTTCTTTCAAGTATACCGGTATCGGAAATGTCTCCAATACAGTCTAAAGTGCTGGATCAGATATTGGCCAGAGTTTATGCACAGATCCAATATCACATTATCAAATCATTGATCAGCTAATTCACGCAACACAGGACCAACAGCATCTTGTGTTACATGCTACCCAATCTGTACATCCTGCCCGATCGTTACTGCACATGTGCAAACTATTACTACACACCTGTAGTTAAACATTCTCGTGCACCCTTTCTCCCTGATGATGCTACATTGTGAAGAACAAATTTGTGGTGAAATCGGCAGGAGGAGAGCTAGTTTTAACATGAGCTGCCGGAGCAGCCAGCAGCAGCTGGTGAGCAGCACAGTCCTGCTGGGCTAAATAATGGAGCTAACAGCTAATGTACCGAAGTAACATTGAGTTACATTATGATGACTTCAAGCTCCATTCAATAAAAATTTGTATTAGGGTAAAATAATTAGAACGTTATCATGATGTGTTCAAATGTAATCTTGTAAAATTTGGTTTTCAGGGAGTAGATACAGTTTTTTGAAGGAGAGGTTTTTACAGCAACATAAAACAGATTAGAACAGTTAGAGAGGGAATTATGACCCGTTTAACATTTTTTATTTTGGTTTTTAACGCACTGGTATCAGATCAGACCGGGTTTCCGAAACCCGTTATCAAGCGGGCACTGGTGCTAAATTATTTGATATCTAGTATTGATAAGCTCCGACGTCATCGGTACTTTTTAGCGTTTTGGTGTAATTTATTATCACGCTTCAGCCTCTCCCCCTGAGCTCTAACTACACACACACACACACAAACACAAACTCACACACACCAACAAAGAGTAGTCAGTGAACAGCAGATCAGAGAGGCCGACTGAAGTGAACCAGGTGAAGTGAAGACTTCAACAACTACGCTCGTTACCATGAGTGCAATAAGACCTTCTCAAATGAAACATCAATACACCTGTTCAGCACGCATAAACATGATTACATTACAGTCATTTAGCAGACGCTTTTATCCAAAGCAACTTACAATTCAGATCAGATTCTATCACATTTCTACACCGTAGGCACAGCCTACGGGAGCAATTTTGGGGTTAAGTGTCTTGCTCAAGGACACATCAACATGCAACTAGCAGAGCCGGAGGCGGGAATTGCCGACCCTCTGATTGAGAGACGGCCCTGCTGTCCACAGTCTCGCCCAAACCAAATCTGTACACATTACATTACAGTCATTTAGCAGACACTTTTATCCAAAGCGACTTACAATTCAGAGTCTATCACATTTTCTACACCGTAGGCACAGCTACGGCAGCAATTTTTGAGGTTAAGTGTCTTGCTCAAGGACATGCGACATGCGACTAGCAGAGCCGGGGATCAAACCACCGACCCTCTGATTGAAAGACGGCCCTGCTATCCACTTAGCCACAGTCGCCCATGATGTGAACATGTAGAAAAGAGATATTTCAATATGCTCTGCGCAGTTAAATTTATATGTTTTCTCTCTCTCTCATCCGCTGTCACTGTGTCCACAGTGCACTAGCTCGGTTTATAGTTAATCATTACAAACAAGCTAAACCACTCTGTATGTATTCTGTTTAGCTTTGTTTGCCATGAATCTTAAAATTCTTGTAAACTTCTCTGCTGGCTGAGACCAAGCAGCCCATCCTCCCTCTACCAGTGGTACTGTCAGGCAGTGAATCAGCAGAGGGAGGAGGACAGAGGACTGGAGGAAGGACCGATACTGACTGATGTCTATCTTTATAAACTTCAATCAGGAGGAATATGATTTATTTTATAGACATTTTAAATTTGTTTTCCAGTGAGCATTATTGGGTTTGTAGAGTGACTTTGATGTTGTAAATATTGCTGTTGCTGCTCTAGAAACATTTAGTTTTATTAAAAGTATAAATAAATTCTTATCATGTTCTCAATTTATTTAAGTGATTTTTTTCAAGTGATGCCGACGTATGTATCGATAACGAACCAAACCAAACCGATAAGCAGTATCGATAACGATACCCATCCCTACGAATCAGTGCTCGATATCGGCCAATACACAAGTTCAGGAATCGGTAACAGAAAGGAAAAAATGGCGTAGAATATCTCTATCTAGGGACAACTTTCAGTATGATTTAGTAAATTACTTATAAGTTTCTGACAGACAATATTTCTGTGCAGAAACGGGTTGAAATGTTGTAGCTTCACACTATAATGACTTCTTAGTAATGATTTTAAAGGGTGAATAATAGATTGGGAGCATTTTTATTGCCTTTCAACTGTTCTCAATATGGCGATTCGGCCCTCAGCTAACGATGCTAACAGCGTGAATAACGACAAAAGTGCTGGCAGAGCTGAGGGGTAACCGGAGGGTGGGCGCTATACACTTCTGCGAAGACGCTGTCGATCGGGACGGCTTTCTCAGCTGTAACTGCAGAATAAGAGCAGTGCCGAATGGCGGACCGAGCACGCTCACATTCACGAACATGCACTGAAAGCACGCGCTGCTGCCGGCCCGGCGATGTCAACAAAGAACTGAGAAGCTCGGATTACATCACACACAGAGGGAGAGTGACTTCATTCTCTGCTTATGTTGACATTACTCCACTATATTTTTACATAGCAAATAGCTGTTTGCTGCTAAATTAATGCTCTGATGCTGTATATTGCTCCTTTAAAGAATTAACAACAACAAACACATCATATCCCAACATGCATTCCTCTTAATATTTCACAACAGTATATTAATTAAATGCTTTTGTACTGCGATCTGGTTTTCAGCATTCTTCTTGTCTTCACACCACCATACAGAATAATCTCATGTTTTTCCCTCTTGTCATCATTCTTCTTTAATTAGCTAGTCAGATTGAGCTAATTGCTCTTTATGAACTACAAGACTGTCTTTGAGTGCCCCCCCCCTCCCCTCCCACAACATCATCTCTCACGTCCACACAAATGGATAATTATGACCACAGCTAAATGGCTTAAAAATGGATTTACTATGGCTAGGATGATACCATGAAACATGCCAGTGTTTCGCTGTGATATGTTTAATAATACGTACTTTTCTCACAACAGTAAATATAAATAAATTAAAAAACATAAATGTAAACGAGCAACAACACAGATAGCATGACATAGCAGGTGTAAAGAAAAACGTATGCAAATTTCAACAAATGCTGAAACTAAGGCTCCAATAGGCCTTGCGCCGACAGCAAACAGATGTTGGTGATTGAAGCAGAGAAGAAAACCTGAGGTTCATGGCGCACTCGTGTTCTTGCAACTCTTATTAAACAATTAAAATTCAATTTAAGACATAAAAAAACAATATTGTTCACTTTGCACAGCGTCTACCAGTCCAGGATTCGGTTACCGACCGTAAACACATTTGCAGCAGCATAATCTGAATGAAACTAGAAAGAGTGTTAAATGACATGAAATATTTTTGAAAGAGGAGGTTTAAGAAGGATTCTGTGTTATTGACCTGCTTGCCAGGTGATTTTGTTCCTGAGTTTTGAGAGGCAGCTGCACCACCAGCAGTACAATGCCGCACCTTTGGGCAGGACAAGATACTTTTATTCATCCATACACTTTACACAAGCCACTCAAGACAAGCAAAAACAAAAGTATGCAGCCATTAAAAACTGGTCGATTGTCAGTTCCTGCCCTCTTCAGAATGTGTTCAAGAAGGCAAAACCAAGCGCATGATTTCTGCTCAGGCCTTTGGTAGAGATCTCTTATTGAAGGAAACAAAGGGGCAAAACAGTAACTGGTTTGCTCCTTTTCTCCTCCCCTTTCCACAACAGTCCTCAGAGTGGTCTCACAGTTAGCATCTTAATAAAGCCTTTTTAATGGACATAAATAAGGATATGAGGAGAAAACCAAGTGCCCAGGATGAAATGTTTTGTGTTCGCCTGGACCTGATGCAGTGAATGTGTTCTGTTAATCAGATGTGAACACATGGCTGATGAGTAGGGGCCCTCTGCTAATTGGCAGTGTTTGTCTGCTGGTAGTTGTGTTCCTTCAAGGACCCAGCAGCCTCCCATTGGTATTCAGGGTACTGCTTTGTGCTCCCAGTAGTGACGCCACACCATTAGGGAGAGGGACCCAGGACCCTTCCATTTACTTAACAAGGGAGACTTTCTCTCTGCGCTGAGCAGGACTAAACCCCTCCACCATGTGTCAAACATCCCTGGAGCATACCTTTTTCACAACTGATAGCTGCGGAAGTATTTCCAGTTGAATGCTACTAACTACTGACTAATTGGTTGATCTGTAGAAAAACAGGTCATTGACATCATTTTATGAGACTGCAGCAAAGGTTTTCATCATTGTAAATGACGTAATCTGGTTTTATCTATAATTGGCAACTCTGGGTACCATAGATATCACAGCCCTTTGAATGCTTTGGATCCATAATTAAAACTTTTATAGAAAAGAAGACAAATCATCAGCTTTCGGTTAATTATTGATATCATTTAGCTTTATCTTATCAGTTCAACTTGAGTGAAATGTTGTTGCCTTTCAAAAAAAAAAAAAACAGCTCAACAGTCTCTGTGATATGGGGCTACATAAAATACTTAATAGGAATTTTCAAATCTCATAGATTTAGAGATGCACTGTCCAATAATTGCAAGCAGTAGGGAACAACACCATAATACAATCGAAAGGTTTCCAAATATGAACGGAAACCGCTCACACCTCATGTCCATAAATGACTAAAAAGGAACTGCATGAATAAGACAAGATAATTAAAACTCATTCAAACCCAAAGTCCCAGCAGCTGGGAAATCTGTTCTTATGGTTTCTTCTTGAGAAATGTGTAAAGAATGACAAGAAAACCCTGCCATCAAAATGACCAACTACCCCTAAAATGCATGCAGATGGGTGTGAAATGAAAGGAAAAACCTCAGTTAATGAGTGGAATGAATACAGATGCTTCGGGGCACACTGAATGATTTGCTTATAGGAGTTTTTGGAGCAGCATGTAATTTATGCCAAGGAGCACTATCTTTTTAATTTAAAAACTCATTATCAATTTGCAGTTAGATTGGGGGAGAAATGTTTAAAAGGTTACAAATGGCATAAATAGAATGAAAAGCATCACTGTAGTGACAATGTACAAAATGTTAAAATAAACATGTCCACTTTCATAACAAATCGACGTGTGCACTGTTGCTGTCTCTTTAAGGATTCAATATTGAATCCTCAGCTCTAGTATTTGTTACAAACTCAAAATAATCTACAGCCTTGGCTCCTTTGCTTTGGAGGCAATTTCCTGTTAATGTTCATGAGTTAAGATTGGACTGCCCAAGAATTGGACCGCCCAAGAACATACTAATTACATTTGAGAAATCTATTTTGCTAAGTTACCAAGTTGCTAAGTTATTCTGTATTGTCAGAGACCTCTATGTTGTTGTTAATTGTGTTGTGCATAATTGATGATACGGTAATGTAAATCACATGATGAAGCATAAGAGCTTCATCTGCAAGAGATCCATCAGCTCCCACTTTATTTGTAAGCATAGGCTGCCAATTATGCTTGTTACTTCATCAAAACATGCTGACTTTGTTATTTTGTCATATCACATACTGAACATACTGAAAAAAACAGCCCTGTTTAGTATTCAACATTCAAATTCAGGAAATGACAACATTCTCTAATTTATGACTTCCATTAGCTAAATTCCGGTACCCCAAGAGAACACAAATGCCCCACTGCTGGTTTTCCTTCTGAAATATTATCCATTTTTGACCTTAAGATTGCTATTAATATGTATATTTTGAAATTGGAGTTCAGTTTTGAACCTGTTTCCATAAAGGTCAGGTCTTTTATGAAAATTTAGGGGGAGGTAGAGGTCTGTGATGGAAAGAAGAAAAACACGCTCTTGTACTGATAGGATCTAGTGGGTAAATGTTAGTAGTTGTTTGGATGGGTTTTTGGTCAGAATATGTTTTATACCAATGCCATGAGTCATAAGGAGACTTTAAAATCAGCCTTTGTGTGTGCATGTTGGCTCTCTGCAGATTCTGTGTACTGATATAATGATTGTAATAACCTTTGGATCCACCAATTTGTGCATTTGTTAATAGATAGTGGATTGTTGCCTAATTAATTATTCAGGCTCAGGATACACTAGAAAACCTCTATTGTCATTTGAAACTATCTCCTAAATATCCGGTGCTTTTTCCACTTGCAAGCATAACATACTCTGCCTGAATCTCTTGATATAAAGCTGGTGTATTTCCATTAAAGGATCAACAGCGTTCTAATTACATTTTAGATTGATTGAAATGAAACCCGAAAGCATACTTTTTTCATGTACTTACATTTACAGTTTCGGCATGTAGCTGATACGAAAAAAAGAAATCATGTTCTTTGTGATGAAGTATTTTCATCCCAGAGGTCACATAGCGCCAGAGCACTCGCTCTACTCAGTTTTTCACCTCTGCACCACTGGCTCATCATTCTGTCATGTAGTATGGGAGCTGTCAACAGTGACACCCTCTACTAGTTGGGTGTCAAGGATGGATGGTACAGCCTGCCCAGCCTCTTCATTTAACCTAGAGTTTTACTTTACTGCTGTGTTAGGTTAATGGAATGAAGCTGGTTGCTGTATGGTGGATCATGTTTGATCTGCCTTTACTGAAAATAGGATTAGATCAGGGTTTAGGAAAACATGGTGACTGTTCTTGGTTGTTTGTTTAAACAGCTTAAAATGACCTTTACGTTCATTGCTGATGCAGGATGTATGACGTTCTTATAAAAGGTGAGGTTGATGGATGGACATTCAGAGCATCTGTTAGCATTGAAATGAGAACCATGTAGACTCAACTGTGTGGCTATTATCAATTATTAAAAATTGTGCAACCTTTTATAGCAATTGCAGGTGAGCCTTTGATAAATACACCTGGGCAATGACTTTCATGTGTTTTAGTTATGATATATCTGTAGTCGGAGTGAGATCTGCTTTGTTTTGTTACATTTCTCGCAGGAATAATCAGTGTAAAAACTAGGAGTTGCATCCATAGCATAATCGAATACTTTGAAAAGATCTCAGGGATTGTGGGTAATTGCTTCAATACTGTTTGCAAAGTACCTTTTGATTAAAGTTTTCCAATACTTTAATTAGATGGACACTAAGCCCCAAAGGCTATTGGCCCTTAGCTTTCAAGCTGTTTTACTACAGAGGAAACATCGTTTCTCCTTTGAAACAACCCGAGTCTTGTTTTTGTAGTTGTGGCTGTCATTCATACCGATTATGAACGCATTTTTCTCACTGACTTAATTGCAGAGATTAGGGGAGGCAGGAACACCACTATAGCCGCAGCTTAACAACAGGTTGTTAAAAAGCTTTTTACTTCCTGGAACACTCATTAAAGTAAAGCAAATAGAGTACTTTGAGTTTCTTTTATGCATATATTGTAAGGATTACAGATACTAGAACCCAAAAGCACAACTCGGAGACAAGATATAAGTTCAGTTCTTTTACTCGAGTTCAGGCAGGGTCAAAACCGGGAGGTCAGTCAAAACAGGCGAACAAATCCAATAAGGGGCAGGCAATAATGCAAGGTCGAAAACAGGCAGACAGGGTTGGAACAGGCAGATCATGAACAATATAAAGGTACGCTGGAGAACTTGGCAAAAACACACAAGACAATCTGGCAGGGAACAAGTGCAAGTGAGGGGACCTAAATAGTGAGGGCTAATGAGGGAATGGGCTGCAGGTGAGATGGTGTGGAGGACCAGGTGAGGGGAATGAGAGATGATCAGGTGTGAATGGTAGGATCTGAAATGACAGGAGAGTTAGTAAAATAAGCAGACAGGATGAAAACAAACTAATATGAAGGGGAATTCGTGACATATATGGTGCAATGTGTGATCTAACTTTTGCTTCAAGCTTCACAGAAATTGGTAGCAATGCAAACGTGTGTTAAAGATGATTTATCACCCCAATCAAGAAAAAATGAATGTCACAGGTTAATACTTTAATGATGTAAAAGATGTAAAGATAAGAAAGATGTTGTTTGTTGTGAGGATGACATCCATTCCTCATGAGAATATACAAGAAAAACACCATACACACAGAATGTATGTCCATGTTCACACCTATGTACAACGAGATCAATCAAATAATGTGTACATGCCTTCAAGAAGTCGTGTTTGCTTTCAAATAAAAAGCAGGACCAAATCAAATTAGAATGGCTGGGTGAGCTTTACAGTTCCCCGGTCTCTTCGAGCTCTTCCTAATATACTGCATGAATAGATCATGTTCAGCCGAGTTGTTCTGATATTTCCAGGTTGTTTTGATGTACAGTTGAGATTGCAGTTTACATTTCTTTTATACATAGGGAGTGGTTTCTTTTCAAACTCATCAGCAGGAATCCTATATAGATTTGACAGGAAGTCAGT
Source organism: Anarhichas minor (assembly GCF_050575085.1). Taxonomy (NCBI): domain Eukaryota; kingdom Metazoa; phylum Chordata; class Actinopteri; order Perciformes; family Anarhichadidae; genus Anarhichas; species Anarhichas minor. The sequence goes on from NW_027466508.1 coordinate 1,765,064, forward strand.
GGTGTTTGTGTACTTATCGCAACTATCGTGTTATTGCACACTTTTTTTTATGTCAAACTGGGATTATTTTCTCCTCTCTCCCCATTATTTTGATTCAAAATCCAGCTGAGATCAATCACTCCTGATAAATCAGGACCATACAGACAGATGTCTCAAAGGAGGAAAGGAGATCTAATATTTAAAACATTATTATCTATAATGCACATGGGTTCTACATTTTTAAACCTTTACTCCCAATACATGACTATGGTGTTGTGTAGCGATGTGCTCCCCATATAAAACTACTAGGAGCTGCCTTTGGATTTAGCTTTTCTCACACATTGTGTTGGAAGAATAAGAATGATACACAAAAGGAAAAAAGATGAAGGAAAGGAACAATTTGGTATCTCTGGAGTGCTACTGGGAACACTCTCCTTGTTGTCTTTGGTCTGCTTTGCCATTTCCATTACGGCTGGGTTCAGAGAAGATTTTGACTCTGGGTATAAAAAGGAAAATGAAAGAGAAAACTCACACATCCTCAGGGTAGATGTTGATTTGAAAGGAGAAACAAAAGAATAATATCCTTTTGATGTGAAAAATAAAAACCAACCGCTTCACAGCTTTGATGGGAGAATGTCAGGAAACAGCAGTCTAATTGGTCTTGTAATCTCTAAGGAAGTGAGGACGAAGGGAAAAATGAGGCTTCTTGGCCTGCATTGCTTGATTGGACAGGTGATGGGGTTAAAGTATGTGAGAGCTAGACACCAAACATTTAGTATCACATTTTTACTGGCACATACTCACAGGCAAGGTTGGAGACTTACAGATGATGTGTGGGGATTGCAGCAGTCAAATAGGACGTCTGAGCCCTGAATCAACCAATGGAATCTGATAATCATAGTTGTTAATCAGAAGACTGATACTAATAATGAGTGAGACTGCAGTTTTAGCCCTAAACTGGAATGCTATGTTAATTTAAATATACTGCTTTGATAGATAAGGAAAACCTTTCAAGAGCAATCAGTTTGCATTACTACCCTCATAAACATTTTAGTGTCAGTCAACTCTTTTTGAGGGATGTGACTTCAAGACACCCATAACATCTTAATGATTTCACAAATTTCAATTTATTACCTCTTCCCAAGCTCCTAGACACTCGATACCAATCGAACCGCAATGACCGCTTTAGTGGGGGTAGAGCCCACTCCCAAGGCTCTAGGACCTTCTTATCATCCTAACCCTAACCCCCAATCCCAAACCTAACCCTTATTCTGTTCCTGGCCACGCCCCCAGCCCAAAGCAATGGGAGTCTATGACAGCTATACCAAAGGAACAAGCTACAGCCACCAAACTTAAAACAGAGGTGCTATGGAGTGCTAGGAAGACACACACAAAATTTCAGGAGTCAAGCACAAACCTTTAAAAAGTTTGTGCGAGACTCCTCATTCATGAGCTAACTTCAAATCACATTCATGAGACAATTTGTCTTATTTCAGATTCGATTTTAGAGGAAAAGGTGCATAGTTACAAAATAATTTCACCACAGGTTAATAGCAGACCACCTCAAGGTGCCACTCGGACAGAACCAGCACATTTTGATGTAGCGTTTCAAAATGAAAGCCCTTCAAAATCTCATTCGTGAGCTAACTTCAAATCACATTAAAAGCAAAAATAGGAAATATTATTGACGAGTTCCCTGGTTACGACAAAATACATTATAATAAAGAACAGCTTGTCCTGCTTTATGGCTATCATCTGCAGTGCTGGAAAATATTTTAGACCAATAAAACTGCTTGGCTGAAAGTACCCTGTTATGTAAATCAACTCTAATCCCACATCTGCAGTAGATGGTCTCGGCGTAGTGTGCAAGCAATTCAATTCCATACAAAGTCATACATCTTTAAAACATGGTTGATGGTTGAAAATGTTTTGTAAATGGATGGGGCCAGTTTAAGATGAGGGGATTTGAGAGCTTGTAATTTTGAAAATGTTATGTAGTTTGTTGCCACATTCATGAGAAGCTGAGATTGATGGTGAAATTAGAGCAGCTTTTTTATGTGCCCTCTGTTGTGGGCCTGGCCTAGATCCTTTATTTCTACATTTCTTAATAACTTAAGTACAATCCCACCTGTATTATTTCCGTGTCTTACTTGGCAGATTTTTCACATTATATTTGCAAAATCATCCCGTCAATGGCTGAAATTATTTCCGGGTTTTACAAACGGCAGTATAAGACAACAGCATCCCTCAGTGACCAATGTAGGGATGTCACAATATGCAATATGATTATTGTCAGAAGAAAATATCAGGGTTCACGGTTTTCACAATTATTTATCAGAACATTTATAGCATAAATGGCTTATAGCTAATGAACTAAAATGTGAATTACCATCATTAACTCATGAACTATATCCTTTTATGTTGTTAAAGTAATCTATAATGGTTATTTGCATCACAAAAGACAATTCAAAAGATTTTATTTTAATTGATAATTAAAATCCCAAGACCAAGATTTTTTTTATGTATTGGCTAGTGTTAGAAGGTTGAACAGGTCATAATTCCTTCTTCAATATCTATTTCATATTGCTGAGAAAACATCTTGATTGGCTACTTGAAACCATTCGTGCCGATCTCAAGATTGCATATTTTTACTGAATACTAGCCAATAACGATCAGCAGTAAAACTTTTCGCACTATGATGGTTAAACTGTGTAATTAATCCGCGGCTCACATGACTCCCTGGTCATCTTATATATCCAAAATGCTCCCACACTGACGATTTAAGGCCCTTTTTTGGCGGATATTGGGCTGGAATGTGACATTTTTACAGCTCTTCATCTCAATGGTTCAGGTGAGTGGCACCATTATCACAAAATGCACACAATCGGGGCACTCTAACGTCTTAAGTGACTCGCACAGGAGGAGATTTCTCCGCACTCTCAAACAACGTGTCTTGTGAGACGTTTTGTTTTTTTACGTGGCATAATGCAGGAATTGGGACACCATAGTAATCGCAGCTTCTTCAATTCTTTCGTATATGAAACGGTGGCGTTAAATAACCACGGTTAGGATAAAAATGTTTAGTTAAGAGATTCCTAGCTCAATGTGAGCAAACAGGATGAGTTTGCAGAACTAGCTCTCAGTGATGTTTCCGACTCTGCAACAATAGATATATCCATAGTAATTAAATAAGTCCAATAAAAACATTGATAGTACATTAATGATATAAGCCATGTTAAGATTGAGGCCTCAGAGTCTTGGAGGAAGCTATCGTAATTGAGGAGCAGTTGTTATCCCGAGCGCCATTCAATTTTCATCACACATGCACATTTCCATGAATGGCATTATTCAAATTATGCTAAATCACATCAGCTTGCCTGCTTGGCAATGCAACTTTGCCCATTACAATGGCCGAGGCATTATTGAGGCAAGATTGCCAAAGTCTAGAAAAGGTCTGCATTATGATTTAACAGCATGCTTCATATTCTAAGCAGATGCTGAAAAGCTACTGAGTATTGGCCCCTGGCCTCTGAATATTAGGAACACTGATGAATAACAATACGGAATCCCGCACATTTGAGACAAACCTTTGCTTTATTCAAACAAATATAGCACACATGGTTTTGAAACACAGATGTAAAATATAAACTGGCTTGGGAGGCAGAAGGCCCCTGTTATTTTCTGCATAAATATTCTGTGGACATATTTACTTCATCTATCATCATAGGTATTTTGTACTCCATACACTTTGTTGGCGGAATTTCTGAAGATAAATACATGCAAGAAACACTTCCCTTTTAACATACGTGAGACAATGTTTAATTCAGAAGCAGCAGCATGTTATTCACACCATGGTGCACATAACACATCCCAAAAGAAAGTCCAACACAGTTTGACACTGATTTGCTACTGCATGTAACTCAGTTTGCGGTGAAATATTCATCAGGTGGTGGGATCTCCTACTCTCCTGCCCATAATAAGTCACCTGCTAACACGCTGAGAGTTATCTGTCTTAACCTAGGCCATGGGAACATCATTATGATTATAGCAATGAATTCATGATACCTGGCCGTTAATAATACATGATAAATAGCTGGATGAATGGAACAAAGCAGTGTGTAATATTAGGTGACCCCGTGTTATTAGCACTGAGAGGAACCATTAGTGGGTTGTCTTAACCTGCCTTAATGAGGTCCCCTCGCTCTGGGAGTGAAAGGGACGATTGGTGCATACGATAAAGGGGGAACAGGCGGTTGAGGTTGGAGGACATACACAGTGGTGTGTGTGTGTGTTTGTGGTCGCTATGTTTCAGCTGCTTACCTGAAGCCTGTGTATTGAGGGAATGCTTCATCTTTTTAACTTAAACTCTTGTTGTTTATTATTTCTACTTTGTTGACTGCACCCGTGTGCTGTTTTTCAACCCTGCCTCACCTCTGCACAGCTCTACACATTTACTGCAGAGCACTTCACTGGGCCAACTCGCGATTGTGGGCATATCAAAAAGTGCACTAGACAAAAAGTGCACTAGACATTTCTAGTTCAGCCTCTAACTTGTCCGTAAATGTGGATGTGAGCGTGAATGATTGTTTGTCTCCATATGGTGATATATCCCTGGACAGGGTGGATAAGATATGAATCCATTTTGTGTGTTTGTACTGTACTTCCATCAGAGATGAAATGTGAGAAAATAGGAACATGGAAACTCAAAAATGAACACATTATATCACGTAAATAGTCATATAATATCAAATACAAAAACAATAAATTAATAGATATATTTTTAAGCTTGGAGACATAATTCATTCTGCCATTTGACCCAAGTTCTTGATGGAAATGGGAGATTTTACATCATGGGTCCCACTGCTGAAATGCCATGCCTGCAACCTGCTTTCCACTAGCTACTGTATGTGCACAGTCTGATACATCAGCAGTTGGTTTTCTGCAAGTAGATGCATACGGTCTAGTGATGTAGATTAACTGCTAAAACCAAACTAAGATAAAGATATATTAAATGTATTAACATACAGGTATACATGTTATGTACAGTGCAAATAATACAATTTCAAGAAATAACAAAAAACTGATAGCATTGCAAAACTATTCATCATTTACTCTCATCACTCAATCTGTACTATTTTTGTTCTGTGTGAACTCCAAACTTCTTGAATGGCAGTCAGAAGACGTCCTTATCCCCAACAACATAAAGTCAATAGTGCACTGCAGACATTTATTCTGTGCACCAATACGTGTGCACATTTTAAATAAACTGTGTTGTAAGCATGTAATTTAATGACCATAGAGTTACCAAAATATAGCCAAGGAGCAGATCAGTTTAAACTGACTTACACTTGGATTTTATTTCTGCCAAGCATCCAAACATTGTTGTATTTCCAGCTGAAAGAGGACACTGATCACCAGCGCCACCGTTTCTCTTGTGATGAGCACAGCTCACTTCTTGTCTGGCATAGTGGAACAAAATGTCCGTCTTACTGCACCACTCAACACTACAGCTTTGTCAGCACTTTGCCATCCTCTCAAGTCTAACAAAATAATGAACGTATGTGTCAATCACACATTAAAGGCAATGCCCAGTCTAGATACAGTAGTAGTCAATATTTAGAAACTTTCCACATGTGACCTAAAACTTACAAGCTGTGGAACAAAGGAAACAAAAAGCAAGGTAAAGAAACATCTGTGAAGTCTTGACAAAGGATTGATAACATTGAGTTGATGCTAAGACTACCAACACTAATATTTGGCAAAATTTTACATTGGAGTGTCCTGTAGCTTTAAACCAGGGTGCATGGAAGCTTAACAAAGCAGTTCATGATGTAATGTTTTAAACATACAGAGCTATAAAGCTAATTAAGCCAGTCAAATTAATTACAAGTAGTGTGGCTCCTTGTTTAAGCTCTCTAAATGAAGTGGGTATGGGGGGATTTTTACCATAGGAAGGAGGGGGGAAAGGGGGCTGAAGGTTGGACCCCCAACTACGGACCAAGTACTAGGCCAGATACAGATATGACAGATGACTGTACAGATATGAATTACGTGGATTTGTGTAAATGAGCGTTTGTGACTGCATATGAGTGGACACACAAGATATGTGTAAGCAAATGACGTGATGACTTACAGCTCCAACCATCGTGTTTGCTCCACTGCCACATATAGAATAATAAAAAGACAATCGTGGTGTCATCTAGAGTCAAACCCTATTTGCTGAACTGTCTTTATCTAGTTTCTATTTTCCGTTTTGCAATGCATGCCACATTTGTTCATTTTTGTGTTACTTTTAAAGACAAACTTTACACTGTGAAACCATAGCTGGAAATTAAGTGCTGTCTCGCTGAACAAAAACAGTCTAAATAAGAAGACATGGATATGACAAGTTTGCAAGGTGACATGTTGAAGTTTTATTATTGTTATTGTTTGAGGTATTATTTTCTGGCAGAGACTTCCATTTCTTCCCGTGGGTGTCAGGTGATTGACAGTAAACACAGCATAAAATAATGTGCCCGCAGAGATGAAAACACAAAACTCAGCCACAAAGAAAAGACAACAAAAAAGACACTTAACCAAAAAAACAGACACTTAACCAAATTTAGACATTATATTTATCATGATAAACTATCGAGCATGGGCAGTTTCCAAGTCAGTGGAAGTGTATCTTCTACTTCTGTAGTGAATGGCTTCAGATAAAGAAGAAACACTTTGCATAGCTGGAAATAACTTGATGGCCAGAGCAGTCTAGGCAAACTGCATACACCGACAAAAACTCTAGTATTACCTTGTGAATGTAATACTTTTTAATTCTCAGAGTGAGTCACTGTTTGGCTACAAGGAGAGAGTACTTTAACAGTAATGACTGCTATGCAGACCAAAGGATGGACATGGTTTCCACAGGGACCATCTGAATGACAAAAGAAGAGACGGGGACATTACTTGTCAGTCATGTGACAGAGCCTCATTACACTCACACATCACCAAACCTGAGACTCTCTCAAGTGTTTATTACACTGGGCTTCAGGGAGAAATCGATCTAAAATGACAGCTGGTAGCTCCATGCCTGTGGAGAGTGAAGTTGACCTGTACACAGTGATGCCTCAGTGACTGATCTACCTGAAGTTAATGTGTTCAGCTATCCAGGGTGAGAGAGTGAGGACAGAGGCAGGTTTAAACAGAGATCTACCAAGGCAAAATAAAACAATAAAAACAACTGTGTATGTATGGTGTATCTCGTACTTCTACTTCTCATATCTGTGGCATTCAGGGTATTTATGTGTATGCAACTCACGGAGCTATGTTATTATTTTGTATACAGTATGCTCTTTGTTTTGTATCTTTACAGATAGCCCTGATTATATTTGTTTCTGATTTAAGTACAAGGCACAAGAGCTACCATAGGTACGCTTAGCTGTGGACTTGTTGCATTCTTCAGTTGGCCATTGACATCAGTAAAGACCAGCTGATTGTTCCTTTTATTTTTATAAATTCTTGCAGAATGTAACTCCATTTTGACGGCCGGTGTGATTCGTGGGTGCAACACATATCCTGACAGAGAGATGGAGGGAAAACGGATATAGTTCTGAGATAAAGAGGTAGAGACACAGAAAGGGGACAATTCTGTGTATAGAGCCATCAGATAAGCATCGCTTACCGACAGGAAAAAAAAGTGCTTGATTCCAAAATACCATATAAATCTTGGAAAAAGCAGCCACAATTATTACTGTGACTATTCTAGAAGCAAGAATCCTAAAAAGTGGAAATAATTTCAGATGCTAATTGATAGTCTTGACACAAAAGACTTGAAATGGCAATTGTCGTCCCTCTTTAATAAAAAAAAAAGAAATGATTACTACATTTTGAAAGTCATTAAATACACCGTAGCTCCCAGTTGGATAAGAAATGAACAACTGCACAAAGATACACTTCCTAGTATGTTGTTTTTGGTCTGTGGGGAACCCAGAGCATAGCACAGCTGTTAAGTACTTTTAGCAAAGCTATTGTTCAGTGAAACAAAACAGCCCATTCAGCTTGGCTGGTTTCCAGAGCACTCCTATAGCAGCCAAATGTTTATCATTGTTTTGACACTGCATAGGATAGGGCAGCATGGGGTGTGCCTATAGATAGCGGTGTCGAGTTTGTTTGTGTATGTGTGTGTTTGGATGGGGGGGGGTATTGTATCAGACAATTTACCATACTCTCTTGACAATTCTTTGTAACATATATCGTTCTTTTTTCCTGTGCAATTCCTCTTGGCGATGGAGTAGAAGTGCAGTGGTAACTCAGTAAGCAGGCAGTAAAGTTAGAAAAAGCTCAGGTATATTCGTGTTGTAACTATAACAATTTGTATTAGTAGCTGTTTCCACAAAGTGTTCACTCTACTGTCTAATGACTGGCGTTTTCTCTGCCCTTGAATCTTCCAGAATCGCAGTCAGTCTTTGGCGTAACAGTATAGGACAGAAATGAAAGGTGTTACATTATCTGTTCTGACTGCAGTCCGAAGGCTGCTGCTACACTGATTGTGCTTCCCCTCTCTCTTCACCCATTTAATCTCTTCATTCTGGCAATGTGCACAGCCAGGACAGTTCTGCTTTATTCTAATTGCATACTTTCGATTAAAAAAGCTTGTTTTCCTTGATTACTTTGATGTTGAAATGGGAGCAGGGGAGCAATTCACATTCATTCGGCAGTATGTTTTTCCCCCCCGCTCTTTTGTGCTAACAGCAGAATTCCTATTTATATATTGGCAGTGGAACTAAATTACTGCAAACATCTCTGTGGGCCAGCCAGGCATAACAGATTGGCAGGGTCCCGTATTATGTCAGTGCCCCCTACTGGCCACCCGCAGAAATACACTATTGTTCATTCCAGGCACGTATGGCATCAGGGGCTGTTAGAAACACAGTGGAATGGGATCCTAGAGTCTTTGCTGGACTGCTGGAATATTTGCTAAATGAATCCCTCGTGACTGGGATTCCTCTGCCAGTGTACTGCAATGTGCACGAAGGAGTCCAATTTACCTCCACATTATCAGTATTTAGTTTACACAGTTTTCTAGGAGAACTTAAAATGAGTCCAGCAGGTTTCATCTCTAAGATCACTTACATTACATGCATATGCACGCATCAAATGCTTTTCTACAAAGCCAAGGGGCTTTTGTAGTATTCCTAAAACCATGCAAAGATCATAAAGAAAGGGTTAAAAAAAATCAAACCAAATAGAAGTAGCAGATATGGGTGAGATATGAATCAAAGGGGAGGGACTGACATCTTTAAAGAGATGAGTATTTAAGAAAAAAGATGATCCCCAGAGGAATAAATTCCAGAGGAGGAGGGTTGCATGGGGATGATGATAAAGGAGTAAGGACTCCTTATCTCTGTTTTGATGCTAAATGCTACATGCTACATTGTACGCTTTAGCAGCAGGGCTTAGGGCTCAACTGTCCATACAGCAGAAAGCCTGATCAGCTGTGTATCATTCATGCCTTTCATTGATGTTAACCCACCAGAGTACAGGGGCAGGTTTGCGACTAAAGGCGGGGGTTGAATCCCCTGCTGGGATGTGAGCGTCTCTCCCTAGAGTCCCATCACACACTGCTACAACACTAGCAAACATCAAGGGGCTTTTGCTCTTTTTACGTTTTACTCTCTCTCCGTTTCACCTCTCTCAACAGTGAAAAAGTGAGATGCACAAGGGTGCACAAAATGCAATAAACACTGCCTTATTGGTTTATTAGCACTCAACTACAAGTCAATTAGGAGATGTCAACTGCTGAGAGCTCAGCTGGAGTAAAAGCTTGGAGATTAAAGCGGAGAGTTAGAAAAAAGGATATATTTTTGCTATGTATCTCTCCAAAGACAAATGGATACTGACAGAGACAAAAAAGAGCTCTACAAGCACGGAGCTGTAATTGCTGAAGACATAAATAGGATCAGATTCAGCCAACACAACAGTGGTAAACAGGTTAAAACACAAAATAAAATATGGTTCTGGTATCGACTTCTTGAATTAGCTTGTTTTATTCGAGGCGGTGTCATTTTAAGACACTAATGCCTACATAGAAATGCCATAAAAGCCTTTTAAAGAGATTGCATCATTATGAGTAAAAGTACAAGGTGATTTAAAGCTTTTCTGTGGAAAGTAAATGTCAACCACTGAAATGTCACAAAAAGTTCATGATAGCTTGAGAACTGAATAATGTTGTCAAGTGCTGCGCTCCCATCACACTCATAACACAAAAAGGCATCTTTGAGGCTGCTTGTTCACTTCAGCATATCACAGGATTTAAAAAAAAGTTTTTGAGCATTTGCAATTTTCAGGATTTGCATTTTCTTAGTAAAAAAAACAACATAGTTTTAATATAATGGGTCTATTGATGAGCACTTTCCTTCTCTCATCATGTCAAGCCTGTGCCAGCTGCACCTTGGGGCAAGGTTGTTTGTCTTCATTAGCATCCAGTGTTTCTTCAGTGTTTTCATAAGCAAGGTCCCCTCCTGTATGTCAACTGCAGTGAAAGGCCAGAGACACAACAGAATCTGGGTCACGCTTTAATCGTTTTCATGCTATCTCTACCGCTCTCCGAGGTGTTTGTCTTCCATTAGCCGAGGAGAGACTTTCCCACACTGGGGCTTTCTCGAGCAGCTGGTACAGCCCAACCCGACCAGTCCTGTGAACGGAGGGGAATGAGGCGCCAGGTTTTGTTCCCAAGCATTCCTCGTTTCCCACCTGCGTATGGCTGCAGCATTACGTCTTTTCACTGAAAACTGGCAACAACGAGATCCAGATGAGGTGAGGTGCAATTTGCTCAGCCAAGAGAAAGTCAGGTGTCTTGCACAAACACACTAAGTGCCGGTAGACATCATACATGGACTAGTAGGATAAGCAGAATAATATAATTATAATAGATATATTAGTGTTATATATACTAAGGGGCCTATTTTATGGGTCACATTAAGCCACTTGGACCAGTAGAGATGCATTGTTTTATCTCATGTGACTTGCTTTCATTGCGCCTACAAAGGTAATTTTGCCTTACTGTAAACATGTCATATCAAATCCATGTATTTATTTGCCTTACACAAGAGGTCAGGGAGTTTACAGAGACACAAAAAGAAGCGCAAACATGGGTGTTCATGGACAGTGAAATCCTTCCACGTATATGAACTCATATAATGACTAAATAAATTACACACATCTCGATTGGAGATCTGCCCGATCATGCTCATGGACTCACCCTGTTCAAGACAACAGTGCCGATGCATAACCATCACACATCGTGACCTCTAATTTAGCTATGAAGAGTAACTTTGAGTGGGAGACGTCTCCCTCACTTCATTGCCGTGTCTTGTGATTATGGAGAGAGAATTAAGGTAATGTCAGCAGTTTAATGAGCCTCTCACCTATTGTTGCCAGCACTTTTCTGTGGAACCGCAGCTACATTCCTCGCTCTCAACAAGAAAGACTCTAGATACTGCTCTCAGTATGCGAGTCGCAGTGATTAGCAGCTGTGATTTAAGCTCTTTCTTAATTAACCTTGTACTTTAATTCCATCTCCCACTAATTTCCAGGAGAGACAATGGAGACTGTGCACTGACTGCTGGTGGGACTGAGCCTATTCTGATGACAGGGTGATCGAGATATGGTGTATCTCACTGTGTGCACATTAACCAAGTCGATACGATTCAAATGGAGAAGATATTTAAGTGATTATTTTCACTGAATGTGAGTGCATCATTTGGATCCGTGTAGATTAATGGGTAGACCCTGGTAATGGGTTCATTTATATCGGGATTTGCCTTTAGCACAATATTCTCTCTAACTGGTCACTAACTAAGTTTACCACTACTGCAATTGTAGTATATATGAAGACTGCACTTACCAGAAAAATCACAGCATTCAATATCTGTTAAAAATGTGAAAACAACTTGTTTTTTTATGTTGCATGACTACAAGTGCTCACTTCTCATTGGCGGAAGTAGCATGACATTGTTAAACTGTGGCATTGCGTCCTGTCTCCTACCGAGACTCTTCGGTTTATGTTATAAATGCTGCATTCAGGGCATGTTAGAAGCATGGAAATAACAGGAAAAACTCCAGTTATACTGTATTATGTTCCCGTTTTTTCTCAAAATGGTTTTCGGGTTGTCCGTCCTTTTTTTTCAGTGCATTCTTGCGCTATCTCAGGAATACCTTGACATTTGGCATAAACGTCCACCTGGACTCAAGGATGAAGTAATTAGGTCTTTGATGGTTAAAGATCAAGGTCACTATGACCTCACAAAAGACATATTTTGGCCATAACGGAAGAATTGATATGCTAATTGTTACAATTTCACACAAATGTCGAATAGGATATCTATGTAAACTGCAACTTGGCGGAGGGATACAACCACAAGGCACTATCTCTAGTTTGGAAAGGTCCTAATATTTTGTTGTTGTATGAGTTCCTGCTTTATAAACAATAACACTGTTTTTCTATTCCTATAAATCTATCAAGTAAAATCTCCAAGATATGCGTTTGTGAGTTTTTCATTTGTCCGTTTAAACTCAATACAAACGTGGAGTCGCTTTGTTTCCCGTGCACAATGAGATTTTGGTGTTGACATGGGTCCTGACTTCCTTTCATTACTGTCTGCATTGTGCGTATATAAGAATATTCAATGAGTTACACTTCAGTAGTTCTTTTGCTGTTGGAATCCAGCTCATATTGTTGTTGGAGGTCATCAACTCTCTTTTCACTGTCATTCTCCACTGTCTACAATTGAATAAAGCATAAATGCAATTAAAATGATATTCCAAAGAAAATGTTAACATCAGGGTAGCAGTCACCTTTGGTTAGTCAGAACAAAACCATGTTGTCAAATGGATATCTCTGTGGCTCTATTTCTTTAATGCCTGGCTCACCTTTCTTTTTTCTCAGGCAAAGTCATCGGAGCTATTGATTTTTACTGAAGTGGTATAGTAATCTCTGCTTGCTTAATATACATCAACTTGTAGCATCTCGTTCCAAAAAACATTAATCTTTGCTGAGGCAGTTGGTCGAATTGAAGACAAATGGACGGGGAGTGGCCAGTTAAATACCAAGTCCATGTAGTGCCTGTCTGTACATGAGAAGAGCTGTGCTCGATGATTCTAGACTGAATGGCTGGAGGCAGGGCATCAGAATCAGGTCAGTCTGTTTACTCCAGAGAGCCACTGGGCTAACAGTGCTGTGCAGCAGTGTTTAGAACTCATGTACTGTAGGTACCCACCACCCTCAGCCAAACTCAGCAGCACCATTTCTCAATGCAATGGCCATAAGTCGAAAAAGTGGACATCCGTGGATAAAAGTGTCAATGCTGTCAGTATTCATGATGCACATTAGAATGAGTAGTGCTCCTAGCTTCAGTGTGTTGGCTTTAGGCTATACTACATCCAGCCATTCCTTTTCTGTACAACTTGTCCACTTGTAAATACATTACTTGTATACTTGTATAATACATTATTCAGTACAAATTTGGTAAATAGTTATGTGCTAGCTGCAAAGCCTGTTTAGCATCGAGTTGGACTTTAAGTATAGACAAAGTACATATGTGTTACAATTTTAAACATGCGTGTCCCTCATCCTCATGAGCCATCTTGTGACACATTGCACACATTAGAGCTCTATTAAAAGTAACTTTTAAATATATTGTTGATGTTAGATTGGATAGCGAGAAGGGATGCCTGCCCGATTCTGCGCATGCACCTCCAATGCACTTCCTATTACATGACCAATAGGCTATCCTAACCTTAACCATTCGTCCCTCCGGACCATCCATTCTGGCATTTACCTTGTAATACTGACCGTAAATCCTTACTTGCTGTACTGTGACACATGACATACAACTGTGGGAAGCCACTGATGGTATATAAGCTCAAGCCGACTGTACACTACGCAAAATAGCAGAGACACAAAATAAACAAGGACCAGGTTATATATTTATATTTAATATTTAAGTTCATGATCAATTTTTTATTAAAAGTTATAGGTTCACAAGTGTGTGTTGATCCAAAACTCACTCTCATATGTACATTGACGCAGTATTCAGTCACTGTTGTTCCTACTTTCCATGCTGACCATAAAGAGGTCCATCCCTAACTGGATTTGTATGAGATGGGGGAGAAAATCCTCATTCTGTGCAAAAATGCATTTTACACTTTAGCCAAAGCTAATACGAGTCTTTGACGGTCTGAGTTGGCATTGGTATTTTCCAATATTGCAGTTTTTCATTACAAAATTCCCTCTTTGTGTTACTATCTTTCAGCTTAGCAAGGAAACATTGTCCAGGAAAACACAGTGGGAATTGGGTAATAAAAAGACTGTAACTTCATAAGATACCCACTTGATTTGGCTAAATGAGACAGCTGAAGCCTGATAGTAGCTTCAGTTGAACTTTAAAATGCTTTTTTTGGTCAGAACAAGGACTGTGGATTTTTTCCATCATCTCTTACATTGAAATGAAGAGATATTTTTACAGCTACTATGGAAAGGAGAAATGACAACAGCAACCAATAACTGTTCCGTATACATATGGGTATGTAAATATTTGTGTCTTCTCCGTTGTGACCATTTTGTAACTCAAAGGTATTACAATAACATTGATGTGTATTTGCTTTCTTAAATGGGTTTACTGAGAAATTTATTTGACAACAATTAAAGTAAAAGAAGAAACAGTTATCTTCATACAATCGCTGTGTCATAAAAAGAATATATGGCGATGAGAGGCCTCCCAGTCCTAATCAATCTTTTAGGTGAGGAGAGCTGCAACTCATTTTCAGGATAGAGATTTTAAATTATACATTTTTCTTTAAGCTCTATTTAGGGATTAATTCATGTTTTAACAGCCCTACCTGGTTAGACAGTTTGCATCAACTAATCACCTAAAGGTATGGATGTGTGTGTGTCTCTGCTCTGCACGAAGGTGCTGATTATTCCTATTAGAATCGTGTTGTGTTTCAGGCACAGTAACAGCAGTGTCATCTGCCAATGTTATTTCATGCTCGGATGGGTGTGAATCAATTTCATTCCGGGGAACAATTACTGAAGATTGCAGATTTTTTTCCATCCTTCCAATCATAACATTTCAGACAAATCATTGTGCACTGCTTAACATACAGTGCCAGAAATCAAAACACTTCAGCTGCTCAGAGCTGTGATCATGTGACTGCCTTTTCTCGAGAGAAAAAGCAGTTGTTTGCAAACCCCTTTTTTTGTTTCAGTTTTCCTCAATTTAAAACCACTAAAAAATATATTTCTCCTAGTTTTTTTCCTCTTTTCTCTGGGTCAATAAATACCACACCTGACCTTGGTGAACTCTGACTCAGAGCGTTTACATTGTTGAGGCAGGATAGTCAAACAATACCCGGGATGGATGGGAGATAAAGCCACACACATTCTCCCATTACTCACATAAAGAATGTCGGCCCCTCGACGATGGATTCCAGGAGCCTAGTTGGGCCAACACTGACAGTTATTTCTGGCCTCAGATTTGGAATGAGGCAGACTGGAAGTGGGGAAGGCTACACAAGAAGCCATGCTTCAACAGTTAAGGAGGCTGATCCGTTTGAGGTTGTGCAGCTTTCTCTAACGTGGAGGTGTCATTCAAGCCCTGCTACCTCTAACTGGAGGAAAGGGTCCATCCATGGATCACTAAACAACCGAGACAGACAGGCCCTCTCCAATTATAACTGGCTGCAATGTATCCGCCCCATCTTCCACTGGCTTTTAGTGAGACATGGATGGGTACACTGCTGGGTGAAGATCAAGGTGAATATATTTAAACTGGCAAATCTTAAATAAGTAGTTAATTTGGAATATCATCTAGCTATGTGGTAATATTTTTTTCCAAAATGGATTATTTATATGTAGTTATATTAAATACTGCTTCATATTAGCGTTCAGTCAGACAGTGTTACATTTTACAGTTGAAAGATAGAATGCCTGCGATGAAATGTTTTTCTGAAATCGACTGAGGAGACAATAATTGTAACTCACCCTGCAAGAAAGACTATCTGTTTCAGCATCGTGTCGTTCCTTTGAGGCAAACCTTGGAGAGGGTGTGCTCACGGCATACACCGATTTCCTTCTTTCATGCCTTGTGAGCTACTCATTCCTTTCCTGTCTGTATCACAGATACCAACTGCGTTCAACAAGGCTGCAGTCATTAAGCCCTGATTTTTCACTCAGGTCTCTGCAATATCAAATTGACAAAAGAAGAATAAGCGATTTCTGAAAGGCAAGAGCATAAAAAGCGCACGAATAGTAAAAGAACGAGAATCGATAGATTCTCTTCGTGCAACATCGGGGATGTGAGATGTGGTGTATTGTACGGTACATCAACCTTCCACCCACACTTTGCAGCTCTAAACAGACACTACGCTTGTTGTTCGTCGTGTTGCCACAGCAATATTTCTATTTATCCTGTGAGACAGCTATACAAATAGATGAAGTGCAACAACATGACATTTTCTGTACTTCAATTACTTTGCGGGCTGGGCCACGTGGGTTAAAAGCCAACAAACCATAACTTTCCCTGACATTTCCTCCCCCCACAGTGACCGTTGATGGATTCTCCCTGACAAAGCATTCATTATCGCAGAGAACAGAGAGTGCACTAAAATCTCTTCCCTCTTCTTCTCCCCTCCATCCCCTGCCTCCCTGTCCAAATCGAGATGAACTCAACTGCAGGAACAGAATGGGCTCTGCACTCACCGTCTGAAGGGAAAAGCATTGAATAGCTGCAGGATATTCATTGGTAATCAAAAAGTATATCCTTATGGCAGCCATTATGGTGCAGTGGGCAGAGGGGCATATCAAATGGAAACAACTGTTCTGTGCCAGCTCAGATTTGATCCTGGTACAATGAGAGAGGCTGCTATGGAAATGAGCTATGATGGCATGCCATTGAAGATTAGCTCCCTTTTATCATTTATCTCGGAGTTCAATGCACTGAGGCTCAGCGGTCCAAGATGCATCAAGTCACCATACGTGGCAGGCAATGCCCCAACCCCAACCCCCAAAAGCCCTCTGGAAGGATGTAGCTAAAATATTGAATCAGTGAAGCAGTTTGAACAGTTAAGTGTAAAGATGGAATATCAGCTCTGGGTCAATAATACATCCTGTGCTTCTTTTCTGTATCTGTTAAGTGACTATTTAACAGGCAAGAATGCATAAGGGAACAATTTATGAGTCTTAATCAAATTCCTTTTACGTGGATGCAAACACACAGACACACACAGACACACAAACACACACACACACAAACACACGGGTCTTATCCACCCACAGGCAGGGGACTGATTGTCTGATAGCATTAGCATTCCTGTCCAACCCCGATAGAAGCAACACAGCAGTCAGGCTCACTTCAAGAGGTTCACATCACAGACAGAAACACATCCATTCACTGTGGACAGGCTAATAAATAAAAGAGTAACCCTGTGGCAGTAACAAGCCTATAAAGTATAGCTATGTTTTACAAGTGAATGAGACGGACGGCCAAGAAAGATGGTTACCTTGCAAGAGCCACTCTGTACTTTACAAGGCTGAGAGGAGCGTGTGACTCTATCCAATACTGCACTCTGCTGCAGATTGACTCTGCTTCATCATGATATGAAAATCTCAGTGTCACAGCATGAGTTATCATGTTTACACTGTGGAGATGATATACTGTACGTCTCTTAAGGCGATGCACATTTTTCTAAAATGTGAATTGGAATGGAAATACATTGTGGTTTGAAAAGCACATTTAAACATTTAAATAAATCAGTTGCGTCTCCACAATCTACAAACACACATTTACATTTTGTATGAACGGTGCCATAACAATATATGATACATATTCATAAGTTGGTTCTAAAACAATGATTGGATTTCAATTATTGGCTTCAATCAGGACACAATACCACTAATACAACGACACGGTGTCTTTATGAATTAATTTGTGGCCACAGAAGATACAATGCTGATGATATGCAGATTGTTTTCTCAATGGATTCATCTTTAGTCAATAAAATGTCAGAAACATGTCCATCAGAATTTCCCAGATTTGAAAGTTGATATTTAGATATTACTACTGTCATAGAGGACTAAAGACGGTCAGTCACTGAACGTATTCAGCCCGATTTTAGTCCTGAATTGGTTCTCTAATTAAATGAGAAAATACTCTGTTCTTTTTATTTGTCAAGTTGTTTTTTTTCACACAACAGTATAAAAAAAACTTCTAGTTATTTCATATAAACTGATGTGAACCAATATGATTTTGGCCATATCGCCCAGCCCTATGGTGGTGTAATATTTTACATGTTGTGCGGAAACTGTAGTCTTTATACTGCTATGATAAAACTGAACTTTTCTGCAAAATACACAGACCGTATTGTCTGCATGTTCCAGCCACCTGCATCTCCTTATTCTTCTACTTTTTTTAGTATCACAGTTGCACAAAGTAATGCTGCCTTTCCTCCTATAGGTCCTTTCACTGCCCAAAACTACATTTTCAATACGGTCATGTCACGAACTGTTTACTCTAAGGAACGCACATGTCTTAACGAGGCAGTCTAGCAGCTACCTGATGACACCATAAATTGCAAGTATATAACTATGACATAAAATCAGACATATGCTGGCATGTTGTTCCCTTTTTTGATAGGCTACAACAATGCAGTGAAGACAAAGCAAGAGCAAAAGAGAGAGAGAGACTGAATATATGCTAGGGCAAAAAAAAAAAAAAAGCGTCACAGTATTTGCATAATTGAATATTGATCTGTTATCACGGACATGCGAGGACCATTATTGCACCCAACAAATATCGTGTTGAACGATAATCCCGTCAAATTGGCCAAGCCTATAATACATTTAATTGTTGTCCTTGTCAATATATACTGTACATACACAACACTTTAATGCCACAATAGGCTTACATGTACCCAGAAAATAACTAAAGCAGAATTGGACAAAGAACAGCAGAGGTTGCCGTGAGGCTCCAGTCTGGCTGTCATGCCACATCCACGCCTGGTGGACACAGAGCAGCTGAACAAAATGACCCCGTGTCGGCTCCAACATATGCATGTCACATACTGGATCCAAAGCACGCCTGGTGGACACAGGCTTTTATAACGTCTGTTTTTCAAGAGGAACCAAAAGCCAACCAATCAGAGCAAGCTAACTCATCGGCCTCAATTACAGGGAACGTCTGAGCAGCCAAAACGCTGGCCTCATCATGTCCGCGTTAGCCCTTCTCCAGTCCATCGAGACTGTAATCAGCAGCACACAACACAAACACATTAGCTTTAATTAGATTGTGGGCAGCGCTTTGACTTCATCAAATCTAATACATATTATGCTGGATGTAATCCAGCTGGTTGCTATGGTATTGTTGCCTCTGCAGTAAAGGGTGGCTGGAAAAATGTGTGCTGCTGGGGAAATCATGATTTGTTAAACTGGAGATCTTGATGGGAGTAAGCTAAAGTCTGGTCTGTGTGGGTGTGTATAGGTTAATAACAGTGTATTTAATGTTGGTGTGCATGCATGCAAGTATGTGTGTAAATGGTGTGTGTGGTTTGGGAGATAGGGGCTTGCTTGTTTGTATAAATGCATGGCCATGCACAAGTGTGTCAGTGCGACCATGTGTCACATACAACATATGCTCCCCAGCAGCTCTTCCTTGGGAGGGAGGCTGAGCTGTGGCACAAAGCAAGACTTTCCCTGACGTGATACACGGGGACAACATGGAGAATGATCCCGGGGGCCACAGAGATCAGCCTTGGGCCTTCAGAAGGCTAGAGATCTGTTTGTGTCTTCACTGTCAACATCTTGTCTGCTCACTGCCTGTGTAAAGCAGGGACACGGACTGCACCACACATATAAACTGTACTGCACATATGGACACATGAAATCCTGAGTACACAATATGAAATGTATAAACAACACCGTGTATATGCACATGGACACGTGGTGAGCTATCTGACATGATTGTCAAAATTATGCTTATCCGCATATTAATGATCTTAGACAGTTGCTTTTATAATGGAGGTTTCTTGGGTTAATATAAAAAAGGACAGTTTTCGGCTTTCTTAACAGTATAAAATGTTTGATACTCAACAGCTTAGAAATGTTTTCATCAAAGTTTGTATTCAGGTTCATATGAATACACACTAAAAATCCATGTATACCTACACACAACAGAAGCATAACTGCAAATGTAAGTATACAAATATTAATATTGCATATTAACACATACTTACCGCCACACATACACAAGCAATCATACACTGTTCTGCACCTGCACACACAGTTTGCAGATTTATAAGTAATCCGTATTTGGTCTGTAACTAATGACAATTTCCATTATTGATTCAGTTGAAAAATATGTTTTCGATGAATAGATGTATTTTTATGACTCTGAAATGTAATCAAAACCCAAAGACATTCAGTATCCAATCAAAGGTGCCAAAGAAAAACATAACATCTTCACACTTGGTTAAAACCAGCAAATTCCATTTTTGCTTGAAAAATTACACAAATCACAATCAATTGTCAAAATAGTAGCTGATTTTATTGTTTTCTTTCGATGTACTAAATGCTGATTGGGTCAAGGTTTGCTCAAAAAGTATTATCAGAATCAGAACCGTTTATTGCCAATGTATGTACAAGGAATTTGTCATGGCGGGTGGTGCATAATATTAGACAATAACATTAAACAATCAACAGTGCAAGAAATAGAAACATACTAAAATTTACAATAGAATTTAAAGGAATATAAAATAAAGTGCACAGCAAACAGATAACAGGACTGTAAACAAGTGTAATGTAAGTGTAATGTAAAAGTGACAAGTGTATTAAAATATAAAGGGATGTGCAGGGGAGTAGTAGGGAGGGTAGGAAATTGATGTTGGTCATCGTCTTTCAAAGCTCAGTCCTTTTTTGAAAATCACTCACACCAGTAGAAACATTACACAGTGACACTATCGTCACTGACAATTGGGCTCCCTACCCGTGTCTTGCACCACCATTGTTAACTTTATATGACACTGGGCAGTCAAACGACTCCAGAGCTACCACTGCTAACACACACCAGCGTCTCTGCAGCCCCCATTATATCAAAAGAGCCCTACAGACATCTCCGTCCCTTCTGTCTACAATTTATTAAGACACCTCCGGCTGGCCCGTCCACAGCTCCAGCCATTCCTCTTCTCCATAAGGACCTCAGAGAAAAACTTGTGTCAGGTTTAAAGCTCCCAGTCTGTGACTGCATAGTGATGCCCTCCCTGTCGCCACAGCTCTGATTTGGCTTACTTGGATTTAATGGAATGAAGCTTTAGTTATTTTTTACACATTGACATGGTCTGTATTTTCAGTCTTTGTTATACAGTGGGTTGGGTCTTTGCTGCATGTTGCATTTTCTTTTGTTAGATATTGAGAAAAGTGCATTTCTTTTGGAGCCTGCAGGTAGTTCGTTTAGCTTAGCATAAAGACTGGAACAGGGGGACACAGCAAGCCTGCCTCTGCCCAAAGTAAAAGTAAAAAACAAAATGCCTACTACCACCTCTCATATTATACAAATGAGATTATCTGTACACAAACAGAAATTTTAAAACGACAAGATTGTGGGTTTATGGGGACTTATAACTGCTGTATTTCTTGTGTGTTCGGTCGCAATGAGTCTTGTCGTCACTCTGAAGTTGCCAGGCAACAAACTCCGACTCAAACATAGTTTTAGGCAATGTTCCACTGTGGTAATACATATTTGCAATCAGCCACCATATTATAAGCTTATCCAAAACATGACATTGTAACACTGCTGTATGCCCATTATGCAAATCCCAACATTACCTTCAATGACAATGTTTTTAAATGTTGTGTTTGCAGTATATTGGTTAGAGTTGGGCTGCTAAAACATTTGGTTAAAGTTAGGTGTCATGGTAAAAACAAAAGACAAAACAAAATGAGTTTCTGCATCAAGGACCCAAAAATGTAATGATGTAATGATATATTCCTTGTCACATCTATGATGCACTGTGCTATTTGAAGGGGTATATAAACATGTGTACAATATATAAAGACCCAGACATATTGAATTATCCATGATCTACCTTTTACACCTGACCCAGAGAGTGTTCAGTATGTAAATTCTGACATACAGAAATTCATCAATATACATTGAATTTTGAGTTTGCTCTCAAATGTATTGTTTATATTTATTTATATAGTCCTTGATTCAAATTGTTTTAGGAACAACTTGATAACTATTCATTGATTCAATTTTCACTGGGATGCCCATAGTTCTATCTAGTGTGATTTAATCAAAAATATTCTTCAAAACAATCGGGGCGCACTGAAAGCAGTTTCAAGGTTTTAGCTGCATTGGCCATGGAGGGGAAACACTTTAAGGCTTAAGATTACAACCCTCACAGAGAGAGAACCCTCAAATGTCACGGCCACAGCCTCAGCAGATCTTTGGCCAACTGACACGATGAGTGACGTACAGGGCCTTTGCTGCTGTGATGTGCAAACATTACTGTTTGAGCTGTTCTGGCTTTGGCCTGCACTAGCCTCTCTGCCTCTCCAAACTTGGAGCGCAGCACCCAAAGCTGTGTGCAGTTACACGTTTCTAATCCTGTAATTACTGGCCCATCAGCGCCTAGTAAAACCATAATTGGAACCAGCTGTCTATTTGTTTTGTCTTTTCGTCTCCCAATCTGCACCATGACCAATTTGACATTTGCAAACGCATCTCTGGACCTCCAATAGAGCCTATTTTTTTAACAAGTGAGGAAGATTTGTTCCAGATCACATTTGTCCAGAACCAAGAGCCAGAGGGGGGAGGGGGGGGGGGGGGGGCACTACTATCGAGTATGGCAACCTTGTCTCAAATATCCCATGATTCCACAGAGCACAGTGTTTGGCTAGGTATGACTCAGACATGAGGTCCAGCTGTACAACGAGCCAAACAACAGACCTTGCTGGAAAAAACATGAAATTGATGATCAGACAAACAGACAAGCTCATGGGCACGCTTAAAGGGAGGTATAAAGGTTACTAAAAAAACAAACTGACAGTACAGAAGAAGACAAGAAAATGGTGGTCTGGCAGAGAGAGATTGGAGTATTATTTATGCAAACATTTCCCAGAAGCAGCTGCTCTTTGGGCAAAAAGAAGCACATTGTTTACTCACTGCTTTTAATGTTCTACTGCTTTAATTTAGTTTATATTTGTTTGTTATCAACCAAGACATGCCTGCATACAATCAACTATTAAAAAGGACAAAGACGTGTTAAATTCATTTCTTATTTAGCCATGTAACAGATTGACATTTAAGCCGAAATATCACTCTTAAAGACGATTACTATTTCTGTAATTATCATCCTTAGTGCCTCTAAAATGATTAAAGTATATTCTCTCTCAAATAGTTTGTGTCCCACTGAAGTAAAACAGAAGCAAGTAACCACCACATGATATTTTGGTAATCATTCTCTGGGCATAGATAAGTGTTTACCAGAAAGGATGTACCACACAGTCGCACTAAACTTCGTTTTCATTCTGTTTTCATTGTTAAGGTCATTGTTTGTTTGCCTCTCTGTATACATTACATTTCACAGTCTATTGCTTCATTCTCCTCTAATGAGTTGCAGGCACCTCTGTCTGATTTGCCAGAAATGACAGCAGACATGACAGACTAAGGCCATTTCATCTCATACAAATTATGTTCAGCCTTCATATTGGAAAAACATCTACTGCTTATGTTATCAGTCACATTGACTTTTATATTTAAGAGGAAACAAACTAACTCACTAACTAAAACAATTGTATTAACTTTTGAAATATGGTTAGATAGAAGTAAATGTGAAGACGGAATAAAAAACTGAGTTTCTTCCTACATAATAGGTTATAGTTATCCTGTTTTAAAGTGGATTAAACAGCTTTGGAAGTATTCAAAGTTTCAATTTCTTTCCATTTAACAATCATATTATACAACTGAATCAGGGCTCTCTCGGGGGTGAGGGATTTCTTTTTCTTGGCAAATGAAGTTTTGATTCTTATTTATGATCTTATTAAGAAGGAGGGTACATTTAGCAATGATAACCCTGTCATATAATATTTATACACTTTTATGCTCCGACGAAGATGGAGGGCTGTTTCCACGCTATAAAACATTGATGTGAAGTAAAAGTATTACTCCATCTGAAATGCTAACATTGTGCTACAGAGTTTGCAGGCTTTCTTTATGGTGTTTGATACCGTACCTTTAGCCACCATTGCCGCAGGGCTCATATTTGAAATGCTACACATGCTGTAGAAACACAAGATAATTTAATAGGTTTCTGACTGCCAATCCCCAGGAGCCAACATGAGACAGGGGGGGAAAGCAGCTATTGTAATGTGTGCTTGGCTCTCTTACATGACTCGGTTGCAACTAGCACTGATAGGAATGATGGTTTTTATATGTATCGCTTTCTGAGTGGCGGCAGATGTTCCGCATTCTCCAGCAGCACTCTGTTCCGGAGGGAAATCAGGGAAAACTACGCACTATAAAATTAAACCACTGACACTTCACCGGCCCTGAAACCAAATAGGGCCCGCAGCGTCAGCAAGCTGGAGCGAATCCATCATTTCTCATTTTTAGAGGATTCCATCTGTGCTAACTTTCATTAACACTGGCTGTATCTGCACTGAACTGCTTTATAATAGATAAACACCGCACCACTTATTCACCAGGGCCCATTGTTTGATATCTCATGAAAACATACAGTGTGTTATAGGATTCGGAAAAATCCCCTATAGGTTTAAAGCTATCATTGTTCATTATGTACAATAATTATTTACATTGGTGTGTGCCACAGTTAGTTTCACTCTCTTTTGCCATAAAAACAACTCCGTCCAAAATGTTTGTGCTCCAGTTTGAATCAGATATTTTTGGCACTGAATGGTACAGATGGATAAAATGATTTCCTAGATGACTCATTCGAGTTTTATAAAAAGCCCACATCCCAGAAATGATTTGTTGCTCTTTGTAACAGGATCCAAAAAAAAAAAGTTTTTGTTTAGTTGTTTGATCTTTGTTTTGTAGGTTTAGTTTAGTTTTAGAAATGTGATTAATTTCAGTCTGAAATAGGCTGTAACGCCACTCGGCATAGAGATTGACTTACCTCCTTTAGCATGGGGAAGGTTACATTACAATTTGCTTGAAATAATTGACTCAGACCTGATTTAGATTATAATATAATAAGTAAAAATCTGTAAAATCACTTGCATGTTCATTCCATAATTGTAGATGTGCTTGCATTGTGTATATTCTCAGTCTGTACAAAATGCAAAACTAAGAATGTAAATGGGATTCCTTTTGATTTTGTGCACTCAGTCGATGCTTTTTTATTTCAGTAACTGTATTCAGATCAAATGCTTTGTATTTTGAGTCCTTTGCATTGTAATCTGTTAACCTCCAAAGCTGCCTGCACCAGTAGCCAGTGACACCCAGTTGAACCTGGATAAGAGGATCAGACCTCAGGCTTTATGGAAATAGTAAAGATCAAAAGAGGACCAGCAATGGTCAGACTGTTCACGCAGGTAGACTGGTGGAACAAAGCCTTTTTAATTACCCTTCTAATTGCCCCTTTAACAGTATGAATTAGCATTTTAATGATGGGTATGTAATTAGAGTGGAAAAGGCTATGAGAGCTGCAGGCTGCTAATAATGCCTCTCAGCTCAAAGATCATAGCAACAGGAGACAAGAGCAGCTGCACCTGAGCGCTGACACACTGCACTATTCAGCCAACAATGAACAGATGCTACATATACACATGCATGTAGGGAGGGACTTTATGCACACGCAGGGCACATCAATGGGTGCATGCACACAAAGACTTAGCAGTCACTGGAGTGAACAATTGGTGTACATTCGGAAACCGAGAAAATACAGTAATACAATCAATTGTCATACACAAATCCATCACACAGCCAGGTCTGCCCAAAGGCCTGATTAAATCATTAAACTGGTCATTAAACATTAAAGTAATTATATCATCAGTCACCACTGTGTATTGGAACCTGATGATTGTTTTTTTGTTTGTTTGGTGGAAACATAAATGTTGGCAATAACATACAAGTACTTCTATACATACAGATATACACATAGACACAGATGCACATGCAAACAGACAGCGTGTACACACACGGGCACAGACGCACACATGTACTTTTCCAAGCACACAGCCTATCAGTGTCGCAGCCTCACAGAGGATAGCTTTGAGGACCTTGGCAATTACACCATTTACAACAGGCTCCCCTAACAGCTCGCATGTAGAGAATGGAGGATGGTAAAGGATGAGGGTAGTTTGGCTGAAGGCTTTCCAGCTAATTAAAAGACTAGCCTAGCCGCCAAATGACCATTAGGATTCATTTGGCTTGTATGCAAAAAAGGCAGAGATGTATATCTCATCATGAAATGGGCGCAAGATGAAAGCAGGCAACATCAAATATGCCCTTTCTGTGTGCCAATCATTTGTCATAACAGAAACCGTTTCCTATGTTTACACGCTAAGCAAATTGTTCAACTGCACAAGCACATCAAAGAAGTTTCAGTAATGGCCTGTTCTCAAGGGTTGGTTTTCATATGAATATTTAATAACTAAAATAGGTCTAAAGGAGACACAACGCAGGCAGTAATTATGGGACATAATGGCACTATATGCAAAACATCAGTGGCACATATCTCATTATTATCCATTAATGATATCTGCAGTGTAATGA
Source organism: Anarhichas minor (assembly GCF_050575085.1). NCBI lineage: Eukaryota > Metazoa > Chordata > Actinopteri > Perciformes > Anarhichadidae > Anarhichas > Anarhichas minor. Next base: position 1,791,808 of record NW_027466508.1, read on the forward strand.
TGGATGTCTTTGCTCATGTAGCTATCTATAATATCATATGGAATTCAAAGCAAATGCTCTTCTGACCCTAGTTTTATTCTTTATGACACAGCTTGTGTTATTTATTTATGATTGGACGCTAATAGCTTCCTGCAACAACGACACACATTTTTATGAGCTGAAAAGAGATCGAGCCAGACATGTAGCCTTTATTTCTAACCTGTAATCAGCCTTTGCATTCAGTATGGAACTTGCCCGTCTTCTGGCTAATCTTACTCTAATTGCAGCTGCCCTTTTACAGGCCACGAACTTGGCTCTACAGTCTTTAGCACCCGCATTAAGATTATTTAACCAGAGCCGAGACAGAAATATCAAGGCGGAGCTAGCGTCAAGAACAGAGGACTGTCTTTGTGCAGTGTTGCTTCTGGGACTGACGGGGCTTCTCAGTATGCTCGGGATGGCCGTCCTAATTATTTTTTCCAGAGATGAGGTCACATTCTTCATGGCCCAATCAGGGATTGAGGAGAGCTTGTTATCAACAATCTGCAGACAAACAAACATGCAGGCTAAAAGGCAGCCATTCAGCTTATGCCCTTCGAGCGTTTTGCTCTAGTCATAATGATCAAATTCAAACCAACAAATGTAGAAACGCAGTAAGGTAAACAAATGTTATTTATTAAAAAGTCTTCATATTTTTACCATGAGAGTTTAAACTTGGAACAATAGAACAGATTTTTCTCTTTTCCCTCGAGGCATGCAGGACTGTGGCATGATGACACAGCGGGCAATAATGCCATTAGCAGACTATTATTGTTATTTGATGTGCGTTAAGCAACCCTTGTACAGATGGCTTAGTAATGTTCAGGGGTATTAGGCCTGTTGTCATGGTGAACACAAAGGCTCCAGCAAACTGTTGGGGAAAATTGTTGTGATAATAAGCCTTTCTTATTTTAATGGGGTTTTTTTTCTAGTGATGTTAAATGAGGAACACACCAAGCCCAAAAACAAACCATAATGAGAAGTACGTACATTGTGTATGAACACATTTGCTTCATGTTCATTATAATGTCCGGTGTACATAATATATGTATTATTCTGTATGTATCCTCAAAGGTCTAAGTGATGTTTTTGGACTCATTGCTGCTCAAAGAAATTTCAGTAGAGCGCAGGGCTCTATGGTTGAAGGACGTTCTCCGTACCTTCAAAACAATCACCAGGGAGCAAATGACCTTTCGCTAAGCCTTGCCCCTCTTATTTTACTGTTGTTACGCCTGTCGCGCTCGGCTACTATGTTACTTATGCACATGCAATTATAACAATGGCAGCAAAATCAATCAAAATTCATAGCAGTATCAAGTTAATCTATTTATAGAGCACATTTAAAAATGACATGTTGACAGAGAGCACATACACATAACTCTATCTTGGGTAACGAGTTTTTGGCGGCATGGCTGAAATGTCAACTTCCTTAAATCAGGACAGAGTCCCATTAGTTACTCTGAACTTTGATATAGTACCCATAACCCAACAAAACAATGGAGTTGGCTAATCATGTGCGGCCTAGCTTTGGAAATAATGCTAGTTGACTACTGTCTGTAGGTATTGAGTGGGGCTGGGAAAATCAAATAGCACAATATTTTGGACCAGATACCTCTATAGATATTGCGACAATATTGTATTGCGACAATATTGTAGCATGTTGATAAATCCAAAGCACGAAAACACAGCCATTACAGTTGCTCAGCTATGATTTAACAATAGCTGTTTAGCGAATGTATGATTCAAGTTCAAGATGGCAAAGATTTTTAAATGTTACCATACATTACCCTCCTTCGCTTCATGTTGCTTGGTTTTGAGCTAAGTGAGCTCCATCGTTCCAATTGAAACATGCCCAATCAAAAAAAACATGTACATAGTGTATGGATTGGCCCTGTATTCACAAAGGTTATCTAAAGAACAAAACAAGGCAACAACACCTATAATACACAATACCCTCCCATGTCGATAACAGAGTCACATCTGGACCCATACTGACCATACAGTGCTTCCATCACACGTTTGCTTGCACACCAACTTTTTTTCTTATCAAATTTGATATTTTACAGAGCCCACTCGTCCACGCTCACAATAGGAAGAGCTGATTCTGCTGAAGGTCACCCCGACATCCGAGCTGAATGAATGACATTTAGAGTACAATTTCCTATTTTTCCCCATTTTCTTTGATACACGTTACTCTACATGTACGCACCATGCACGCAAGCACACACCCATGCGTGTACACATTAACACACACACTCGTACTGAAGGCTTTCAGCAGCCACTAAGCTCTTGTATTTTACTGCAATGAGTTATACACACAGTAATGACTTGGCGGGTCCCTGACTCACTCTCTCTTTGGTACTAGATAAAGCAACATTGCAAACTGGATTGACTCCTCAGCTGTAAATCTATAATTTAAAGAAACATTTGTTTAGGTTGACTAAGTTCCCATATGAGTGTGGTTTACTTCACAGCATCAGAACTCTTTCATCATTTATTACTTTTTATTAATATGAATTTTTAATCATTTACAACTGGTACTTTTGCTCCTGTTATTAGAGGATGGCATTTCTTCTAACCCTGTTGCAAAAGGACACGTCTCTTTGTGCTCCCTTCCAGGATAATCAAGTCATCCTTGTCCACATGCCTCCCTGTATCTCTCCTCCAGCGCCCTGACCTTTATCTTCAGCTAAATCTTATTTGCCTTCAGGACTTTATAGAGTTTTCCACTCATTCATAATCTATTTGCAGTGTCCTACAGAATTTTCATTGCTATGACATTTGACAAAAAACTTAATGGTAAGATATTTCAGTCCCTGTATTCATTTGCGGTCGACGTTGAGTGAATATTTTTGGAAGCAATGGGTAGATGGATTGTGAGCAGTTTTGCTCCAGGGACATTTTTCCCATAGTTCAAGAAGATTACCTTTTTGGATGTGTGCTCCATTAAGCAGCTCCCCAAATCAGAAAAATACTCAGAAAACTTTGCGGAGTTGCTATTGTTTACTGTCCACTAAAAAGAGAGTCGAATGGACTACATGACAAACCAGTGTTTTCTGTGTGACTATTTCTCTTAAAATTAGATGACGACTATCTCTTCCTCAGCAGGGAGACACTGAGTGAATGAAACGCAAAATACACAATTCAAATGGTTTGAGATGAATGGATGAAGTTGAATGCATTAGGGGTTTCACAGAACAGTCGACTATCAAAACCACCAGCAGACACTGTGCATCGTTCATCTGTTGTGTTCGGTGGTGGTGGCACCAACTTAGCTTTTGTGCCCCCCTCAAAATCCCCAAATGCATCTTATTATAAGGAACACCAAATATAATGAACATGAATTGATAAATGATGAAAACTGTATTGCTTTCCGATGCAACTCACGGGGGGCTTCGACCGAAAGGGCTGAGCGGAAGCCTCTGGAGGCTGCATCACGCATGGGCTTGCAGCCGGTCACTGCTGTAGAGGCAGTTGCGTGATATGCGGAGCAGTGGCAGTGCCTCCCACTATATCAGCCACAAAGCAGATGTGTTGTTACTGCAGTCAAACACTCAGACCAGCTTGCTGGGTTTAGTTGCTGCTCATTTGTGAACAGCCTCTCAGAGCAAAGATTTTTTTGGGTAGGGAAATGTTTATTGGGTACACCTGCACAGTCCAATACAACTGCTCTGCCATAACGTATACTTTTATGATGCCTATAATGTTCAGGGTTTTTTTAGACTCTCATAGAGGTGTTCTAGTGTTGAGGTGATAGTAAGTGATGATGTTGTACTGGAGTGCATTATATTCAAATGTGTTTCCCCCTCAAATTAAAACCAAACTCAAAATAATTTACAACACATAATTGAGTTTACACTTTTCTAAAAATGTCACCAAAACTCTACATAATGAGCACCACTAAAGATAGCATCATTTCACAACATTCCCTTGTTGCTGAAATGCAGGAGGTCAGTTAGGGTAAGCTGTGGGTTTTGTCCTGAAACTACAGTAGTTCTTCAAATCAGTGTCCTCTATCATTACTTAGTGAATATGATCATATGACATTACGTTGATCAGGCAGTCCAGTATGCTATTAGACTCTGCTAAGCCTTACTTTGTTTCTTTTTTCTGTTTCATGGCTGAAGAGGATAATTAATCCTGCAGAAAAACAAAAGGTCAACCCCAGTAAACAGGTATGTCATGCAAAATTGATCTGTTCCTGAAAACCAAAATCATATTACTACAACAAAATCCCTCAGCCTGCAGATCATCTCAGAACAGAGACAAGATGTCTATGTACAAATTGCCCTGACATTGAAACCCAGTGTCTTCCAGAGAGGTCAACAAAACAAATTTCAAAGTGGGTATAGCTCACTGAGAGAGCCTTTGCTATTCGTGTTCAATCAACTGTTTAGGAACCAACACTTCAGAGGCCTCGGTGACACATTTCAGGCTCAGAAGTTTTTATGACTATAGCTGATGTTTTTCTTACTCAAAATAAAGAAACCCATAACCCTCTAAACAACCAGAGATGTGTTGCTGCACCGCAGTGCGAATAGTATGGTGTCTGTAGCCTGCAGTTGTGGTGATGGTGGGGGTAGTGGTGGAGGAGGAGGAGGGTGGGGTGGTTGGAATCAGTGACATTCTTCAAGGCCAGTGTAAGATTAAAGACCGGGGCTGTCGTGCCTCTGATCATATATTCACAAAAGATACCCTATGAAGAACACATCTTTAAAGAAGGCTGGCTAAAAATAATACCACTACTTGTGAATATTTGTGGCAGCCCATTATAGATATCATATAAATGGTCCATTACTGAGTAAGGAGATTACACCCCAGAGAGGTTTTTTTAGTTACCCTGCTCATTTTCTGTTTGCTCTCTTTTTTTGGCACAATCCTGTGAGCAGCTGCCTCCAGTGGCACGAGCGTGTCCTCTGTGATGTTATAGGTTTGGAAACATCATGGATCCTATAGGTGTGGTTTAAGCCAGGAGAGCCTTTCTTTTTTTTTAATCGAAAGAATCAACCCCAACAACATAGCATAGTGGCGTTGATAAAAGAAAAAAACAGCCTTGGGCATAATGTGCAACAATGAGCATTTATGCAGAAATGAAAAATGTCAATAGTGCTTCCCTCCATAATACTGCTTATTTCACTGGCACATAACACTGGCCTGTGACTCATGCACATAAATCCAGTGCACACAGTACAGTAAACCGAATAATGATTAATATAACTTTCATCTTGGGTTTGCTTCACTTGGTGTGGCCTTGGGTTCTTTTTAATAGTCATGGCACAGTGGAAAAATATAATAGCTTGCTATTCTGCATGTCCTTCAGATAAATTACACTATATATATATATATATATATAGAGAGAGAGAGAGAGAGAGAGAGAGAGAGAGAGAGAGAGAGAGAGACCTATATATACTGTATATACACACGCACACCACCGTACCATGTGTTGCCCTTTTTGTACCTTTTTGTGGAGAGTCTAACAAAAAACACTCATAGGATTACAGCTCCTGTTGGGGGAGAAGTATTAATATAATAATCAAGTGTTTCAGGTTGCTCTTAATTCAATTGTCCCTCTTAACATTTCCCGGCTATGTCAATCAATGTGCCTGCCTTGTCTTTAAAGCAACAGAGGAGTTATCCATTCCGGCACCATTAAAACATCAATGTCTCATTTCTGCTAAATGGCAGAGGAAAGATAATTGGCATGTGTGCATGCATATTAATTAACTGATAATGAGACGATAAGGCCCCCTCTCTATCTGCAGATGTGGAACCACTAATCAATTGTCAATGAAATGGGGTAAAAATGTGCTTCTCTTATCCCTCTACTGAAATTAAAAACCTATTTGGTACCACGCTTTCCAACAAAGTGCTTTTCATTTATCTTCTGCAGCACATTATTCAATCATACTTTCCATTTGTATAATGGTAATATTTTCATGTAATTTCCCGCTGCCTCTGAGATGGGTATTTTTGATATGGCTTTGTAAAATGGCTATTCCATTCCAGCTCCATTCACTAGCTGGTAATAAACTTACAACCTATATTTCAGATTAACTGTCTTCAGCAAATGGAGCCAGCCTCTGATGTCTCATAGTGATCTGGAAAGATCACTTCTGCTCCCTGGTGGCGGCAGAGAGAACTCCTTTAGTGTTTGTCCATGCCCCCTGGTGGACTGGAGAGTGCTTGAACATTTTTGTAACCCAACTCTTGGCAGCATTTCATTATTTACTGTGTAAAGCATTCACTGCCTCTGATATGCAAAGTATACTATCGAGTCGAAGAGCTGCAAGGTATCCACAGCTGAAACATAAGCTGACTATCTTAAAGGGTTGCTGCTTTAGCCTGCAGCAGAATTGGAAGCGTTTGAAAGAGTGTGTTGTAACTATCAGCCCTGACCAGAGGTGTGTGAGCGCTGCAGTGGAGGAGGAGAGGAGAAAGAACATATAGGGGCCGTGAAGACAAACAAAGGCGATGCAAGTACGCCGCGGGGGGCTTTAAAAAAGATCTAACGGAGGCCTAGAAAAGAACATAAAGGCAACACAGGTACACAACAACACAACGCAGTATTTGAATCAGTGTATTTATCTCAAAAGAGTATCTGCAATTTGAACATAAGAGCTGGATCTTCTCTGAAGTGTGTGTATCTGTGTGTGTGTGTGTGTGTGTGTGTGTGTGGCTGGCCCAGATGACACACAGGTTGATGGACAGTAGTGCATCGTCGCCTCCTCCTGCCGACAGGCCCTCCTTCACCCCGGACAGGCCAATCTGTACACACAGCGTCACAGACACATAGAGCCCATCTCAGTCACCACTCAGCCCATTTGTCATGTCAAATAGCCTCAGAGAGACATGGCGGTCAAGTTATAGAGGTGATTGTATCAAAGTGACCCCAATGCGGCGGTCATAAATTGCTGGCTTTATGGTGAGGTACTATTATCTTGTTCCATTGATAGAATTGAAAACAACGAAAGGTCATAGTCAGCTGATAAGTAAATGGGAAAACATTTTTCATGTAGATTATGAATAATATTGGAGATTTTATGAAAAGGAGGCATTGGGGAAAAAAATAGCTTTATTTAATTTAATTTAATTTAGCATATTTCTTACTTTGAGAAGAGCTTATATTGAGTTGTGAAGGTGGCCCTCAGCTGGAACTCTCTGTTTTTTCATCCTCGTCTTCGTCTGTTCTTCCATCGGTTTCTTCTGTAGAAGCCTCCTTTGTGGACGTGGCTGTCTTCGGCCTCTCCTCCGGCTTTTCGGAAGAGTCCACCACTGTGGTGCCCCGGCTCGTGTTGCAACCCATGATTTGGCGAAATCTAAGAGTCTACAGTGAGCTGTTCAGCTGAGGAGTCCAGAGGCCTTAAGACCTGTGTAAGTGTTGTGGGCGCAGGTGCCTTTGTTCTCCATGGCAACCTCAATACTTCTGTATGTTGGTTTTTTCACAAGCCGATGTCTGCCGGCCTCCCTGCCTTTCTGTTATTACCTCCTAAGCAACATTGGTTGAGAATTAACTCCGGAGCGTGACAAAACATGGTTACTGATAAACACCGAAGGGGATTGTGTGTCATTTGCAGGGGAGCCATGGTTACCAACAATGGATGTGCTGGGAGTTTCCGAGTTCATTCAGTCAGAGGTATTTATGAATTTTGTTTATCACCAGTCAGCTAATGTCAGAGCAGGTCTTTATTTACAGGTCTGCTAGATCTTAGGAGTCTAAAACTGTCCTGTAGTTCTTTAGTTTAGCTGATACACAGCTTTGTATGACGGTGGAGTGTGAGTCAGATAACTGAATTTACATTTAATCAGTACTGTAAATTATGTGAGTGAGCCATTTGCTATTTTGTCATTAGGTAGCACTGTTCTGTCAAGTAAAAACTGTTTTCCTGGTTGCTTCTCATTAACTTTCTAAGAAGGGAAGCACAGCAGAGTGAGGCCATTACGCTGAGTGTAGACCAGAGTTACCGTTTAAAGTGGAAATTCAACAGAATCCAAACAGTCTTCGCCAGTAATGTCTGTGATCATTTCATCAAAGAATAAAGAGAATGATTTATTTGAAGAGGAACAATATTATAAAGAGGAGCAAATATGAGACATGTTGTCCATTAAATCTGTTTATTGTTACATGTATCTTCATTTACCATTTAAAACTTGGGAGATGTCCAACACTTCACTTTAGAATGAGTTCTCAGCGAGTGTCCAATGGAGATTTTAAGTTTCCTCATCATATTTGTGTTAGTTGAATATACTGGGCTATTATTGGCTTACAAACTAGTTGAGATGTCACAAAATCGTGCTCGTATGCACAAGTCTAAAACTCAGAAACTTTGTCACTTCAGCAGATTAATGTGAAACAGCCTTCCGTCAAGCTGCACATACATCATTCTCCACCGTGAAGGCCAAACATTCGATTGATGTCACAATAAGTGAAACCGTTTTCTGAGTGGAGGCGGGCTTTAATAAAATGCAATCTCCTTTTGATTCATCCATGATATTAAGGTTGCAATCAGTCATGGCTGCACCTGATGAAAGCGTCATCATTCATGTTTTTAGTTTCTCAAATCTTACTCTATACTTCAAGTACCATTGAATAAAGTTTCATGCTGTCACTTGTGCACTTTTCTTGAGTCTTGCGAATAAATAAAAAAAACACATTTCACCATGTCTTCAACAGTGCACACTGGGGAAGCCTGACATGTGCTTGTCCCCATGATGCTGTAAAGGGCAGGCAAGTTCCTCCTACAGTTTTAACTGTAGTTATCAGTCTGATTTTATTCATCCAAGGAAAATCAACTCAGCACTTTTCAGCGCTGCCCTACTTCAAATTTTTACAACATCATACACCTGCACCAGGGAGCTGCTCAGGATGACCACAATCATCTACCATTGGCCACTTAGCTAAGGGGTTAAGTGCTCTTTTTTAAGGATAGTGTGTGTCAGAAACAGGGAAGGAAGACAAATCTGCTCTGTATTTCTCTAACACCTGACATTGCTATTACAGTCGCAGAAACAGGAGCAGAGTGAGACTACTTGCTCATCTCAGCTCTAGTGCAGGTTAAGCCTTGTAACTGGAGATGGTTGGTCCCGGTCCCGGTCCCGGTCCCGGTCCCGGTCCCTTCTTGTCACGCGATAATTCACCACATTGCTTAGACGCCTCTGCCAGGCTGACTGGCCATCCAAACGAAGCCTCTTCACTGAAAGACCATCTTCCTCCTCCTCCCCTTCTCCCTTGTCCTCCTCTCCTCTATCTAACCCCCCATAGCATCGCCTGCTGGGTGACCGGCCCGTCCTGATCATGTTGTTGATCTGACACAGACACTGTGGAAACAGAAAAGGATATTTGAAGCAATATTTAACTGACTTAATCACTCAATCATGACGAACTCAATAATTGAGTTCTGTTAAAAAGCTTTACTTATCTAAATGTATAAGCAATATATACTATCTACACTGTGCCAAAATAGAATTATGGTCAAATGATGTCCACAGACCTCTCGGGGGCTTGAGTTGAAAACGTAGCAGAGTCCGGGTGTACTGGGGGAAGTGGTGTCTGTGTCAATTGGTGAAATGAAGATGAGGTGGCTGCTGGACAGCCGTTGTCTGCGAGGGGATGCTGTCCACTGTCGGGGATATGGAGACAAAGGAGGAGTGTCCCCCTGTACGAGAGTGACACAGCATGTGTTAGAAAGTCCCATCTTAAAAGATGAAGTGATACAGTATATTACAGCGGTTTACATATCCATTCATGGGCTTTTGGTTTTTTTTGTGACCCTCTTATTCAGTTTGTCAAAATGTATAGACTTGAAATTCTCTACTTACTCCAGATGTTGGGGCAAACTGTTTGGCAAAGTGCTGCATCTTTGTTGTGTAGATTTGGTTGTAGAAGTGAATAAGATTCCCCTTCTTCTCCTGACAAGGTCCTGGATAATGTGTTGATGGCGTGTCGGGTGTCAGCATACTGACGCTGTGGTCTTCTTCATCTGTAATCAACAATGTTATAAATGGTCACTTCTCATTGTGGTATTACAGTACATTGCCTCCTCTTACATTACTGATATACTGCAGGTATTATATTGTGAGTTATGTTGGTAACTTTATTTGTTTGATTTTTTTGGACTTTTGTTTATACATTATAAAGTATTTGTACTATCTACAGTATATGTGGGATGTATGTTTTGAGATGTATTTCTTAATCTGTGTAAACCGGCTTGTATTACAGCACACTACACTGTGTCATACAATCCTTTCACATTCATTCATCTCTATCTGATCTAACTCCGGTCTATTTCTTCTGCATGCAAATGAGTGATATTTTATTTTGTATTTCATTATTGTTTTTTGTTGTTGTTGTTTTTTTACATGTATTCTTACTAAATAGTGTCTTACTGTTTCCTTGTCCGTCTTCCTTGATGCCTCTTCCGGATATCAGCACATTTTTGCAGACCTGAGAACAGAAAATGTCTGTATTCATAAATATTGAACTAATAATTGTCTAAAACACAAAATATGTTACTCACTCTTAATTTGTCAATTTTGTGACACAGGTTTAAATTCAGTAACATGTTAAGTCACACATCTTATGTTTTAATCATCCGCGAAGCAGCTTCCTAAGATAACAGTGACAGTGATTTCAGCTCCATTTATTAACCGCGCTGTTTTGTTTGTGGGTCAAAGATGTCAAGCAGGAATAGTCTAAAACTTACGCTTTTGTTGACATGTGGCTGAGACTTGTAGCACTTCATTATGCGTTTGAAAGGTATTTCCAGCTTGGTAATCTGTAAAGGCAATGTCATCACTTAATAATTGATTATGTACTTTGAACAAGTGCATTTCCTGTAAAAAATATTAAAATTCAGGTTCATTAACTGGATCAGGACAACAGACAGGCATATTTAAAGTGTTAAGTAGTAAAAACTTTTAAAAACTTACTGACCTACAGTAATAATATCCCCTTGACACAGACATCCTTGCATATATACCAGGCCAGCATGTTTACCAAATCAAATGACCATGAAAAGTGCTGAGACAACTCTGATCTATCAAAGCCCACCTTAGCTATGATGTAGATGGCACACATAAGCAGTTGGTCCAGGTGACGGTCTACCATGAGGTCAGTACAGTACACCAGAGAGTACTCAAAACAGGTCCAGATCTTCAGCCGCAGCTCATCAGAAATGCCCAGTGTGGAACACAGCTCCCTCAGACGCTTGCCCATCAAGCTGTAAACCTAAACCAAAGAAGACAACATGACCACACTAAACATCATGATCTCCAAATATTAATATTAATATATATAACAACCTCCCCTGAGAAATGATTACATTCCCACATGACATTGTGACAATGTTATTGTAGATATAATATAGTATATGGGCTATAATAGATATTTGATCAGGTGGACATGAGCTAAACAGAGCAGAGGACACGATGTAGTCTGTCACTAACTCGTGCATCATTTTAATCATTTTTAATGTAAAAAAAACAATAATCAAATACTAGGATTAGCTGGGTTTTTTCTCTTGATAGAAAATTGTGATTGTAATTGTGGCCCCAATTATCATCGCACTCTCAGAGAATGTTATGGTGTGGTACATGAACTGACCTTGCGAGCAAACAGATGGAGGGAGTTGCTTCTCTGAGGCCTGTTTACAGCTGATGGGCAACGCTGTTGGTCAGTGCTGACTGACGGTTCAGCTCCTAAACTCAATCCATAATAAGAACAATATCGCAAGTTTGCAATTGAGAAGTGTATCAAATGGAGGAATGTATTAAATGCATTTGAAATACAATAATGTGAGCTTTAATCCACTGCATTTACTAAACCTCCTGGTTGGTTTCTGTCAGGATGAAAGTCTGTTCTCTTGGGATCTTCAAGTTGTGTAGGAAGCATCACCTGCGACAACACAAAGCCCTCATTAAAGCCATGTATGTGTGAAGAAACTTCTTCTGCTTCTGATGTTTTAATAAAGGTCCATCATTCGACCAGTAGAAAGAAGCATTTTAATCATATCTCTAACTGAATCTAACTCAGAAATTGTTCCCAGTATTAAATCCTGGATAGCTCCTGGGGCCAGGTAAAGTGTTTTGGTGCGTTATTGCCAACCTGTTGGCAGGTAGGCAGATGACTCTCGTTGGCTCTGATTTCTTCCCACTGTGGTGAGTCGCTGGTCCAGGCCAAGCTCTCCAGAACTTTCTCTTCCACTCGAGCGAGGTGTCTGAACACAGCGCGAGGCAGGCCCACTTCAGTCCTCAACACCAGCTCGATCACCTGTCAGATTAGGAAAACCAAACGGATATATCCACAAAGTTAGATGTGGAGGGGATGTTGCTTTGTTTCAAATCTCAAACCAGATAGGAAACTATCTGTAAAAAAAAGTGATTGACTGCCTCTCTCCATTCTCTAACAAAACCACTGTTAAGATTTCTACGAGGAAGGAATGTAAACAGACTTTCTGCTGTGATGCTTATTCTTAGAAGCGTCTCTTTTAAAGTAACAAACACTGAATTGACATCTATATGCAATGCAAACTACAAGCTTGTAGTATAGTAACTAATGCTACTAATTGCTAATGCAACAGCTATTTGCAAAAATCCTGTCTGTGTGCATCATCTTATATCATGGACATACATTTTTCATTGAATAGCCATGAATGTGGAAACACACCTTCAGGAAGTTGTATGGTGCCAGTTTTAAGATCTGAGGGAGCAGAGGGAAGTCATATGGTAGACGGTTTAAGGATATGGTAATCTCCAGACAGCAGGCCACCAGACAGCGCTGGAAAAGCTCCTCCTCCAAGATGACCTGCAAGATGAACCGCGACAAACACTTCACACATCACAAGCAAAAGAGCTTGACTTCAAAATGTAAATGTAAGAAAATAATGCGATCAAAACTTTAATTTTTAGAGGATATAAACTTGTAGTATAACAAATTCTGTGACTGTTCACGCTGTGGTCCTAGTGTTTGTCAGACGCCGGCTCCACTCGTGGTCACAGGGGGGCGGTAGACTCACCGAGATGTCACTGTTTCCCAGCCTATTCCTTTCTTGACTGATGAGGTTCTCCAGGATCCTGTAATACCAGATCTCGGCTTCACAGCAGCACGTTGCGGCCAAATCTGTGAACAATATCACATCTCTTATATGTGACATGTATCAACAACAAGAGCTTAATTCTAGAATATGATACCTATCATTTCAACACAGCCAGCTCTCTCATCGTGTAGGGATTTAAAATACTGTGGGTGAGCAGACAGTGGTTCCCTGCTGTGCTCAAAGAGACATTGCTTCTGATAGAAACAGTGAATATTTAAAAGGTGGTGTGTTTTGTGTCGGGCTGGGCACTGTAGCCATTCATACATCATAACATTCTAGGCTATAAACCAGTAACACTTTGAAGGCCATAATCCTCTGTCCTTCAGAAATATTTAAAGAAAGGTAACAGTGCTCCTTTAAATTCAAATGAAAGCCTTCATCTTGCATTCATCCCAAACATTCAAGTTACTATCGCATCCCTTGTCCCATTATTTTAGGATCCTTAAATATGTTAGTGTACCGTTAGTGTTCTCATTTCCTGCATTGTCCCTGTGGTGTTGCAGAAATGTGTGCAGCAAACATCTCAGTCTTGTTTTGATCGCCTCGGTTGGATCTCTGGAGCAGGCCCTGAATCAGTTAGTATAGTGACATAGTGGTTAGATAAACGGGGAAAACATCTGAAAAGTAAATAAAAGGCCACACAAGGTTATAGTAAACAGACATCTACTCAACTTAGCATACTGTTTACACATAGCGAAACAGTCCTTTGTCTCAATGCAAACCTGTGTGTTTTTTTTACCAATGCACCACATGGCAAATACAGTAAGTAGCCCTTGTTATATTCATGGTAATTTTCAATACTTCACATGTATGTAAGATATATGTGGAGTGATATTGCAGCAGACAGCATTCTCTCTGTCACACTGGTGAATTATTTGGTGTGGTTTCACACTCAGATCAGGTCAAACATTTATAATCTTTGCTTTGTTAAACTACTTGCTATATGCAAACATAAATTACACAGATAACATTGGAATTCTAGCACTAGATGGACCAGTGTATGAGTAATACTGTGAAACTGTAGTGCTAACCTGAACATAGCCATCAGATGGTCCCTGGGGCCAAACCTTGGCCATCCGTGGTTACCCTGAGGGCCGGCTGCCATGGTGGCCTCCGCACTCACAGAAGATGAGAGTCGGAGCAGGAATCTTAACAAGGAAAAGGAATTTAGTATTGTATTTAAATATGATTGAGTACATTTTAAAGGTGCTGGTAGGTGTGTTACTGTACCTCTCAGATAGTAAAAGTTCTCAAACATGGACTACTGCTCCATTTTGGCAGCAGGTAACTTTGCTTTAAGATTGACAAGCGTATTACTTTGTCGGTTAGAGGATGGAGAGCATTAACTGAGTTGAGTGTGAAATTACAAATATTTTAGATACCAAAGACTTGTGTCTGTAAGAGGGTTTGGAAAACAAGATGATTGTAGGCTTAACTGCCTGTGTTCTTTGTCAGCTTCCATTAAAGGAGCTTTTGTCCCAGGAGGTATGTGAAAAAGTATCACAGGGGATTTGAGGCCATGCGTCTTAACTATGCCTCTTTTTAGAAGAGAGCTGTTTGTGTTTCAGGTCTGCCACGCCCCTTTGTGATCACTGACGCACCCACACCTGAGAGTCCTGTTAATCAGTGGAGCTTAATATCAGCCCCCAGATCCAGTGTTTCTCCTCTTTTGTTCTCTCTTGGCCTGTAGAGCTGTTGGTTCACTGCTGCTGCTGCCAAGAGCATTGGTACTGCCGTACCTGGGCTTCTGATTGTTCCTGACTGCAGAACTATGTGGTCTAACTTTGGGGAAGCTGTCTAGGGGTTCTCTGCCATTTATTTTGTAATTCCTGTGGTTTTTGTGGCAAGTTAGGGAGCTCAGTATTGTTTTCCTGTTTGTTTCTGTAGGCCAGCTGAAATCTTTTCTAGTTAGCGTGTTTTTTATTTATTTTGGCCTTAGAGACCCTGACCTCCACGCTTCCACTTTAGTTGGTTTGTTTCTGTTCATCTACAGTATACTGTGTTAAGAAATGTAACTGATTGCAGCTGCCTTATCCTCTCATTTTGTTAAACTGTTTGCCAAGGGTTATGTTACTTCCTGTGTACCCATAGGCACACTAAATAGGCCGTAACACCACCCTTCAACTTTTCCTTTGTTTTAGGCCTGGTGGTTCTTTTACTTTGAATACTCTTTCCTTTTCCATTAGAGGAACACTGTTAACTCACCCATTTCAGTTTAGCTGTGTGTGTTTGTTCCCCTCTGTCTGACTTAGACAGACCTCAGTGTACTGTGTCTGCATGTGGTGATACACAAGGACATAATTAACGGGCGGGGTCACATATCTTTAAGTAATCTAGCCATTGAAGATGGCACTGTTGAATTGCTGTAATTTTTTTTAGCCAACATGTTATTTCAATGGAGGACAGTCACTCTATCACTTCACGCAACATGATCATTAAAGTTTTTTTTGTTTTTTGTAAATTATTTGTTGTGTCTGTAACCCAGCAGGCAAAGTTGCCCCATGAACCTGCTTCGAAGGGGATGGACGAGATGTTTTTCTGTGAACTACGAGGTCATTCAGAGGCTGAATGGCCACGCAAAACAAATGGAATCACATGGTTGTTGCATCCGTTGTTAGCTAGCTAACAGCTGTCGTCTTTGGCTATTTGGGGCAAATAAACAAACGACGCAGCGATCAATTCACCCTATTATGTGAGACAAAAATTAAAGATTATTCTTGATTCATGTGGATGTGATCCAGGGAAGTTTTAGGTCAACCACCCAAATAGGGGAAGTCAAATTTGCTACGAAACAATGTAAACTGTGTCAGATAAGATAGCTCAGGGTAATAGACTGGTCTCAGTACTTGAGGTTGTGTGTTCAAATATTTTATGGTGCCATGAATTCTGAGGTCTAACAGCAAATAAATGATTTACACAGAATATTTCTAAATGTGAGTAGCATTTGGTGGTGTCGTTGGTTAGTTCCTGGTTTGGAAGTCGCCGGGGCAATTCCTGCACGATAAGAGGACACCAGTACCCACAGCATCACTGCAGAATAAAGGAGACACGTGTCCCCTCCCAGTGTATCGGACACATTGAAGCATGGGTTATGGGACAGAAAAACACTTTTTTGTTTTTATTTTTTTAGGGAAAATGTCATAATCTGAGAGTCAACTTGAAATGGGGTTGTTGAGCCCTCTGAGTTTATACAATAAAAGAAGTCGGATAAAGTCGGATAAAGTCGGATAAAGTGGACAACATGACGTTGGACAAAGCGGAAGAAGTGAAGAAACTCCGCAGTCTTCAATTTTGGTCCAGAACTCTGCTGTCATCTGGGGAGAAATTGAATAGGACAACATAAGAATATGTATCACAACACATACATGTGTGCCTACTACTACTACTACCACTACTACTACTACCACTACTACTACATCTACAACTACAATAGTGGTTCTAAAACATTTGAAGACTGATTGCAAACTTGTTCTATGACATTTTTATGATATACTATACTATGACTGTTTATGGCTTGCTACACTATATTTTACATTTTGTGGCATAACATAGCCTTATATGATATTTTCATGACTGTGTTTCTTATTACATATTACATTTTTAAGACTTATTTTAAGACATAAAATGTCATAATTTCACTACACCAAGACTTTTATGTCATACTATACTATGACCTTTTTTCATTTTTATGGCATATTATACTATGACATTGTATGTCATACTTTGCTGTAACAGTTTTCATGACATTTGTATTGCATACTATACTATGACCTTTTATGGCATGCTATACCAAGACATTTAATGGCACACTATACTAAGACATTTTTGTATAACATACTTTGACAAATCATTTTTTTATATGCCATACTATGACATTTTTATTTTTATGGCATTTTATAGGTTTTATTGTCATGTCATCATACTGTAACGTTTGTATTTTGCCTTTATCAAATCAAAAATAATAATAGAAAGTAAAAGTTATTTTTTAAATAAACAAAGGCATTGTCAATTGTTATGCATTGCAGAATACAATGTTTCAAACTGCGTTTACATGTTTATGAAGGCATCATGTAGCGCTAGTCTAGCTCTCGTCATAACAATTGGACAAAGAAACTCCTGCTAGACTAATGAAAAAGCTATTTGGCTCACCTGGCTGTTGAGAATCTGCAATTTCTCTCCAACTCTTCTGTTTCTCGAGCAGGTTGTGGCACAGCTCGCTTCACACATCGACAATGCATTAGTGCTCCTCCATTGCTTTGGTCTGAGCAATTTGTGATCGTGCGCTTGTTGATGTTTTTTCAGTGCAACGACAACGTTGGTCCGTGTTGCAAATTCAACACGTACAACAAGTTCCTACTGGTGCATGCGACCCTCAGCCCTTCTGTTGGGGACCTCCAAAAAGTGCCGGCGAGTGGCAAATCAAGGGGAGCGGCTAAAGTCGTGTAATGTTAGCCAACCATAAGATCCATAGGTGCAGTCATATGTGTTGCATAGGTGTCTAGTGACAATTTGACCAGATTACCACGTTGAGAGAGATGGAGTAGCCTATCCTTATTACAGAGAGAGAAAATCTACATCTTCCCATTCCACTTGATTTTTTTTTTTTTTTTTTTTACTGTTGTCCTAAGGCCAGGTTTGTCTCTGAGAGTGTAAACTAACAGAGACAACACTAATAATCAGTAGAAGACAGAGTGAAGAAACACTTGCATTTATGTAAAAGATATGTCTTCACCAAAGTATTCCCTATCTCCAACAGATTCATCTCCAGTTAAACAGCTGCTTTCCTCCTAAAGGACCAGAGTCTGTCTGCAGTGTAGGTTATTCTGTGTGGACGGAGCAGAGGCCTCAGAGGCCTTCTTTCCTCTGAATGAGCATTCATTCGTTTATTCATTCAGTTAATGGACAAAAAACATTCCTTTATTCTCAGACAATATAATGCCACGTCATCTCTGTCATAGTTTGCAACTACTTTCCACAGCTGCAGGTTTAAAACCAGACATATATCTGTAGCAAGACAGCACCCACTACTAATGCATATTGACAGAAATTTGGAAGCATCAGTAGGCCTATGCATCCACGTAGATACTCATATAAATCATACGCCATTATATTAATGCAGACCTCAAGGCCCACCTCATGATAAAAAATGCCCTGGTTAGTAAATTAATCTTTGGATATCCTCCTTTGAGAGTAAAGAAAGAAAGAAAACAGATGAACTTGACTGAAGCAAACACAGAAAATAGTTTTTAAACCCAGATGAGACTCACAAAAGCCTTTTGTTGTCATGCTTCATTATCTTCCGCATTCTATCTTTTGTCTTAAAAAAAAAAAAAAAAAAAGTTACTGAAAAACACATGCGCTTCATTTGACCTGTAATGGTATTTATTCATCTCGATAGTTTTGGCGTGAGTTGCCTTATTTTTGGAGATATTGGCTGTAGAGATGTCTGCCTTCTCTCCAATATATTGGGGATGTATGGCACTCGGCTTGTGGAGGAAAGAGCCTAAAATATACATTTGAAAAACTCAACAGAAATGTCTCTTTCAAAAAAAAAAAAAATCATAACCCGGTTACTCAAGATAATCCACAGACCTTGTGAGCAGTTTCATGTAGGAGCTCTTTATTTCAACCATAGTTATGTATAATATGTAGAACAACTTGCATTATAAGGAAAGAAACTAGCTTTCCATATCATGCCGTCCGACACTACATGTTTGTTTGGTGTTACTATATCTCTGGAAACTCGGTAATATATCAGAAACGCATTCAAATTCTTAGAAAAGCATGATCTCTTGCTATGTTTTATAGGTTACACCCATTTCCTGTTTTCTTCACTGACAGGAGTTCGATATAAATAGGCCTTTCTTTCACTTCAGACACATGTTCAACATTTAAAAATGTTACTCTCGATAACTGAATTCATGTTTTTATTATCATATTCTTTATTGTTAGTGCATTAAGTCCTGGCTGCAGCAGAGAGCAGAGTCCTTTCTTGGCTAACTGTATGATGATGACAGTGTAACATTTTGCTTGTCAGCTGAGTTTCCATGCAACATGTCGGCCATATCATCTAAGGTGAAATTTTGACTGACAAACAAGACTGGAGTCATAAAGCGGGTCAAAGTCACTTACCAGTGTCTGTCACTCTTGTGAGTTGTTGTTCGCCAGCTTGAGGGTCTTCTGATCTCAATCCCCTGTGTGTGTGTGTGTGTGTGTGTGTCTCTCATGTCCGGCTGGTAGCAGAGCAGTGGTGCAGCATGGCTCAGAATAGTCAACCTGCTGCTGTATTGAGGAAGTTCATATCATTGGCCTCTCTCAGACAAGCCCCGACTTGTTACTTGGGTCTGGTTGCTATGAGAAGCAATGAACAGTCGTAGAAGGAACCCACACAGGCCACTGAGCACCACCAAGAGGAGGCGTGGAGGACTTACAGCAGAGAGGAAAACCTGCCAGCCCTTTGCTGTAAAACAGATGATGCACTGATGTCCGGTCAGAACACCGTATTTTAAAGCATGTGGTGTTGGGTAAGATCATTTGGAAAACGTTTGACTACCAATACAATGTGCAAAGAATGTTGGAAACATCAACCAATTACATATTTCTACATGCAGTGGATCAGCAACATCCCGACAGTTTTTGAAACCTTTGTGCAGTACTTGTGTACTGAATGTTGCATTGATAACAGCTACATTTAGCACTGAGATAACTCTTATAGGGCTCCTTTTAGCAAATAGCACTTTGATTTAAAAGAGAAACAATTCCAACTTAAGAGTAGGATGGAAAAAGCTGAGTTAGGGTTCAGTTACCTCAACATAAGCAAGTACAGTTTGATTTCTGTTACAGGAGAGTTGTATGCATAGAAAAACTGAAGCGCTTTCATGCAGGCTCACATGAAAATGTGTTTCTGTGCCTTCTCCTGAATCTGCTCCGAGTGCCAGTGTGGAAAACAAATTGGAGCCAAACAGTAACAACGTGTGAGGAGCACAAGTGCCGTGAAGTCGCTGACGCTGATGATTTGTTGAGTAAGGCCCCAGACAAAGCAACAGGCAAAGGCACACTCAATTGATAGTCAGAAGAATATGTTTAATAAAAATAATTAAACCTCAAATTTCCTCTATAGAACTTCATAGAAAGTAATCCAATAAATTACAAATGACTTTTAAGACGTATTTTCCTGCACTACATAAAGAATTATTTTGACTACACAGAGCACAACTTCAAATATTACAACTGTCCAATGAAAAAAAAAAAAAAAAAACGACGACTGACCAGGATATTAGGATATTATCAAGCTTGAAATCAAAATACAAAACCAATGCTGCTAGGTTTGTCATCTCAGTGATTACATGTATGAATACGAAAAGAAAAGAAAAAAACCTCCCTGTACAGCAGTAGTGAGTTTTGTCATTCCTCTTGCATATTGGTCATCGTTTACTTGTGTTTAATGCAGATTCAACACTGCCTCTCTAGCACTGGCAGCGCTTTGGGAGTCCTTGTACAGTACAACCTAGAAACAAAATGAAAAGACAAGCAACATGAAAGCAAAAAAGTCCAATCTTATGTCTACCATCCCCCCCCCCATTTGTGTCCTAAAGAGGCTCAGCACGGTCATCAATCCCTCAACCCATCGCTGCACAGCAACAAAAAGTCCTTCGACCAATCACCTACAGCAGAAGTAGCAATGGCTGGGTGTTTGCATAAGGGCACTACGAGTTAAAAGTCAGCAGAGGTGCAGATATACAAAATGACAGTGGCATGTTTTAGTTCATTGCTCAGACATAGAAAAAATACTCGTAGTTAGTAATAATATAGAAAAAAAAATGTGATTGCATTGCAAGCAATAACCCATGACGAGGTCTATAACAGGCATACAAGGAAATCACTTAAAAGCAAAATTAGAAATCAAAAAGGGTCTTCAGTCTTTGTGTTGAGACTGCGAGGCTGCTCATGGTTTCAGCAACGACAGAACAATGCTACAGCAATACTTCAGAACTCAATAGACTGAGCTAATTCAGTGGGGATCCGTTGAACCCAGTCCAAACAAAAGAAATCATTTTTGAAACGTGTGTCTAACAGTCCACTGTGTAACAGCAGTCCTAAAGCGAGCACTATTGTGCCGAGAGAAAAATTACAAAAAGGTGCTTCAGCTCGATCGAACTCCAGTGTTTACGTGTATCCCGGTTACAGCTGAACGTGAACGTGTGCAGAGACGATGAACAAGATGCACAAGCGTGGACACTGCGCACAAAATCGGAGCAGTTTGTTAGTCAGACAGAAGTCGAATGAGAGCGTGAGGAACAGGATAAGGGCACTTCTACATCTAGCTGAAGCTCCGCTCATCAGCAGAATAGAGTCGAGACAAAGTGAAACACACACAACCACGCTGCAAACTCCCAGCAACACAAGCTGCTTTTTCTTCAGCCCCTTCCTGAAGCGAACTCGTCTGGCACTCTGTGTAAAATGTAATACTCAATTACTACAATCTTAGCAAGGTTTTGAACTATTTTGTGCTTGTGCATGTTGTGTAAGACTTTGGTAGACGGGTGGTCATGCAACACAGAATGCAAAGTACTGTAATTTCCCCCCCGAATTTCTTATGAGACGTTTGAAGGTCTAAAACACTGGTATTAGTAGTAGTTTTCTACTGGTCAGAGATTTGCAAGGCCCGCCCCCCCCCTTCCTAAATACACAACATTCAGACTGGAATGTTATGGAAGCAGGAGACACCAGGTGAGTGGAGTCCAGCCAGAGAGAAAAACAGTGGAAGCTCTCAGTAAAAAAAGAAAAAGGCTTCCGACACACACGTTCCAGCAGAGACGAGGACATTATGTACATGGACAGCAAGAAAACACACCCATGCACATCTGCACAGTGAAGCCAATCCATCTAGCACAGTTGAGGTAAGATGCAGTTTAATACGCCGGGGTTGTAGTAATAATATCCACGTCATCAATAATCCTGAATGGCTCTTCTACATAGAGACCACTAAACTAAGTCAGGACCTCAAAGGGTCAAAGGGCAGTTTTTGGCACACAGTAAAAGGTTGTTTTCTATCCTCACAGCTCGAGGAGTTTATTAGACTCTTGACGCTGTAGTCCAAATCAACAGATGTGCACGTGAACGTGTATGCCAACTGAGAGTAGCTAAAGTGCACCGTGGACATGTGGTGAAAATTAGGAATTTCTGAAATTAGATATCAATGTGAAAAATTAAACCTGTAAAAAAGAAATAATGGCAGAGAAATGAACTCTGATCCATTTTGACGGATTTAAGTTTGTGTGTTTGATTGAAAAAGGAAAGCTTTCACATTTTTTCCCCCTAATCAAAGCGATAATAAAGCAGGAGCTTCAGGTTATTCCAGAAAACGATGTGAACTGTTGCAGAAACGAACTCAACGTGATATGATGGTAAGTGAGGCTGCGTGACTTGTGCACTGGCGTGGAACATGGCAGACAGTGAATCTACAGCTTCAGTGACATTCATTAGCTGCCCAAGTTATTGCTGACATATCCAACGTATGATCTGCAAAGCATAAGTGTCAACGAACCTGTAAAAGTACCGACTATTTACAAGAGAAACCAAAGTGTCTGCCAAGAGTCGTTCTCTCCCCCCCCCCCCCAACAACCAAAATATATTAATAGTACAGCTCAACGAGCGTGTTGATGTAGTTTCACTTTTTTAATAAAATTAAATCCTGACATAATTACAATAATGCCGTTTTTTGTTGTAATTGTACACAATTGTGGTTCACAGAGTTCAGAAATCTACTAAAGTCTGACATGCAAAATGTCTCAAAACAAGACTGTACCTTGTGAACAAACACTGAAATTTTATTTCAGTTCTTTTTAAGTCAGTTTTTCCTGTTTTTGTAAGGTTTTTGTAGTCTTTATTACACAACATTTTAGTTAGTTCTTGTATTTACACGTAAAGAAATCGTAACATAAGTGCTGGAAAATCCATATATATGTGAATATATGTATACATTTCTAGGCGATACATAAATAAATTTATAATTATATATTCATGGGTTCAGTTCTAATCACTAGAGTCTGAATCATCTGATGAAGAAGAGCCCCCAGACTCTGATGAAGACGACTCGGCTTTCCCCGAACCCTCAGGACCACTGTTCTCCTTTTGTTCTGCGGAGTCCTCTTCTTCATCGTCTAATGCCTCATCATCCTCGTCTCCGTCCCTCTCTGCCACTAGCCGCTCGATCTCCTGCGCCGATGACTGCGAGACCGCCGGCGGAGGAGGACGAGCAGGAGGGAGGGTGGGGTCACTGTTTGAGCTCTGCGGCTGTGTGGCAGACACAGGAAGGTTAAGGCCTGGAGTGAGAAGCATCCCTGGGTAAAGCATACTGGAAAGTAACAAGGGGTTAAGAGACAGTGGGTGACTGGAGGCTGCAGAGGCAGCTGAAGCACTTTGTGGGGCGGTGGCAGAGGAAGAGGAGCTGGAAGTGGAGGAAGGAGTCGTGTTCGGCCCCTCTGTCCTTTCTCCTTTGGTGTCCGAGGTGTGAGCGGGGAACTTAGAGGCAGACGGCTCTTTCGTCTTCTCCTCAGAGCTTCCTGTGCACTCCTGAGCAGGCTTCCCAAGCAAGCTACTCATGCCCAGCAGGTTTGGCAATCCAGCCATACCAGACAGCATCATGGGAAACATGGCAGCCAAGTTACTTGCAGCCATGTTGCTAGCGTCAGACGGCAGCCCCATCAGGCCCGCGGTGAGCTGCAGGGACTGTAAGCTCTGGAGGTTTTGCTGGAAGGCCTGCAGGCTGGTCAGGTCCATCCCAGAGAGGAGGCCGTTGGCCAGCAGGGGGTTCAGGCCCAGGGCGGAGACCGCTTGGTTGGGTGCTGCTGCTGCAGCTGCCGCCGCCGCCGCCTTGGCCAGAGGATTCTTAGGTCGACGCCCACGCCGGCTCACCTCCTCAGGAACGATGGGTCCCGTTAGGATTCTGTCAAACATGCTCTCTGGAAGGTAGCCCTGGAGACAACATGGAAGGTATATGCATGGTTAGCAGTGGGGTTAACACACACACACACACATATTCATTGCTAGTTTATTAGGTACACCTAGCTAACACTAATGAAGTCCAATACAACAGCCCTGCAACAATTCAACAGCATCACAACCTACAGCCTTCAAAATCACCTCCCTAAAAACACGTTAAGGCCTTCATGAAAGGATTTGTTGCTGTGCAGTTGTATTAGTTTTGGCTGGGAGTAACTAATAAACTGGTAACTATATCCACACTGTTATATGGCCTTTCATGATGTAACAGTTTTGATCTGATGAATGTGTTACTTTGTGACTCACCGAGTGTTTGACCACGTCAGCCCATTCAGGTGGGACTCCGTACTCGGGGTTCTCCTGAAGGAACCGGCACAGCTCCTTCAGAGGAGGAGCAAAGGCTCCACCAACCTACAAGCAAGATTACAGACAACGTGAACCAAAGTGCACAACAGGCCAGATAAATATTCTACATTTAGGAAACATACAGTCATCTAACCACATAGAACACACCTTGCGGGCATTTCTCCTGTTGATGATCTGAACCCTTTCCTCTCCGGTCAGACTGTTCACATCAATCTTGTTGGGGTTCCTGCAGCGGTGCCTCTTCTGCTTGGGCCGCCCATCCTGGAAGTGGAACTGCATTTGCATCTTATTTACACCCTGGACATAAAATGTCAAACTGATGTTCAGTAGAGCATATTTATTCCATGAAATCTTAATTTAAACCCTCTGTGAACATGTTTATATCTTTTTATATCATATTATCTGATCATGGATTTACCTTTAACACTACACAAACCTTCCTATAGGAAAAAAAAAGGACTCACAGGGATAAAAGCTCCTGTGTCTGCCACAAAGCCAGGGTGCTCCATTAGCCACTGTTCAAGATCTTTCCTCCTGGGAGCATCATCCCCAGCAAGCCTGGTGCCATCTTTGAGGTTGATGACGGGGACCCTGCTGTCGGTGTCCGCGGGGACCTGATTAGCGCTCTGGCTGAAGCCCGGCACAGGGGCCACAGCCATGCCCACCTGGCCAATACCGCCCCACCCTGGAGGCACCTGGAGACACACGAGCACAAAACAGTGTTTTATATTATTTACATCACAGTTCATCATATACACCACACTGGGGCAAACAATTATCATTATCATTTCTTATTTGAAGGTTTGCGGTACCATGAACCTGTATTATGGCACACAAGCTCCTCAGATAGCTGCTTACCTGATCAGGAACAGAAGGGACTCTACTCCTGTTCATGAAGAGCAGGTCCATCCCCTCCACGTTCTTCCTCCTTCCCCTCCGCCTCTTCACCACTGGCTGACCATCCAGTACTCCGTTCAGCCTCATCTGACCAGTAAGATCTGGAGGCACTGCAGAGGAAGCACCTTGTTAGCTGTGAACTACTGTGTGAAGTTTGGCCTAATTAAAAGTGAAATGATGAAACCTTAAGATATATTCTCTTTTTGCTTTAAATTTGATTTTTTATAACTTTCATCTCCAGCATCAGTTAGGTACTTTATCAAAAGGTCAGATGACATATTTCGGACTGATAGATTTTTCTACTAAGTAAATGTCCGTGCAATCAAAGCCAGTAGGGCTTAAGAAGATGGCTCGTGTCGACGCAGTCTTCCAAGTCACACAAAAACAATACTTTGCTGCCATCTAGTGGTGGTAAAGAAAACAGGCTGGACCATCTCTCGCAACACATTCTGTATGGACAGGTCTTACGGTATTTGCTGTATTTTAAATAAACACACCAGTCTGGAAGCTGCACTGAGGCTTGGTGATGTCAGCCAGGCCGGTGTCCGAGGCGCTCTGCAGCTCGTGAAGCCGTGCCAGGTACTGCTGCTGGGCCTGGGGGCCCTCCTCCGACTCAAGGGGCCTCTTCAGAGGTAGACCTTGTTTCTGGAAGGTCAACTTCAGACTTCCCTCCTGCTATACACACAGACAAACATGGTGTTGGATTCATCTTGGATGATTTATAGTCTTCTTCTGTTTTGGGAGTTTGTCTATCCAGTGTTTTAAGGATCATAAAGCAAATGTGTCTTGTGTCTTTCATATCGCTAATATTGCTATATACTGGTGGGCATGTTGGTTTTGAAATTTGTGTAGTAAATTATCATTTCATTTGAAAGAATTTCTTACAATAAATGTAAATATTTCCATGTACTTCATTGTTAGTAGTATTGGGACACATGAACACACAGAGGCAAGTGGCTAGTAGGGCAGTGGGTAAAGTCTATCCACAGTTTGAACTGTAGTGGGAAGCCATGCCAAAGAGATAGCTGCTGTCAGCATAAAAATATTTTATAGGTAACAAACAGCAGGCGTCTGAGGGTCTGCCATGGTAAAAACCATACAATGTTGGGAAAGAATCAAAAAGCAACACAAAAGCAAGGAATAAATGGAAGCAAGTGAGAGGCCTGCAAAGTTAATAGCCATGTCGCCTTGAAGCAGATTAGAGAACACCCACAGCCAAGGTCTCCATTTCAATCAGATTATAAGCAAGACCCCTTCAGTCTAGAGAGGCTTCAAGCTGAACCTTATTATATTCTCATGACCGAGTGATTTGTGCTCATGTAATCACAGCCTCAGAGCCCAATTCAAACTGAGTGTGTGGGAAAGGAGAGGAAGGCTGCTATTAAATTAATCTCTCCTCCTGCCAGGCAGTCAAAACCACTAATCACACCCAAAGGAAAGAAGGAAGAAAACCAGTGAAACATGCTGAACACGGCAGCTAGCACCGGCCATGGCAGCGGAAGTAGTAGGGTCCTACGATTAGGGCAAAGCGGAGGGAGGAGGGGAGGAAGGGAGAAATCAACATACATCGTTCAGTTTTACTGAGAACTCCTTGTTTTCTGCAACATGCTTGGTCACCTTTGACCCCTGTGGTGAGGCAGAGGGGTCCTCGCACAGGCTGTTGGCGTTGTCCAGCAGCTTGGTGGTGTAGAAGGAGGCCACTGCACCTCCAGGCTCGTAGACCCGACGTGTTCCGGGCCACTTGCCCTTCAGCACTGCCTGGCAGATGCTGTCCAGGCGGTTGATGATCACGCGATCCTAAATGATCAGCACACAATCAGCACACTCAAACTCTGTGAAATCAGTTTGATTATCAGAGACAGATACTTATTCAATGATTAAATATTCCCCTTTTAGCTGAATACTTGATTTGATGCTTTGTAAGCCATGCAGTGTTGTTATGCATCTCTGCATCACCACAGTGACAGCAGTTCACCTTTGGCCAGTAGGATGCAGCGAGCATGTATCCTCCTCCTCCCTGGAAAGGATGCGACGAGTTGTTGGTGATGCCGTTCTCCGCTGCATGGGTGTCTTGGGTTTCGTCCTGCATAGTGCTCAGAGACGCCACACTGTCCTCATCGAAGCCCTTCACACTTGTTGCTGCAGGCACTGAGAATGTCACAGGACACAGAGACAGACATTAGAAACACACTTAAACCCGAGTCAGAGAGAAAGTGTGCAGACACAGTTTTATGTATTATGTAATATATTGGTGTATTGCCGTCCAGAGCCAAACAATTAAACCATATACATGGTATATTATATTTACACCATCTAGATGGTCAGTCATTTTGTGATACATGTCTTCGCTCCAAACAAAACAAGAAATATTACGTTTTTTTGTCACCTACACATTATTAGAAAGAGTTTGGGTTTGAGGTACTCACCTTTCTTCTTCCCTTCCGCTCCCTCACTTCCACTGTCATCAGACGATGATGAGGAGGACGATGATGATGAAGAGCCAGAGGAGCAAGACGATGAAGAGGAGGAGGAGCTGGACCCGGAATGTGACGAGGAAGAAGAGGATGATGAGGAGGAGGAAGAGGAGCGCGATGAAGAGCTTGAGGAGGAGCCACCTGAGTCGGACTCTGAGCCACGCCTAGCCTCCCTGCGGCTCCTCTTGGCCTTCTTAGGCTTCCTCTCAGAGGAGTTGGGTGTGAGCGGTTTGGTTCGTGCCGCCACCATCTGCCTCTCTTTATCCCTCGCTTCAGACAATGGCTTCTCCTCCAGACCTGTGGGAGTAGCCGGTGCTGGAGGAGGGCTCCAACTCTCCCCCTGCTTCTCCCGGCCCTCCTCCCCCTCTGAGGCTGGTTCCACTTTGGGTACAACCCCACTGGGCTCTGTCTCTCTCTGGGCAGGTGGAGGCAGCGGAGAGGCTGTCAACACTGAGCTGGGGGCCTGCTGGCACTGAGGGTGTAGAAGTGGGGTGGATGTGCGCGATTGCTGCTGTGTAGATTTTGTTTGGCTGTAGTTGCGTTGGGCAGCCATGAAGCTGAGCTCAGCGTCTCTCAGAATGTGGTAATCTGTGCGGCTGACGCCATGTTTGGCAGCTCCAATCAGCAGGTCACGGTCATGGCTACCAGCCTCCCACCAGACGGGCAGGTCTGAGCTCATCTGGCACAACGGCAGGCGCTCATAGAGTAACTGATGGCAAAGAACCTGTTCCCTCACCTGGCGAAGCAACTCTACTCTGTACAGCGTACGAGATGCTCGCTCCTCTGTGATGGGCTGGATGGTCAGAGACAGATCCACCGCAGAGTCTGGAACAAAGATGAAGGTGTGAGAGAGAGAGAGTGAGAGGAAATAAACGCTGCCAAAGACCTGTTTGTGCCTGGAGTCCAAACATCACACTGTTTGTCTTTCTACAAATCATTAACCTTATCAGCCTCAATACTGCTGCGCGAGCTTATTTATTAAGGTGCCACTGACCTCCCTCCAAAATCAAACCATGAATGAGTTCAGGTCATAAGGCAATAACCGTAAGCACTGTTACTGACATTGCCTTGTCAGGGCATTGTGCAATAAAGAATAAATACATAATAAATCCTAATATGGCATTTTCACTGACACAAGCTATTGGTTGACAGATACAAGACACATTATACTTACTTATTTTCATTTCATTCATAAATTCATTTGTTACTAAAAAAATGTTTAGCAATTGGACGAGCACAATTGCTTGTTATGATCATAGGGTATAGCAGTTAACAGGGTGACTGCTTTAAGTCAAAAAACAACAGAGAGATGTGGTCGTCTGAGTTTCCACACTTCCTCACTTGGTGTAAGGTGTACAATTAATGACTTGCGCGTGTGTGTGTGTGTGTGTGTGTGTGTGTCTACATATGGTAATAAGCAAGTCGATTTCTGACCTCCCTCTTTGGGTGGCAGGCGACACACCCTTCGGCACATGGAGGTAAAAGCACACAGGTATTTCTGCAGGCTCTCGTCAGTCTTTTTGTGCAGCCGAGCCATGGCCCTGAACTTGGTCCAGTCGAACCGGCCAGGGTTTGGGTCGAAAACAACACCAAAAGTGGAGACCACACGGTAGAAGTCAGCCTCTTCTCGCCTGGTCCATCTGGGGAAAGTGAGAAAAGCACCCTGTAGTAGCAATCTAATCTTTGATATTCTTTCTCACTGATCAAAACATTTCATGTCTCAGCAAAAACATTGGCCGGCTCTGTGTTCTGACCTTTGCTGCCGTTCAATCTTGGCAACCATCTTGGGGTTGAGGGTGTCGTTGAGTGAGGGGGGCAGCGGACACAGTGGAGCAGACAGTATCATGGTCGACGGAGACGGAGTCTGAGTCTGGTGGATCTGGTGGATCTGGAGGATCTGCCGGCTCTTGGTGTAGCGCTGGGAGGCCGTGATCAGTCGCCTCAGCCTGGCTGTCAGCACCGAGGGGGATGGCCAGTAGGAAGTTTCACCTCCAGTCACTGGAACTGCGTCTGGATCAGAATAATATACAGCACAAAGAACGTTCAAATTCCCAAAATCTGCATGCCATTATTTATACATTTGTTTGTAATTTTTGTAGGAAGCATGTCGCGCACGTGTCATTTTCCTCTTAACTTTAAAATTCACAACTTTTCAGATTTCTGCCATCGGTGGGAAGCCTGTATTTAAAATAATCACAGTAAAGATAATCCACTGTGGATTACAAGCATCTAATACTCACCTCCGGCATTGTCAGTGACAACCAAGTCTCCAGGAGAAGAGGCATCATCCTGCATGAGAAGACGGTGTAGTGTGTGTTTATGACAGGACAATGTTTAATTATAAATCAGACAGGGGGGATAATTCCATCAACTAGTCAGACTGATGTGCTTTATCACAGGATCAACATGCACCACTGGTTCACGTGGCCTTACCTCCATATCGTCCTTCAGCAGAGCTGGAGCAGGCTTGTACTCGGGGTCATCCACATCCCTGCGCACACAGATAAAGTTTGTGTCAGTTTTACAGTTGACAACTAAGCCGATACATTTTGTTTTTTAAATATCTAAACTTAAGCAAAGCACATTAAAACAAAAGGCCACATAATGTTAGTACTGACCCATCCATGAAATCGTTGCCTCTCTGTTCGGCAGCGATGGCTTTCTCATCTGGACGTCCCACACGGTCTAGGAAGCACAGGGTCGGGTCTGCACGGACTGTGTTGTACTTCTCATAACCTGGGAGAGCACAGGCGGTAAAGCAAATACCAAAAAAGTTAGCACACGGAAACTCTTAGATAGTGACCAAGCAATATACACAAGCTGGAGGATTTCCCACAATCACCTGGTATCAAAGGAAAAAGTACTGACAGTGAAGCCAAAAATTATAAGTTCACTTTTTTTCCCCGTTTTAAAACAATTGGTCTCAGAGAAACTTTAAATACTGTTATATAGTTACTCGTTTTATATCAGGTACTGACTTTTCCCCTTCTGTAAAAACCACAGATGCTTTTAGAGTATAGTCGAGACTAACTTCAACTCTAGGGCACACATTTCTCATCTGGATTACCTTATTTAAACAAGTCACAGTACAGGTTGAGGTTTCTCACCATGCTTATAGACACCCAGCAGCAGACACTTGTCACAGATGGCATCCCACCACAATGCTGGCAGCTCCGAATGGTCAGGGTCTGGCACCCAGATCTTTATCTCACTAAAGAGGAGGAGGACATTTAGACAGATACCATGTGGGGGAATCTTTATTGATTAGATCCATTTACTGACACTTTTAATCTGCTTCCATATGCGGTCTTAATTTGCTTTTATAACACTATTAACTGTCCAGGAGGTCAAACACACAGCTCCCCATGGAGTGCTTTTATTGTGAAACAACAAATCAGAATTGTGGAACAATAAAAGCTTCTGATTTTCTTGTTAACGGCCGTCTTTATTAAACATTTTCAACATCGCTGTGTAAAAGCAAACAAAAATGAAAAACTCCCCCATCTTTAACCAGCAGATGGAGCTCTGCAACCATCTTATTCATTTAGCTGATCAGTCGTTTCTTCCTTCAACAGGTTGATACCATATGCTAATGACCATGAATCCATTTTACCAAACTATTCCATTATCTGAGCAGGTCTGGAATCCTACAACCACCCTAGGCAGTGGTTGGGTACCATCGACTGTATTACATTTGTTAAATAAAGTGCTTGTGTTTCAAGAGTCTCTAAAAAAAAAGCAAACAATGATTAAAAACATAGGGCAGCAAGTGTATGTAAGGTAAGGTAACAGCTGCTCACCTGGAGTCCACGCCGTCGAGCACCGTCTGGGCCTGGCTTCCTATCACCTCTTGTTTCAGGTAGTAGAGCATTCTGACCCTGAGCAGCACCCTGCACAGAGAAAACCCACTGGTCACAACAAAGCCCTGACCACGCACAAATGCTGAGTGAGCAGAACCAACACACGCGCAGCAACTTGTTGAACACAATGCAAACGAGTGAAATGTGTGACAATTTAATCCTAAAACTGCCCCGCATAGTCCTCGTCCCATCATTTCACACAAACAGCGTACACTCTACTGAATTCATGTTTAATACAGACACCTGTACTGTAGGATTTTTACAGCTATGAATCATAAGTCATTTATAGCTGTACAGGCCTTCCACAGAGCAGGTATACACAACAGGCCTCATCAATTAAGTTGTTGAATTAGAGTTTCACTGAAGTTGACACTCGTGTACGGACCACATGGGGAGTCATGGGCAGCTCCACAGCCAGGCCCCGCGGACTGAATGAACAGACAACGGTCTCTCTCCAGTCGTCGTGTGGTTGTGCTCTGGCAGTAGATTAAGGCTGGGAAGTCGAGGCTGACAAGGTAGCGAGAGGCTGACTCACAGGGGAGACATTAGCTCTGTGATGCATGATCACAGATCAGAGCCAGCAGGCTTTGAGCGAAGACGCAGTGAAGTGGGGGGAACTGTGGTGCGCTGGTGTGCCAGGCGGTAACGTCTAGTATGCCTTGAGATTTTGCTTAATGTAGAAAGCGGTCTGTGTAATGATTTCTGTCCCAACACAAAACTATTTGATATCTCATCCTGTAAAGCGGTGGCACGGAGGTTTTGGGGATTTCTGGCACGAGGGTAAAAATCTCTGTGGGGCATTGCTATTAATGTGGAGTCATTAGCTGTCCTACAATTACTCTTCACAGAATGGTTACATCTCAGAGGATACTGTAACTCTCCACTGACTTTGCCAAATGAGCAGGGAAATTTAGGAAAAATCCAAATTGGCACATCCAGCTTTCCTGAAAGAAGCCCCGAAACCTGTTGCCTGACTACTAGTGTCGCAACAGTTGTTCCTAAATAAGACTAAGAACACGGAGAGTGAAGTAACATCTCTAGATACACTTTTATATTTTCTACTACTTTGTATTTGCAAAAAATCCCTATCACATTATGTAAACCTGTGGCCTCTTCTCCTACCAAAGCTTCTCTACAGCGCTGCTCTGTTTTTTAAGAGCACGGTGAGAGTTGTGGACTGCTGCTCTGAAATATAGCATGCCAGGCATTCCATCTTTTTTATCCTGTGATTCAGCTAAATATTGTTATAAATGAGCCCTGAATCCTTCCCCGATGCACTGACAGGACAAGGAAAAACTGCAGGGCTCCCAGGTCTGTCTGTGTGCGGGAGTGATGGATGTCTGTGGTGACCGGTCTGGACTTGTAGCTCTGGTAAATCAAAGTCTTAAACTTCCTCCCCTTTCCTCCTCCACCCTCCATCCTCCTGTGTGACTGGACGCACCCAGGAGCAGCTGCTGCTTCCTCTGCCTGTCAGCACAACCCTTCATCACTCTCCTTCCAAGCCTTTGTTAGTCTGCGAGTGTGAGTGTGTGTGTGTTTGTGTGTTGTAGTTCACTCTGAGAGGCAGCAGAGGATCTCACCACAGTCATACACAGTCTTTTAGAAGCAAATAAGCCAAGTATGCATGACATGAGTGGCATGAAAATAATCCTCTCATGGTCTGTTCACAGAAAAACAATCCATCAAAAACCAGCGTAACGGCGGGAGATTACTGAGTCACAGACGCAATTCTGATTCAAAACACACCAACACCATGAAATCTTTATGTTCTTTATGTCTTCTCAAAACCGTGTCCTCCATGTCAAAGCAGATTTAATCCTCAGTTTCACATCTTTACTACGGTATGCAGTAAAGGATATTTTATAGCCAGACAGTAAAAAGCCCACACAAACTGCTTGAGGAACAAGAACATTCACAACGTGATTGATCCATGGTGATCAGAAGTTGATCTTTCGCTCTTATCAAGAAGTTTGGAACCCGTCAGAATCATTCGTCACTACTTCTTATAGTTTCCATGCCTGTGTAAAAGTCTTACATTTACGGCCCTGTTAAGGAAGGCAGTGAACACCCCCCCACCCCACCCCCACCTCAGTCCAGCCCACCCCCACCAGTCACATTCCAGGTCCTCGAAGGGAAAATGCAGAAGTCAGCAACTTGCTGACTGCGTGTCCCCATTTGCCTGGCATGTCACATATCAGACAATCCCTGGATTCAGCACAACTGAACCAGGAAACAATGGAGAACTTTCTATGGAAGCTGCAGCGCTCGGCATCCAAAGCCCTACAGACACAAGCCCCCCTTTTAAAACGAAGCAGCCATCTATTTGGCTTTATATCTCAGCGGCCCATGTTTTGATAGCAGCCATCTTTTTCCCTCCGTCTGTAAATAAGAGAGATCTATGACGGCCATTAGCTCGGCTGAAGTCTCATTAAGAATCGTATCAGTCAGCTGGTCTCGATGAGAAGCACGCCTGTTAATGAATCATTCTACTGTCGGCTCCAATAGACATTTTAGTGCCTCCTAATTACTGTGGCTTTGAGGTGCCCCAGTTAAAACTTGAGCCGTGTGCAAACTGTTTTCCAACACTACGGCTTCATTTTATTAAAAATAATCTGATAAAATCTGGTGCTAGAAGACAATAATGACCACCTGCCAGTTGCTATAACAGCGAGTGTATTTGAACACAGACACAAGAACACACACCCTCAACCCACAAGACATTAAATTAACCAACCAGACTAGTCACCATGTGCACTGTTATCAAGATAAATGCACGACTATACCATATTTCAACCATCTCGCCCATCTAGTGACATCTATCTTTTGTGGTTACTACTTCTGCTGTCTTATAAACAGCTGGTTTCTTATACAGTTGGTGATGTTGGACTAAAATCTAATTTAGTGTCCTACTCAAAGAAAACTGAACTGGATTTAAGTGAAATGTTGAATTTACAACGTACGGATGAATAAGGAAACACCTACTTGTTGCAGTGATGTTTGAGGTGTTTCTTGTAGCCGTCGTCCTGAAGCATGTGCTCTGGGTTGTGTTTCCTCAGCCACTCAGCTTTGTGGATGTCAAAGGAGCTGGACTGGGTTTTCATCTTCTTACCCTTTCTGCCGCGAGGGACTGGAGCAGACAAACCTATCGGAACAAGAGGAGGTTGAGTCGTACAGGTACAGGTTATGAAATTGTTTCCCAAATCCCGCTCAGTCCAATATCTCCATGCGCCACTGTCTGCTGTGATAAGGCCAGCTAAATGTAGGTTAGAAGTCCTGAGACTCACCCAGGTGATTCTGCAGCTCCTTGGTGTGTCCGTCCTCAGTAGGGGCGATCAGGTCCCACATGAAGCTTTTGATTTTGTCATCTCCACGGTAATGGACCAGGCAGTAAGACAGCAGGGCCCTGCAAATGGACTCCACATCCCTCTCTGTCAGCTGCTTCTTGAAACGCCCATGATTGAGAATATCCTTCCAACGACCCCACCTGGAAGACAAGGGGCACAAGCAAAATTAAAGAAAAGAGGTTTCAGATTAAAATCACTTCACAAGCTATACTACTTTGAGGACACTTGATGTACTTGGTTTTGCCATGATAGTAATGTTGATTTCTTTATAACAGTCATTAGTTACGTACAGTGAGGGATATTGGGACAAAGTCCAACAAATTAATGATACAGGACACAAAAATGTATCACACATTGTTAGAATTCTGTTTAAAAACACCAGTCGAGTCATATCTATGAACAATATCAGCACAGTTGCTATAATGGCTTAAACTATTTCAAAAGTCTTACCCATAAACAAGCAGGTTCTTCTCTACTCTGAAGCACTCTGTGCGTCCATAGCTGTTGAGGCGGTCGTGGTTTCGCCTAAGCTTGGGTTTGGTGTCGTCACTGTCGCTGTTGCCCTCTGAAAGCTCTGCCAACTCATCCTTGGTGGCACTGAACGGCCTGGTCTGCTTTCTGACACGAGGAGTGTCGATCACCAAGCTGTTCTGTAGCGAGGGAATGGAGGGCGGACAACATTTCAGCAAAGGGCTTTCAAGGTCTATAACGCAGATAAAAGAAGGCTGCAGCCCCACTGGATGTCCAGCCATTATGTCTTTATTAGATGCAACACATCTTTGTGAGAAAGGTCCTAATTATCCTCTGTATAGTTTATTATTTGTGGTGAAGTACATACTCTGCCGTTTGCCATATCCATATCAATGTCAGCCTTTTGGGCCCATTTGTCCCAGAAGTTGGGGTCATCCAGAGAGATGTCTGTGCGGTTTCCGGACGCCACAAAACTGGCCTGAAAGCAGACATGAATAAGATATCAAAACATAATCATATTGACATTCCCTGTATGGTGTGTCAAAAGCTGCTCCTGGCCAAAAACCAACGACAACCAGTGACCTGTAAAATGTAGCCGTCCCTAATCCCATAGAGAATGGGTAAAAACATTTCAATTTACATCACTTAGTGTTAGAGCAGCCATATTATCCATTTCATTCACCTTGGCAAAAGTGGATCCTCGTCCCTCAGACTCGATGGTGATGGTCTTTGTCCTGCGCTGGAGGATCTGATCGATGTCCTCCTCACAGAACTTGGCCCCTTCATCCTCGTCATCCATGATGGCCCCGTATGCACCACGTCGCAAAAGATCCTCAATCTCCTTCTTAGACAGCTGCTGCTGCTGCGCTGCCTGAGAGGCACGGAGAAGGAGAGCAACATTTAGGGTCAGGGAACGATATACAGTAAATAGGTGCAAAATGAAACTGTAAGGAACATATTAAACGATACCTGAAAGAATTCTGTTAAATACACAACAAACATGATGGATTATTATAATTCTAATATCAGCAGCCCTGTATCTAACCCCTACAGATTTTTACTATGCAAATATGTTCAGTCAGACCAGATGTAGAAACCTGCTAATAGCTCAACCTCCTTTTCCTTCTGCTAATTCTCAGAGGACACCAACTGTAGCAAAACACCCACCTACACACTTCAAACACTGTTGACACACTCCCTCACAACGAGATTAGACTCTAATAGGATCGGCTACACTCACTAAATTTCACCAATTTTTGAGAGTGAGCTCCAAGTTTTAGGGTTTGTGAACAGTTCTATTTTCTTTGCATCACTCAAGACTGATATCAGAAATGGTTGACTACGTTATTGTTGAGGAGACTATTGGAAGAAATATTTAGTCCTTTATTTCTATAACAGCACTCATTCTCACACGATGCTTAGAGGAAAGTCCGAGTTAGTGAGGATAAGAAACTTAAAGGATAACCCGCTCTACCCACTTCCAAATTTCACTTCAAAGTGTTTAAGATTTTAAGGAGTTATTTAATATGACACTAAACTGAGTAGTAGGAGAATAAGCCGCAAAGAGTAAACAAATAATGAATAAAAAGTGTAAACAAGCTCTATGATTAGAACAGTGCCACGCCAGGCTTTTGCCGTTTCCTGCTCGTTTTTGTGTTATGTGATGACGAGATAGTGAACGTCTAGCCAAGATCTTCTTGTGAAATTGATCGCTTTCATCACAAGCACTGTCTGACAACAAGAAAATTAACTGAACATAATTTACATTACTAAATGATTTAATTCCCCTTTTTGATTCCAGACCATTTGGACAATTCTCAAACTTACCCCTCCCCCGGCGCCTCCACCCAGGCTGTTATCTCGGCCACTCATGCTCTGCAGCACTGCTTTGTCCAGGCCCAGCTTGAGGCTGGCGCGATCGAACATTTCTCGCTCGTACGAGTTCCTGGTGATCAGACGGTACACCTTCACTGCCTTGTTCTGACCGATACGATGGCAGCGCGCCTGGGCCTGTGAAGAGCAGACAAGAAAAAAAAAAAACGTGTAAAATGCACCGCACATACAAAAAGGAGATTTAGTGATGACATCTTTAGTTTGGCATTAATGTCATCTGACCCTAAATTATGGTAATTTTAATTATTGAGTGAAATTTGCATGTGGTCTTTATGGGACATAGTGTCACTTGTTGTGGTGATGCGACTTGTTGGTAGTTCTTTACATGAACAGATGTCACACGAGAGATAACTATTAGAATGCCAAAATTCTTGAATGCCTGCACATTAATGGGACAAATCTACTACAGCACTACGTTGCACCTACTGCTCAGGTTGTGTCGTACCTGCAAGTCGTTCTGCGGGTTCCAGTCCGAGTCGAAGATGATGCAGGTGTCTGCTGCTGTGAGGTTGATTCCCAGGCCACCAGCTCTTGTGCACAGAAGGAAAACAAAGCGCTCCGAGTCGGGCTTACTGAAGCGGTCGATAGCTGCCTGCCGCAAGTTCCCACGAACACGTCCATCTATTCGTTCGTACAAGTACCTGCAACACAAAAAAAGCGAGCCATGATGTATGCATTGCAATAACTGATTGAATACATGGCTTGTTCTGCATATCTTCACTGTGAACGTTTACACATTCTGCACAGCTCTCTCAATCCAAAATAGTTATATTTACCCAAAACCTTACTTTCATTTTGCTTCCCTTCTGCACCTGGAAACTGTATCCCAAATCAATAAATAAAACTATTTCTACAAGGAGTGGTTATATGCTCTTTCATCCTTGTGTCCATTCTCATCCCCTCCCACAATCCGACCCCCAGGGCAAACCACTTCCAGTCAGAAGAAACCTCACAGAACAGAAAACCTGCTCGTCTAAATATAGTGGAGCCCCGAGGGCTTCTATAACCTGCTGCTGAACCTTGTCTGAGGTCTGTACTGCGCAGCGCCTCACATGTTGACAATAGTTTAGGGTTTGCTCCAGCTGCTGGTGGTGGTGGGGGGGAAGAGAGAAACACAAGAGCAACAAAAGTACATACAGAGACCCAAAAAAGTCAGGTATATGAAACATAAAAGTTAAAGCTGAAGATGAGAACTATAAACCAGAAAGCTCTAATGCAATATTCAAATTCCTAAATGCCATTAAATTCAAACCCTTATGGCTAGTTGTTAACCTTTCCCCATGATAGTCCTGCTGTTAAGTTTTACCTGACCACTCACTCCATTTCAGCTTTTTATGGGACTTTTGGGCATTACCTGACACAAAACCTTTCTGCTTTTTTCCCCCTTTTTCTTTCACTCTAATTATAGAGCTAACAAATCATACATTTTGCACAGAGAGAGAAATGGATGGGTAATTAGTGTTTGCATGTTGCATGTGGGTACACTACCTATTGTCTAGTGCTATGATATGTTACAGCACATTTTGGCCCAAACAGGATAAATGGATGCAGAAATAGATGGATGGATGTGTTGTTTTGACTTAATTGATGTGATGAAACACCAGGCTCCATACCTCTAATCACTAATGCTTCTGCTGCCAACTACTCTCACTAACAAATGGCTATCATGTATTGCATGCTAGGACACACCACTACAGACATACTGACCCTAACCATTTGCAGCGATAGGAGTCAGATCATCCTTTACAACATGTGTAGCAGCTAGAGTGATCCCAGTAAACTGTACCACGAATTTGCTTTTCTTTGAATCCCAACAGATCTAATAAAGCCAGATGATACGAGTGACTTTACATTTTTGAGCCGCAGCACCAAGTTAACAATTACAAGTTGTTTTCTTTCAAGGACAACAAATCCTTCATCATCTGTCACCATTACCTTCTCTGAATGAGGTAGTCTTCCAAGATGTCAAGGCAGCGCACCATCTGGGAGAAGATGAGCACCCTGTGCCCTCCGGCCTTCATCTTGGGCAGCAGTTTGTCAATAAGGACCAGCTTCCCGGCAGACTGCACCATAGCTCGCAGGTGAAAGTCCATTGCAGTGGGGCTATACACCTCCCTGAAGTCCTCTAGGATCTTCTCCTCTGCTCCTTTGATGAGGTAGGGGTGGTTGCAGCACTTTCTCAGCTCCATCATGGTATTGACCAGGTTGGGCATATTTGCTTGGCCAGCTCCTTTAGCCAGGAAAGAGAAGTTCCTCTCTATGATGGCGCGGTAGTATTTCTTCTGAATGTTGGTCAGCTCAACCTCG
Source organism: Anarhichas minor (assembly GCF_050575085.1). Taxonomy (NCBI): domain Eukaryota; kingdom Metazoa; phylum Chordata; class Actinopteri; order Perciformes; family Anarhichadidae; genus Anarhichas; species Anarhichas minor. Next base: position 1,831,533 of record NW_027466508.1, read on the forward strand.
ATGATGGTTTCCTCTTTAGGAGCCAACTTCTTCTCCACGTCCTCCTTCAGCCGACGCAGCATCATGGGCTTCAGGATACCCTGAAGCTTCTGTACCTGTGGGCCCAAAGATGAGAAGAGAGTTATCGTATCGCATTCAGTAACTGTGGGATGTTCTACGCTACACAGGCATGGGGTTACACGTGCTGCGTTTGTGCTGGTCCTGATTAAAACCGGAACAGCAGTGCCATACACATCATTACGGAAATGTTTGCATGCTCCAGTGACTTTTCCATTACCAAATTGAGAATCATTTATTGTATTCAATAATATGTATTTGACTGCAATGCAACATCAGACGAAGCATTTACGCTTCCTTTCGAATTTCCACTTCATGTGTGTTTCATGACTGTAGTGGACGCAGATGCAAAGAACCATTAAAAACACACAACATACATTTCATTGATAATGACTGCACCAACGTTAGCCAGCACCGAGTTTAACTCAACAGTAGTTGCCTGGTTATTATTTCCACACACACACAACACATTATATACTTGTACATAAAACCTGACTGGCCATCAAAGTAGGAGTCACCACCCATCAAACTAAACCCATCAATACTATTCTATATAAAAATCTAATGATGTCATACTGATTTTATTATATATGGCAGTAGGGTTATGTAATGTAGAATGTCTTAACTTTATATGAATATATTAAGTTTTAAAACCAGTGTTCAGATTTCGTCTTTTTCAATTGATGAAGAAACGGTTTCCCAAATCATGAGTTTGTGTCAACAGTAACGTGTCACAGCTTTTACAGCTACCAGCGTTCATTTTTTTATTCCACATACAGGCCCTCAACATCAGTTATCACATTTGTTGAAAATGCACTCTCACCAACTTTTACTATGAAAAGGATATAATATCCCCACTGGTACAACGAGCTTCTAGATTTAGTACCGTGTGTCGAGTACTAGCTGTTCCCAATATTTTAACTTTCAGCATGAGTACTACTCTTCAAAACATGGTCCTTTCTCGAGCATCTCTTTAGTGCTTCTGCCTAAAAATGAAACGCCAAACAGCGATATGAAGAAGGAAAGGTAAAACACCCTTTTCCTGTGAGCAACTGTGTTGATACATAGTGTAACAATGAGAAGCATAATACCCCATTATCTGTTATTGTTATCCACCATATGTTGTGTGTGTGTGAGTGCGTGTGTGTTGTGTACAAAATGGCGCTGTGGCCTAGTTAAAAAAAGCCCCAATTCAAGTGTTCCATCTGTACCAATAGGATCGTCATACTGTATCTGAGCAACAATGTGTATTGTAGAGCTCTAAAAAAAAAAAAAAAAAGAACTGTAGTTTTTACACCAAAAACTATGTTTTTTGAATTTTTACATTTATTAACCAGAAGCTCAGACAGCATTGTCTGACCGGATTGTGTGACTTGTGGATTTCTGACTTCTATTATCAATACTGAATATTCACAAAACCTAGAAATGTCAGGACATCTTCTCCATGTATACGCCGGCTCACCTGCTCCTCAGTCTTGAGGTCTCCAAATTCCTGCATGAAGGTGCTTTCTGAGGGGAAACGTGCTGGCTCCAGGAAGTGGAGCAGGCTGAAGAGCTCCTCCACTGTGTTCTGGAGAGGAGTACCCGTCAGCAGGGCCTTGTGCTCCTGAAAGAGAACAACACGCACAACAAGAGAACGTTTCAGTCTCATTTGATCATTAGACGACACACTGTAGAGAATGACAGGAGCTGGACACAAAGTTTTGAGACATCAAAATAGGTGGAATTAGTTTTAAAACTAGAAAGTGCAGGTTTAATAATGCACACATTAAAAATGAGTTTCTTTTAGATTTTTATGTCTGGAAGTTGATGGATTTTGTACCAGGTTCATGAGCTTGAAGCCCTCCAGCAGCTTGCAGTTCTTGTTCTTGAGGCGGTGGGCCTCATCGATGATAACGCAGCGCCACTCGATGGCGTTGAGTTCGGGACAGCCTCCCAGGATCATCTCAAACGTGGTGATGACGGCGTGGAACTTGTAGCAACCTCGCATCACACGGCCCTGAAGACAAAGAAGGTGAGATGTTAGACAAACTGTCATACTGGCTTATGAAGCATCTATAAAACAAATATTGATGACATTCCTGTTTCTATGCACAGGAAATTGTGTCTGTGGCGGTGTGTAAAAACATATTTCATTTGCATTGTGCTATGAATTTCAATGATGCAGAATGTGTGCCGTCATTAAAAAAAAAAAAGCTGTTTTCTGAGAGAATGTAATGAGTATGTAACTGTTAGCATTAGAAAACTACTAATTTGCAGCCTTATGCTGTTGACAGCAAACACATGGCAGCTTACTGTATCTTAAGATTTTGCAGACAATCTAAAAAGACCCCTCTTGGTTGTGAAGCCATCTACAATATAACCAGGACGCGAGTGCTAGTGCTGACCGATAAATTGTATTTTCATTGTCATCGCGACACGAACATAAACACATCGCAAAAGACTGTCTGAAACGCGATGAACACTGAAGCCTCTCTCCTGCTCTGTGTCGGGGCCGTGTCAAGATTTTATTACCTTCATAAAGTACAGGCGCAACATAACCCTCGGCTACACAAGCCAAAACATAAGCTGTCTGCATGTATTCTAACTGTTTAGCTTAGTTTGCCATGCATCTTAAAAATCAGCCAAATTGGATCACATCAGCAGGACAGAGGACAGGAGGAACCGCTGATGTTGACTGATGTCCGTGTCCTTCACTCAGTATTTTGATGTCAGGAATATTATTTATTCATTTCCAGATGCATTTCCAGTGAGACATTTTAAATTCTCATCCAGTTCTGTATTCAAAGACAACCAGGCTGTCTAAGGATAGACGTAGCTAATATGCACACTGTTTATTCATCGCAGATTTTCCTCATGTGCACACCTGCATGCGAGTGTCTGTCTGTCTGTCTGTGTGTCTGAGGAGGCTTTTCTTCACTCCGCCTCTCCATTTGTATCTATTGCCTTGACAACAGTCCTCGAGGGATACTCAGTTATCCGATAACCCCCTCCCACAGCCAGGCAGCCAACAGACTGCTGCAGAGGAGCCTCTCTCTCCGATATGCCTGAGCAGCGCTGACAGAGAGCTCCCCTTGGGGGCTGCTATGACATCACAGGCTGCCTGGGAGACAGCCTGGTGGCGGCTTCGCTCTGTTCTGCTCTCGTTCGCTTTAATTCCTCCTACGGTTCGTCTGAATACTAAGAGCTTCTAACTGCCTGTTGTGACACATCACATGGCCTGCCAACCACAGAAAGCCTCTTCCCAAGGCTCACTAACTACCCAGCAGCCTACTTACTGTTGGGCACGTGCCCTCCTTTGAATCCTGTTATGTGCCACGTTAGCACTATGAACCACTTGTTCGTAAAAATGTTCTCTCAACCAACCCGGTGAGAAACTACGGGCTTCATAAAATGTCAAATCTGTAGCGCTATTTAAGTGTACAGATTTTAAAAAATGCATTTTTAGCCATTTTTTCGACACAGACCTTTTCCCTTACAGAAACATTTTCCTGAGCTATTCACTATCGTTCCTTGCTGCCTGCTTTCCACTTTTCTTTCCTCTTTCCGGCGTATGTAGCCTGTGTGTTAAACGTGGCAATCACATTCTGCCTGGCTTTTTAATAAACAACTCCTATCTTTGTATACAGGGCAGGCTTCCTGTTTTCGAACATATTATTAGATTACTCTCAGGACTTCGTGTTGCTGACACAGTGCTGCTGTTCTCTAAAAAGCAGCCCTGTGATTATTTTAATCAAAGTAAATCACTGCTTTCCAGTCTGACAGTAAGCACAGCGATGCTGCTTTCTGCTCATCCGTTTTTAAAACGGGACCATTAGGTATGTCAGGATGAACTAAAAGGCCTCTCAATCCTCACGATTCCAATTCTGTTCGGTATGCGAGGCAAGGTAGCTGTGACTGATTCTTGCTCTGCTCCTCATGGCTTCTCTCAGGCCAAAACAATTACTGTGGTGACAAAACACACAGACAGCATGACGGACAGCATTGTTCTCTCTTAAAACAGCAATAGTTGCACAAACCTAAAATGTATATAATGTGTAGAAGTCTGCATCTAACAAGAAATGTATAATGCATTTTAAGAAGTGCCTTCTCTACGGTATACTAGCAGGGCCTACTTTAAATTGATATAATGAATGAGAATGAGAGATATATATATATATATATATATATATATATATATAGTGTATGTGCTGCACTACAACTGTGTAATAGGTCCTGTGCTAATTTAGTTGTGGGCCCACAATGTATGTATTTATGCCACCAATATATTTGAATTGATCTTTTTCTAACTTGTATTTATACTTATGCAATACAAGCATTACCACCCCAATCATAAACATGTACTGTAAAAATAAAAGGCAAACCCATCTCTGTCCATTTACCTGTGCATCCCTGAAATACATCTCATATTGTTGGAGCATCTGCCTGCTGACCATGCTTCCATGGTAGACGATGACATTGAGATTGGTCCAAGTATGGAACTCGCGCTCCCAGTTGGCAATAGTGGAGAGCGGAGCAATGATGAGGAATGGCCCTTTAATGCCCACACGAAGGATCTCCTCTAGGAATGTGATGGACTGGATGGTCTTTCCGAGGCCCATCTCGTCTGCCAGGATGCAGTTCCGTCTGACAGGTGGAAATAAGAGTTAGAAGAGGAAGAAGTGGGGACACAATCGGTGACACCTGTGTAAAAACTATATCATATCCCTGGTGTGTACTCCATACATAATGTGTAGGGACGTGGATTTTTTAAGTCAGACTATGTTGCTGAATGAGATGTTATTTCTCCACAGCGTGTATTCAGCGGGATCATTTCTGGTGCTTGTAACCTTTGTACTGTTTCAAAGTAAACAAAAGAAATGTGTAGTGGGATAAGAAAAAAAAAAAAAAAAGTGGGTGGCGAAGATAAAGAAAAACAAGGAAAATGCAAAAATCCCATGATACTAAAAGAATAAACAGCAAACAAGGGAGGAGAAAACGACATCATCAGCAGTAATAACAGCCCCGAAGAGATGAGACACAACATAATGGCAATTGCAACTGCCTCTGCTGCGTGGTATACTCCAGAAAACCATTTATTCAGCTGTCCAGTGGGTGGGGGTATTATGTCTTGATGCTAATTGCAACGTGCAGATATTCCCACTGGCCTCTTGAGCAGCTCTCTACTCTTGATGAATCTCTCTGCGTAGGCATACACAAACTCCTGCATGCTCATACAGAAAGCCGTTTCCCTGGGTTAATGCAAGCAGACTGGCACTTCACACTCCAGATGTAATGTGCAGCACCTCTTTTGTGATTGTGGGCGAAGAAAAGCAATTGTTGTTGCAGCAATGTGCACCTTGACAGGAAATCTGACTCTCCTTGCAGGCCCAACCAAATAATGTGAATACAGCCAAATCACAGCATGGTCCACACAACAGGAAAAATGATTTATCATTCATTATCCGCAGTCCCAAAGCACCCAGAGGATTCCTCTTGAAATACACAATACCTACGTGAAAACCTCAGAATCAATAAATATACTGTAGTTTTTAATATCGGCATAGGATTACTGACAGTTTACAAACACAAAAGAGTTGCCATGTTGCTTGAGGTGTGAGGTATATCCTAAATCTACCATTTGTCTTTCCATTTGAAAAGTGTGCAGAAGTTGTGTTTAGAGTTGCAAATGGTCGGGAAAATTTCCAAGTCAAGTCAAGCTCGGGACTTTTGGGACTTTTTGCACAATTTCAATATGACAATCTGATGTGAGGTACTAGATGTAATGGTATGTTTTGGTTTAAAAAAACTCCATTCTACTGAATCGTAACCATGCATTATGTTCAGCAGTGCACTCTTCCATCAGATCATTTGCCAGAATTCCATAAAATAGCAATTCAGTAATATTACAACCCTCTGCATGCACAATGTATTCTCCCACACTGTCTGAGCCAGAGCGTTACATCTTTTCAGAGACATTTTGATTATATTACTGGAGTGAATATATTTCATATATTGTTTTATGATATTTCAGTAAAGCAGCAGATAGGAAAGCAAAGTTCGCCGTTTTATAACTTGTTAACATCTTCTGCTAGTTTTTGCTAGCTAGCTGTTACCATGAGGGATGTAGCATGATTTAGCACTAATTGAGGAGTTTTATTTAGTCTTCTTCCATTCATTCTTTCCTGTAAAAAATATAATTATAAATTAGTTCACTTTTATTCCTAAGTTTGCCGGGTTGAATTTCAAAGTACCTTTCCCTGTTAGTGATAGCTAAATAACTCAACAAATGGCAGTTTACGATATGGCAAAAGATTTGCTTCTATCTGCAGCCTGAGCAGATAACCCCTATATTTCTATGTTATTCCTGTTGATTCTCATAAATTCCGTTCAGTGCTACCAGTTGTAGGTGTGTGCATTTATGCATATACAAGAAACTGACCTGTTGTACCAGTTGAAGAGGAGCCAGTTGACCCCTTCTAGCTGGTAGTCCCTGAGGCTGTTGCCATTGATGTATTCCCTCGAATGTTCCCTCTTCTTCCACAGATTGGCTGGGGGCCGATCCTAAGTGACATATTGTAAATGGAGAGTTAAAATGAGCGTTTTGAAATCGATTCCACATTTACATTTTAGATGTCGAATGAACGCAATGACAGACATGGGGCAATCTTAGGAGAAGTGACAGCACTCAATGGGTTGCTTCATCTCTGATGTTTTTTATAAGTAAGGCAAAGAGGGAAACATAGCAAACGGTGGTGTGGTAGTGACTCCGGTTTTATTGCATATGCATGGCCGCAAGCATTTATGCATTTGTTTCAATACTGGGAAACAGTGGGACTCTTTCTAGTGGACAAGGACGCGACTATGACAAGAGTAAATATAACCTGAAAAACAATCCTGAAGGGTCTGTTGAATTAGAGCTTATCCAAGACAGTACAAATCACATGACAAATCTGTGAGAAGTCTGGTTACAATACTATACTATAAATACAACCATGTGTTTTGCTTCATGGGGCACAGTCTGTGATTTGCAGTTAAAAACATGGTCATTTTATTACCATCCCCTTCAAGTTTTAGCTTTAATCTTAACTAGTGAATATCTTATTTTTTACAGCACAAACATCATTCACTGCTCTTGAAGTGACTGGCAGCAGGTGTTTCTGAGTCTCCTCAGTTTGTTCACTTCTCTGTGTGAGTGTGGCCTTTTGGCTTATGATGCACATTAATCTCACAATACATATGTTTGGATGGTGCAGTGAAAGTACATTCTCAAAGATTCCACTGCAACAAATCTGCATAATCAATTAGATTAAATTATTATCTTATTAGCGCTTCAAAATACCAGCAACAAAAGAAAAAATACATATACATGTATTCAGCTTGAGAGCGACAGAGTAAGGAATGTCGGAGGGCATAGCTTACCACCCTGCGCGAGTCTGGCTTGACTGCCTGCAGCTGCTCAAACTCTTCAATCTTGCTCTGATCGACATCATCCTTTAGCTCCCAGGTGCTGTCCTCATAAGGCAGCGAGCACCACTTCACCAGGTAGTACACCACCTCCTGCAGCAGCCGGAGGAGAATTAGCGCTGCAAAAGACTAGAGCGAGGCCAAGCTCTGCTTTTATAATATTAACAAAGGCTGCGAGGAAGCCCGTTAGGATGGCCTTGGGCCCTTCTGAGATACAAAGACATCACTAGAGTGGAGAATATAGTGGAAGAAAAAAACCCCACAAAAAACTTAAAAAGAGTAAAGCATGTTCAGCCACGTAGACACAAATACACACACACATACACACTACTCACAGATTTAATTAATAAACGGAAGAGGATTCACTTTACCTCTCCCGTGTCTTTGTCCTCACAATACGACACCTCCAGCACTCTGTCTACCTCTACATAGTCCGGGTTAAAGGGGTCCTCTTCCATCTGAGAGAGACACAAAGAAAGACAAGAGGGAAGGAAAGAGGGAGAATAAACCTAAATGCCCACTCACCATCTGGAATCTGAGATAAGTATTACTACTGCATCGAGTGAGCGAGTTAAGAGATTCAAATATGCACACAGATGTGTCTGTCCACACAGACAAAACACAAAAAGTAAATTAAACATCCACACACACACAGTCATATCCATGTACACTAAACACATGCCTGCTCATAACAAATGCCAAAATATGATTGTTCACGTAATAAAAACACAGCCGCACAGCCTTACATCTGCAAAGAAGAGCGCCCTCTGTGCTTGTTTCATCTTGAAACGTTTGATCTTCTGCTGAATCCTCTTGTCCTTCACCAGCTGCTGCTCCGTGGCCCACTCACAGTGTAGGTAGGAGCTGATACCCGCACACACACAGACACACACACACACACACACACACACACACACACAGACACACACATTCAGGCTAAGGTGAGAAACCCTGAAAAACACCCTCTAAACAGCATCTGGGGCAACCGCTGAGGCCAGCAGGTGTGAACACAGACTGCAGATGTGGTCACAGTTTTTTACTGAAATGCCGTTTAGAAAGTCGCTGACCTCCTCCATTATGTTTGGTATATCAAATTTCTTGTGCGACATTCATTTTTCAATCCTTTTCATCATTTGGATGAAAACTTAATGAATGCAATCTGGCTGATGACAGATTATCCGTCAGGTGAAAAGAAATGATTTCTCTGGGAGGCCGTGGTGGTAAACCTAATGTTCGATAGACTTTTTGATAATGCTCCTGAGTTCACAGAAGAGAAATGTAATCACTGTTGCAGCATTTACATGGCAATACTGAAAGCTGACCCAGGATGCCTGAGACGCTTGTGTAGTCATGTAAGCACATAGTTCGTATTCAGCATCTTTTCACAATGCCTTCAGTTTAGTTTAGTTTTTAAAAATGTGTTAGAATTTAGGAAGTATAAAAGTATTATCTGCAATGGCATCTATGAACAGATCACACACTTACTTATACAGGGATTATTATACAAGTATAATACACACAATATTATTTTTGAATATTTCTGTTATGGTTGATAGTGTTATTCATTCAACAGTTGCTAATTCAAACAAACTGCAAGTGAACTTACTAGTTTTTGTATTTTACAAAATACTCCTCTCCTTCGACCACCACTCCTGGAGAGACCTGTAGAGAGGAATTTAGATTGATAAAATATACAAATAAAGATCTCAATATCCAACAAAAATCACTAAAAAGCAGGGAAAGAAAGGGCAGAACATCCCTACCTCATTCTTGACGATACGAGAAGACATGATTTTGTCAACAACCGCAGCATCCTCTTCACTGGGATTCTCCTACAAATGCAGCGGACATGAAGGATTTAATGGCAAGTGTTACTTCATAGTTCCCCTGAGCAGAAATGATTTGCATAAGCCTCAGGACACTTCAGAATACAAAAACCACACACACACACACACCACAGTGTGCAATAATAAAAATGCAAATAAAAACTGCACCGTCTGCACACAGTTGTGCTCTTCCTGAGCACAACAGTTATTTTTGTTCCTTATCTGAATAGAAGACCTATGGTTAGAGGCTGTCATAAGACGAACGGATTGTGAACCCCTTTGGCATATTTGTTGCATATAAATAAAACTGACTTGAGGGGCTAGAGTTCGCTACTCCGGCAGAGCAACTCAAAAAGTATCACTGATTTAGACGAGGAAAAGCAGGGTGGAATTTTTCGACGATATATTTGTAGAAAAGTGTTTTTCAGCAGAGCCATCGTCACATTAATCCCATCCGGATTTCCCTGCCGTTCTGTACATTTTGAAATGGCCACTGAATCTGCATCGTCCTCCTCCTGTTTGTACAGGCCTACTGCAGGGGTCCTGGTTTGTACGTCACAATGTGTTGCTGAAGAGAACAAGCTGTGCTGCGCTGCGCTTCACTGAGCACGTTGTGCTGTTGCTCTTCCACCAAGTGTGTGCTTGATTTTCCGGTAGACAAGTAAGTTCTTTTCAACAATATTTAGTGCATCGTTGCCAGAAACACATTCTTTGCATGGATTGTTTGTTAGCCAACAAATACTTTAAATACAATTAATGATTCATCAGCAATGGAAGTAACGAGTCTCTCTCCGCACTCTCTTTTTCAAGTTTTCTCAAAAATGAATACATTTAAACTCTGCTTCTAAGCAACTGGGGGGTTGTAGACAGAACTACTTACGACAAAGAGTTGAACAGCAGGCTGTTTGGATGCTGCAGTGTTGGCTTTCTTGGCCTTGACAATAACCTTAACCTCGTCATCCGACAACCTGGCCTCCAGCTCTTCAGCGTATTTCTTTCTCTTCACCTGCCGATTGGATCGCCTCTTCTAGGAACGCCAAGGAGGAAAAAAAACACATTTACAATATATTCAACTGATCTTGATCAGCTACTTCATACATCAATATCACCACTGAAAAATAAAATTAAAACTTGATCTTTTATCAGTAATCTGACATGTGAAGGTGGGGCAGGTTTGAGCAGATGTTCACACCGCTAGAACAAATGATTGTCTTGCACATGTACAGTACACTCATGCTTACTGGCCATTTACGCGACGATATTCTCCGTGTGTGCTTGTTAACTAGTATGGTCTCACCGTATATCATAAAAAGCATCAATATCACTATTATACACGTGTATATCAATGAACAGAGATGCTCCGCGGTAAACCACACTGAAAAACCACACAGTACCACACTGTTCCCTCAATCATGAGTCATGACTTATTTATTATCAAGCCTCTGAGTTTGCAACAACGGCCAGACATCGTGGTTACTCCGGATCCAACATTTACTCACGCAGGTTTTTAGATCTCAGACTGTCCCTGTGACATTGTTGATGCAATCTATAATTTTGATTCAACAGAGAACTCTAGCTATTCATATTCAATTTAAATGAAACAAGGAAGAAATTCTGATAAAACATTATGCACTGAAAAACCCCACACACAAAACAAGAGTGCTTTAAAATCCAGCTTCTGTCTAATTCTTCCCGTCACGCCTTTATAATGATCATATGCGTGGGCTGCTGTATCCTGCATCAATACACGAGCCCCTCCTGATGGTAATATGTAGTTAATTAGGAATGAATGCCACTGAGCCAAAGCTAATTAAGTGTGGAGTATAACATCCCCGTGGAGATATACCCTCACATCCCCAAACCCAAGCTGACCAGAAGCTGCAGAGTCAAACCTGCCACTGACTAGAGTACTGAACCCCTGAGGTGGCCATGCTTTTCCTAGCTGTCAGCCACGGTACTTTGACTTCTTCCACAGGATTATCCTAAATGAGTCATCAGACTGTATTCATCGAGGCCATGGGCGGCGTTTAATGAGAGTAATTACATTATAGGCAATAGTCCGGATAGGAGGCAAAAAGGAAAGACGGAGGAGGTGGTGGGGCGGGGGAGGATACAAAGTCACGTGTTGTCATCCCCACTCATTCAGACATGTCTCTCTTAACATGGCAGATATCTATAAAGGTTAAAAAAAGAAGAAGAAAACCTCGGTGCTGCACGGTAGCTAGCACTGTCGCCTCACAGCAAGAGAGGCCCGGGTTCGATCCCAGGCTGGGCGGCAATTCTGTGTGGGGTTTGCATGTTATCACCATCGCAGCGCGGGTTCTCTCCGGATTCTCCGGCTCCCTCCAAAGACATGCACCGTAGGTTACATGATGACTCTAAATTGCCCGTAGGTGTGAGGGTGAATGGTTGTCTGTCTCTGTGTGTCAGCCCTGCGTTAATGGATGGATGGAAAAGATACCTACCTAAACCGTTATATTGATCCGATCACATAGCCAGCGTACATTTCAGAGCCCCCCCCCCCCCCTCTCCCTTTGTTTGTACCTTGAAAAATCTCAACCTCTGAGCAACCACTCATTTTCCACAGCGGTACTTTGTGTTTGGTGGAAAATAGAATCTGGATTTTAAATAAAAAACTATGTGATCCCTTAATTTAGCTAAGTGTTATGTTATCAAACAAACATGACATCCCTGGAGGATTTTAATTTCACTGGTGGCTGTGGCAACTGCGTTTCCTTTTAAATGAAAATTTTAGTTAAATTTAGGTGTGTGCACATCAGGGTGCTGTTGACCTAGATAATGCCGAGATGATGATGTCTCCATCATATCTCCGTCATCAGCACAGATAAGCGAGTATACTTGAGATAGCCACCCACTGCATGACCCCCACGTGAACCACAGAGTCAATCCACCAAGGCTCAAGCCCAGTCTGTGAAGCCTTCCTCTGGGCTCGGCAGCCGTGTCAACAGCCAGACCGAGGACACCGCTTCACTCAATGCCTTGTACCGGAATGGAAAAAGATCAGGAACTTCCATACGTTTTCTTTTAGCAGAGGTGTGACAACACATGTATTACCGTCACAACCTCATCTGAATAAGGCGGGGAAGTAAAACAGTCAAATGAAGGCAATTCACTGAAGAGAGTTGTCTCACAGTTTAGGATTGATATTGTAATATGATTAAGTGGGATGAAATACACTCAAAGTGTTCCCAAGCATTACAGCCCCGGTTACTATTGTAGCTATAGATATATAGATATATACATATGTCAGTTTGTGAGTGTGTGTAAATGCTGGATCGTACGGAGTCATCTTTAGCAGCGTGTCGAGGGGGGGGGTCATCATCCGACTCCTCTGAAGACTCCGGCTTTCGCTTCTTCTTCTTCCCAATCTTGATCACAATTTTCCTGTGGGGAGGAAAAGCACACCATGAATACGACTGATGAGATGATAGCTGAAGTAATGAAACCACGTTCATACAGTAACGTTAAAGGTTGTTAATGGGAGTCATGACAATGCCCAGAGGTGACTCGAGATCATCGGCACAGGCGGTCTTTAGGTGTTTGATCTGTGTAATGAAACCAATTCCATGTATAATTAAAATCTAGCAACATTTAACACGCGTTTAAGAATCTCACAAATGGCGGCAGTGTTCATATCAACATTTCTAAAATTAATCTGACAATGATAAAAATATCTTCAACTGCTTTGGTGAAGGACTGTCTTTAATGGATTATAAGTGTCGTCATACAGACGTTAAAAAGAGAGCATGGCAGACGAACCAATAAGCAGCACGTTGAAGATTGAAAAACATTTCTTTCATTTCATTGCAGGCTGCACACGCATAGCCCCCTGCAGGTTTGCACTAGTATGCAAGATGGAGTGAAAGAAAATAATTCATAGATTTGCATCTGCAGCACTGCGGTCCATAAGCAATACATGCAGCAGTAGCCTATATTCTTTAAGAATCTCTCACTGCACGGCTGTCAGCATGCAATTTTAGACCCTGACATACATACACTAACGGCTAAGGGAAAAGCGCACACATTTGCCTTGAGGGCTTTCTGCCAGAAAGTAGGTTTGTTGTATTAACCCAAGATTATTTCTAGCAGAAAGGAAAACTTCACCCATGTGCGGGACCAGCTGAAGTATGGTAGGAAACGCTTACATGTATTAACATCCTCACAATGGCAGCTGCTGCCCGAGTTTATGGAGAGAGGAATTGCTCCCTAGTCCACTGATTCAATATCATTTGATCATAATTAGGCAAATATGTTCCCCTTTAAGCTAAAATTGCTAAATTTGTGAGTGTTGCAATTCTCAGCATGGCCTAATGTACAATTGTAGTACCGAGACAGACTGCTGGGATGTGATAATATCAGGAGCCCAGATAGCAGCAGATTGCACAATGAATAGAGAAAGCTTATACTTTTTGCCAGAGCTTCATCTTCAACGCTCTCTTCCACACACAGTCGCATATTATTTCTGTGACCTTTCCCCATACATTCTCTCACTACATATGCACACGCTTCCTATCTTGCGCCTCTCCACATGTATTATCTCTTGGAAGCCACAGGCGCCAAAACCCGGGCTTGGCGTGATGGGGGGTGCTATCACACTGACACGCAACGGCATCTTCACTCTCTCACTCTCGTTTTCATAAACATTACAAAACCTCACTTCGAAGGCAAACACGCTCTGTGCTCCACACACTCTAGATCTGTTGCATGAGCAGGTATGTCTCTCGTGAGAAGGACGTCCCAGTAGGGCTCGTTCATACGAGACTACATCAGGGACTCGTATCGAGTGTGAACAAAAGATTCCCACGCTTGCCAATATCTTCAATTGTTGGCAAACATTCATTCTGTTGGACAGCAAGTGGCCCCACTAGACAGGAGGAGGTCCTGTAAGGAACAGGAAGCCAACCTGGTAAGACAGCATATCAGATTGTTCAACAAGTCAACCATTTAAAAGAGACACTTCCTTTTTCTTTATTGATTCCATGTATTTAGATGCAGCGGCAGCATGTCCACAGACTTCCTATTTCTGTCTCTGATAGGGCTGCTTGCATCATGGTTTACCCTCCATCATAGACCGTCACCATCTGGTGACATCTGCACATGTCAAAGAAAGTGTGTGAAGATACAACAAGTAATCACCACAATAACAGACAGCCACTAAACTGCATTTTCAGTAATACAGAACAGTGAGCTGTAAACAAAACAAATAGAAAACCTTTGTTATATCCAGCATTTGTCCAACTTTAACATCGCTTGTCAACTCAGCTGACTGTGGTGTCAGTTGGCAAGAGATGGAGACTTTAAGGCAGTTTAAGTTTGCAGTACCTAACCCTGAACTATGTACTTAATGACAGAAGTAATCTGTGAGTAGAACAGAGACAAACGCTCAAACACACACACACCTATTCTTGTGTGAAACAGCAGATTCTTCCAGCCGTCCCTGCCTCCACGAGATGATATTACATTTCACAAATCCTCTCGACAATGACACTTTATGGTTGCCATGCAACATGCCCTTGGGAGTGCATTTGGCAATGTGGGCGGCAATGTTCATGGTGATGTCACTTCCTGTGAAAAACAACACCAGCACATGTCCACCGACACTATGAATGGTTATGAAATGTGCCAAGTCAGAGTGGCACGATGAAAAATAAATAACCAGCTGTGCCACCTGGAAGCGTTGTTCTTCGTCCACCCCTTCAAAGCTGACTGAGATACGGGCCGAGCAGAATACCAGCGTCGCATCACCTCAGCAGCTAAAAGCATCTCTCTGATCCTCATATGGAAAACCTCAACTGTGAAACGCGATACTGGAGGGCTGTGAAGTCATCGATTGAGCCCGAACAGACACAACGTGGATGGCGAGGTGGCTCCTGGGTACTGCCACGTACTGTACAGTACATGTGAGCCAGGGCTGCAATTAACGCTTATATCCATTTTCAGATTAATCTGACGATGATTTTCTCGATTACTCAATTATGCGTTTGGTCCATAAAATGTGAGAAAATGGTGAAAAGTTTCCCAAAGCCCAAGATGACATCCTCAAAAGTCTTGTTTTGTCCACAATTAAACATTACTCAGATTACAGACTATCCAATTACTTTCAATCAATTAATGGTTGCAGCTCTTCTGTAAGCATGGCAGAGCTTAATATGATGAAACACACACACACACACACACACACACACACACACACACACACACACACACACACACACACACACACACACACACACACACACACACACACACACACACACACACACACACACACACACACACACACACACACACACACACACACACACACACACACACACACACACACACACACACACACACACACACACACACACACACACAGCCCAGATAGCCTCGCCACAAGGTGAAATATATTTTCTCAAATGACAGGAAGGACTTTTAAATTAACATCGTACGTAGAAAAAGAGGCCTGAAAGCAGTCAGCTCTCCTCTTCGAGGTCAGAGTCGAGTCTCCTTGATGTGAAGAACTGGCTATAGAGCTTTTGCACAAGCAGTTACATAGCGTTACCCTACCGGCTAACCTTGAATTCTAAGAGAAGGATCGCTATGTGACGGTTAGAAGGCTAACACTGACAAGCTTAAGAAATGCAATGGAGAACTTGACATAATAACCAGAGTTTGATTTAAAATATTTCATATATTGCAGAATGCTGCCGATACAACATGATATGAAGCTCGAGTCTGATTTATTTATTTGAAGTCTATTTGCAGAAGGGGTCTCCTCTTACAGTGCTACATGTAGTTAAGACCGAACTCGTGGTCAACCGAATGAACACATGAAACCTCACTCTCAGACCATCTAACTGTAACTGTCAGAGTGCGTGTAAAAACTATGTCCACATATCTAAGTACAGTATACACCCAAGGCTGATTCTGGAGTGACGCATTCAAGGTCTCAAATGTTGAGTGTGATCTGCCGTGAACAACAGTGTGGAGTATATTCAACCTGGTCTTCTCAACAGGCTGGATATTTTATGCAAGCCTGCTTTAAAAACTGGTTGTGGTACAATCAAGGCACATTCAGGGAGCTTTGCGACAACTGCCTCGTTTCTTTTATAAAAGAATAACAATACAAAAAGAATAGAATTGTTAGCAGCCGAGCATTTGTTGTTAGAGAAAGCAATGCAGAGACAGCGTTAGAATAAACATGGTATAAAAACCTTCATTTAGAATGTAAAAAAGGTTTGAAATATACAGTCAACTGCTTAGTATTTGGATAATTAAAATGTAAACCTTTATGAAAAAGGCTGTCTATAGTTGTATTTTGTGATAATTACTTTAGGAAGCAATGAAATTTCTTCTCTATAATTAAAACAGTAAACGACACAAGGAGATGGTGACAGCACTCCGGCATGTGTGGGAAGCCGCCCTTGATTTATGTTTAGTCATTTTGATACCAAAAATGAAAAAAACATTTCACTTTGAAATCCATTTCCATGTTAATTTTCTGTACAATATTTCACATGCCATTATTTGCTCAGTTAAACTGTCTTGACACAGACACAGATCGCTGTCAATCATGGAGGTCTTTAGTCCATGAGCAGTCCATCCTACTCAGCACCACCTGGTTTCATAAACATGGTGCTGGCTGCCCTTAATGTGTTTACTGGTGGAGAGGAAAGTGATTTATCTGCCTCCCCACCAGGATTTAAAGAGGCCGTCCTCCAGACATAATCTTGCATCTCTAATTAGACTACAGCTGCCCCCGATCTGACATTACAGAGCGATCCCCGGTGATAGGCTACAGCTAGCTTCTTCCTCAGAGTGATGGGCTAGTTGCTGTCGGGGGCTTGCTTTGCTCCCATCCTCCTATTGTGCCAAATAACCTCCATGCCTCGTCCCCCCAGTGTTGTCCTGCCCTACTTGGCATGCCGCCACTGGGAGTGTGTGTGTGTGTGTGAGGATTTTAATTTTAATATAATCAAGATATGATAGTGCTATGCAGACCAAGACTACAACGTGGCAGCATCTCAGAGACCTTCCTCGCCTTTAAGTGTGTCTACCTCAGAAATTCTGTGTGTGACAGAGAACTCTTTTAAAATTGCTGTTAAGCGCGTGGTGTGTGTGTCTCATCCTGAGGGGCTTATTGAGACAGTAGTGCTGGTCCTCAACAGGAAATCCCCCCTTCTTATGAATGGAGGGCTATAATTTCAGTGCGTTAGAGCACACAACTGGAAGCAGTAGTAACAGCACCATCAAGCCTCTCAAAAGACAAATACTGTATCAGCACAGTGCACATGGCCACACAGGGGATTTCTGCTTTAATCAGCAAACATTATAAAAAATGCGCAATGCTCACACACACACACAAGAATGTGTATACTTATAACGACGTTCAACTCAAGGACTAACACAGACCCACAACATGTTTGCATAGCACACATGAACATGCACACACATATGCACCCTGCGAGGGATTACCCAGGAAAACACTATTAAAAAAACAGCTTTTGCTCTTCCTAATGAAAAAGTGAAGGGAAAAAGAGATTAGACGGCTAGCAGGCAAGCTGTGAAATATGAACGGCTATATGCTGCTGCATATACGCTACACTTAAACCTCCATTTTCTATCATGTAATTGATCTCACAAGCACCATTTTGTTTGATATGTCCTTGCTATCCTGCTGCTTTGGTGTATCAGCATATTTAGAACATGCCCGCTCACAGGAAACATATGCACGGCTTTGAGCAAGCTGGAAGAACCACATTTATATTAGGAAAAATGCAAAAGGAGGAGGGGGGGGGAGGGAGAAACAAAAAAGGGATTGAGCGGCAAAGTGCTTTCATCTGATGATTATGGGAGCTTATTTTTCAGCAGGTAGGCTGCCTGGAGAAGCAAATTCCAGCACGGACAGAGCTGTGATCATTCAAGCCTGGCCTGTTAAATAACCTTTGCCTCACCCGAGGGTAGATTTAGTAAATAGGTTGACGCACATATGTAACTATTACAGGAGGCTAAAAATCTAACATCTACCAGTGCCTTTGTTTGAATTAAAAAATAAAATAAAATGCTGAAATGTACAACAGTATCTCTACTGAAAATGAATCTCTCCTCAGTTAGATGCAGTGATGAAGGCCCTGTGGTCACCCTCCCAAAAAGCTGAGGTGATATTTGCAATAAACCTTTACTACCATAGATACACGCGCAGCATGATGAATTTCAGTTTCTCTTTCAATGAAAAGAGGCCATTAAATATTAAATGAGAGAGTCAAATGACACATGGAAAACCCACTTAACTCTTATTCTTCAGATGCAATACAAACAGAGCCACACCACCTGTGCTTCTTTAACCATGTGAAAATGTCTGCTTTTATGTATAAAAGAATATAACCACTTTTGAAACAAATACTATAAATGAGTGAAACTCAAACAGATCAGTGATTCTCCGGGGTTTTGTCCCCATCCGACAGCAAAGCACAGGAGCGTCTATGTTTTCATTCGTTTTAAGGCTTTTGGATCTTACAGTCTATGTTGAAGCTTTGATTAAAAAAAAAAAAAAAAAAAAAGGCCCAGATTAAATGAGAGCGAATGTTAATAACAAAAGATAAATCCCATTTAGAGCAGTTTCAATTCCACAGTAGCTGACTTTTATTAGTTATCCGTTGAGACTTTGGTAATGGAAACTTCTGACGTGGTTGTATTTTCCTCAAACACCCTCTGATCAGGAGCCTACTTGATGTTAGAGCACTTCAATAGACACATTTCTCTTGGATACGTGTCATGTTGCTAGTCCACCTGCCACGGCAGCTGGTGCATCCATATTTCTATCAGCAGCTTTCATTTATGTTTCTCATCAGTCAGACTGATTTTCCATGCGATGATATGACCCCCCCACCCACCCCAACCTGCTAGTAGAGTCAACTAGAAAAGTAATCCAGAAGGCACTTACTAGCAATTAAATGGAATTGAGGATTCTAGCAGAAACTCGGGTGGTAATGACAGTAGTCTCAGAGAAACTGACTCTTACAGTTAGGGTGACGGTCTAATATCAGTCCCCATTCCCTGCTTAAAGAAGAGTCACACACACTGCACACACGACCCGTTACCTGAAGCTTTCTGAACGCAGAGCGGAGGCTGAAGTAATGACTTTAGCAGGAGGTCAGTACGTTCTGCAGCCATGATGCATTAATATTTCATGGGGAGATCCTGGGTGGTGCATGCATACGATCAGGACTCTCCTCTAGTATGAATCTCTCAAAACAACTATACCCTCCAACGTCGCTGTGTATAGACACACATCCCGACCTCACCTGTGCAGATGAGCAAACACCGGCCTCACTAGAATTTGGTGGTTCAAACCAAATACAGACTGGTACAAGGCAGTCCCAAAAGAGTACGTGCTCTGAAAGCACTCCATGGGCGACTTGTCTCCACTCCCAGACGTCAGTACTGAAGTTAGAGGGCTTTGACAGGTACAGAGAACAAGAAGTCCGAGGTAGAGTTTGAAACATAGAACTTTGCAGCACACTCAGAGCACATGTTCCCTTTTAGACTGGAGTGATCTACCGCAACGCTGTTACTTGTTACACCCGTTAACACTAGTGTTATGTTATGGCCTGATTGTTTGTCCCGCTAGGCTGGCAAGCTTCCTCCCGTCTGCCTTTTGTCTTATATCGGTTTTCATTTCACTGATGTTACAACCTTTACATCTGCCTACTTTGTTCGACTAAAGGCCAAAAGCTAGTGTTGTAGAAACGAAGAATCAAGTCATCTGGTGTTCAGGCCAATACGGAAGTCTTTATGTTTTAGTTGATCACTCTCTGTCTGCTCATGATTCAAGTGGACCTACCTGCCTGGATGCGCTATTGTCCTTTAAAAGGGAGCATGAGTATTCTCGGTTGCGGGTTGTAAACACCACATTCAAAAGTTGGCACCTCCTCCCCGGCTCAACGAGGGTTGAGATGCTCGCCAGCGTTTGAAAGCCAACCCAAGATTCACTCTTCACTATTGGACCAAGCTTTGTCCACTCACTGGGTCTGCGTTTTTTAAAAGTTCATCTTGGACGCGCGCTTACGATCTGGCACCTGGTAGATACGTTTTGATAGAGATCGACAGTCGCAAACCGCAATATGAATAGAAAAGAGACAATACAGGCGGAGAGCTAGGTGTCTGCAGATACAGACACACACACCTAGTGGGTCATAGGTGATGATTGACCGGGATTATTTTTGTATGAGTCTATACATTGCTTTTTTAGAAAAATCCTACTCATCATGCCTTTAAGGAACGCAATACAAGTAAGTTTATCTTCATGTTTTTATAATGGATCATTTCTAATAAAAGGGGAAAAGGACATTCTGCTTCTGCGAGTGTATTTTTTCCACATCAAGAGTCAAATGACTCTTTATTACTGAGGCCTCAAGCTTCATCATTAAGGGCAGCTCTTTAGAAAAGCTCTACTAGGAGCATTTACCAGCTATGAATCTTTACACCTCGGACGAAACATTCACACTCCCACAAGCCTCTTCTCATATAGAGAGTTATACGTCCGTGCCACATTTGCAGCAAGGACCCATACGTCTGAACTACTTCTCTCAATTAAAACAAAGGGAGAGGGCCACAGAGTCGGTGCTACAACTGTAAACGATCAGTGCAGCCACATCCTAAAGGACTTTGAAAAGACTCTGCATCACACATATGTAGCCACTGAATGTGCAGTCACAGCATTGCAGAATTCAGACAAACTACAGGGTCACATTCAGAGGTGTCCCTGATCATTTTGTCAAACTCAAGCAGAACTGTTCTGAGACTCAGACAAGATAATGTGCCCTGTTCTGTGGAGGTAGCTTTAAAAGCCTTGTAAAGTGGTCTTAACCACTTTCACTACATGAGAGGCCTATTATATATTACTATCTATAACTGTGAGTATATAACAATCAACACTCTGAAAGTACAGCATAAATGGCAAAAGTTGAAATGCTTTGGATTTCATTATGCTCAAAAGAGCTTAAACTGTAGCATTAATACCAACACCACAGGACAGAAAACATTTGACTGTTGTGAAACTTTAACAAATTGAGAAACAAAGCTATCAGACATGCATATGAGGTCATGTGTGTATAAAAGATTCTGAGAGATTTTTAACTATTATTAACTCTGTCATCTGACCAGACTGAATAAGCAGAAGAAGAAATAAGAATAGGAATTTGACATTTCAAAATGGCTGAAAAGCATGACGTAATGAACTCTATATACAAAGGTTGAGACGATATTTGGCTCCATAAGCAGGTTATGGTGCATGCACCCTAATCTGATGCTTTTCCTGCATGTAGGCCAAGTATGGTCACACGTAATAAAAATGGGTTACACAGCTCGTTACCCTGTAACAACAAGGGCCGTTATCGGTAACACATTTGAATGACAGAATGCAGTGGTCAGCTGCCCTTTAAGACTGCATTTGATTAAAAGCTGAGCTTCGTCTGCATGACTGCAAGGTGGTAAGGTAGGGGAAAAAAGGATTTGGGTGTGCAGAGTGAAGCTACCTGAACTCAAGAGGGTTTTGTCTCAAAGTTAAATGACGTGATCAAACGGAGCTTTTACTTGATGATCAAAACTGAGCGCGTTCAGTGATGCCACCAGAGCAACAACTAGCTAAGAGGTCCGAGTCACTGTCAGCAACACTCGGCATGTACAGCCAACTGAAGCTGAAAAGATAGAACTGTGTCACTGGGACCGATTCCTCCATCATCTCACCATCTTCTTAAACATCAGCGCAGCCACAACTTTCTCATAATCACACACGCCACGCAAAACCCATTGTCTGCAACAGCTTTTCTCCCTCCGCCTAGCTCATCTAATTATTAATCATCAGAGCTGCCAGCCAGATATCATTGTTGACCATTGTCAGTCACTTTCAGCAGCGCAATCTGACATTACCGTGTCCAAACATTCCCCCCCGCCCCCCTTTTTTCCTTCAGCTTGCTGCCTCCCCTCACATCTGCACCAGCTGATATTTCAATAGCTTGTGCTGGGTGTGGCTTGTAGCTACACTCTGCTTATAGCAGTTAAACAGGGGGATGGGAGGCAGATCACGGTATCTATACATCAGCGCTACTTTCCTGAATATACTCGGCAGCACTGTCTCACATGTAAATGCAGCCTTTGTTTGCTCCTCCCATGCCTATGCTGATGACTGAGCCCGGTTTATTGTTATGGCGTGCTGTAAATTCTGTTGAACTTTGAGCTTCCATCTTGGCAAACACAGGCAGAAAAATGCACACTAGTAAAACCACGTACCAGCAAAAACAGCCCGTACACAAGCAGGTTGAATCAGTACAAAATAGGCAACAACAGCACAGGCAGCAGGTGTGAGTGATCAATCCAAACGTAGTGAAATGTATGCATCGTTTAATATGAGCATCCTCCTAACATTGTGATTTAATTACGAAGTAACATTGCTTAGATTCTCAGCTGAACCCCAACAGGCTCCAGCTTGTACTCTGAAAGAGATTGATTTTACATTAATAGTGTAGTTCAAATGTTATTTATGGTGCCGTCAATAGATGATGTGGAGAGAGATGGCTTAGCGATTCAGCAGCTTGCCAGATATAAGAGGACAGCAGCAAATTTGGCCTCTTAAGATACACATTTAAAAAGACCAACGTCATACCGTCTTATGTCACCAAAGATCTCAAATGTCCCCTCAGGTCTTTAGAATCAGGTTTTGTTTTGTTAGTATTTTCCCCCTAAATCAGAGCAAGCGTTGCGTTTACCTACTGCTGTGGAATTTGTCACTTGTTCATTCAGGCTCATCCATTGCTGCAGTAGTTTAGGCTGTGTAAAGGGAAATTCTACAAATGCTTTGGGTAGGACCTGACAGGACTATTAAGTGATGGTGCATTTCAGTGTATTGAAGGCTGTGTCTACATACCCGATCTTTGCCTTCCTATTGGGTTTGGAGGAGGGTACAATACAGGCCTTCCTACAGGCCTTCCCTTTCAGCCGTGCCTTGCCATTTCCTTTGTGCTCGCGGTTACGGTGCTTGTGCTGCGAGGAAGAGCTGGGGAAACTCTCCGGACTCATCACTCTGGGGATGTTCTTTTCCCCGCGCTGCCGGGCCTTAGCAATAGCCTCCGATATTATCCTATTGGCCTTTTCCTGCTTGTCCAGTGTAGCTGCCTCCATCTGATGATGTGTCCTCCGTGGCGTCCTCTTCTCTGATGAGGAGCTGGATGAGGATGAAGACGATGAGGAAGAGGAGGACGACGATGAGCTGCTCTTCACTGGGGGACTGAGGACCCGTACCTGGCTACCGGGACCATTAGCGTTCTTTCGAGGCTGAGGAACGAGGGAGAGAAATAAAAACATTTTTTTAGAATTATGATCATCTTTGAGGCAAATATTACAGGCATGATGTCATCTATTGTGGATGACACAAATCCAAACTCAGATGCCGAGCTATATGTGCTATAGAAGGAACGAGTTGCACTGCTTTGAAGCAGGGCTGAGTGACTGGAGCTGATGTAGCACAAAGACGAGGTTTAGCAAAGTCTCTCACAAAAAAGACCAAACTCAGATTTTGCAGTCAATCAGCTGCTACATGTGCAGGTACAAGTCTTCAACCACCTAATTGTTATGCATTTCTCCACATAAAGAGGTACCAAGTAAGTTAAGTCAACATTGGTTATATAGCCCAGTATCACAAATAACATATTTGCCTCATAAAGTAAACATGTCTTAATATTTTGTAACATACAAAAAGTAATGAATAAAAGCCGTAAACAATGAGGTTGCTCTTTATGGCTGATGAGTATGAATGTATGAGGCCGTTATAGAGTCACACAGCTCAGCTAATAGGCGAGTAACACAAGCAAACCTTTACAGAAAGTGGTGCAACTATCGCTCATTGAGAAAAACAACTGTTTCGACTGTGTGCACCTCTCAGACAGCAGAGCTCGTCGATGGCCCCATCTCGGGGGGGCTTGGACCCGTCTCGCTCTACATGATGCTCACTTCCAACTCCCAGCCTCCTATGTAATTCTACCAGCACACCTTCAGCACGAGATGGGCCAGTGCTTCCCCCAAAGAATTCAGTCAGATCAGGTTGGAGGAGAAAACGTGTGAGATGAAAACTCTCTCCGAGCCCGACACAAATGAAATTGTGTTCGGTGGAGTATGCTATTGAAAAAGGTAGCGTAAACACTGGCTCAGTGTGGCAGGGTACAGTGATCCATACAGACATAAATTATCCAGCCTGGCTTATACATGATAATATGTGAATAATAGATAGTGTGACTGCGGTTATGCCTACACAAGCGCCTTGTGGTGGGCCTTGAGCCCAGCGGAGAGGAAACCCATAAATGGATGACCTAATCTAAAAATGTGCGTATGTCTACATGGCCCAGGCGCGGCTGCTTTTTTTTTTTCCTTTCTTTTCTCACTGCTAGCTAAATAAAGAGAATTAGCTTGAACCTCGCCAACAAAGTGGGGGGAGGGAGTTGAATAACTAGCATTTCATTTGGAAGGAAGGGGGGGGGAAACACACACACACACACGATTTTCACGTGTGCAACGCTGCCGAGGCTATTAGGAAGAAATTTACTGGATCATGCTGGAATGTTCTCATTCAAGTTTATAAAAACAAAAGAGAAAGAAAAAAAAGAGGGGGGAGGGGTTGAAAGTAATACTCAAGAGCAGAAGAACATGAGGGCACATGAAAGAAGCAGCAAGAGGAAGAAAATATAGGAAAACAGGCTTCCATCAGAGAGACAGAGAGAGAGAGAGAGACAGAGAGAGAAAAGATAAAAATGCACCAAAACTGGGAGCACTGCAGCTGTGTAATACATCTATAAATAACTGAAATTACAGCCTGCCAGCACTGCAGTGATTTCAATCTCTCTAGCAGCACGTAGTCCCGGGAAATCGGCGAGGACCATTACAGCCCATGAAAAAAGCTAGAGTAAGCTCCATTTGGGCTGGCCAGTTTTCTCTCGCTCTCACCCCCCCCCCTCACTTCCACATGTAGTGTGCTCTCTGGTGAGTGACAGGTTCAACTCATGGAGGACACGCATACGCATACGCATGCATGCATGCATGCAGACACACACACACACATCACACACTGTACACAAACTACAGCAGCTCGGAGAGAGGGTGGGAAAGAGACGTATGGAATGAATAGAAAGTGGAGGTGGGGAGCAGACAGCACTGTAAATCCAGTGTGCCTTGATAAGGTCTAGCACAGTAAAGCAAATGAGTATGGAGGGGAGAAAAATAAAGCAGCAATGAGTTCAAGATGGCGGCAGTGCAGCATGAGCCAGTAGCAGAGGAGGTTGTTCAGTTCCTGCCGGCCCCTCCTCCTCCTCGTCCCTCCTCCCTCCCAGCTCTCAGAGCAGCTCACTTACCCTTCCTCTTGGCCTCTTCACTGTAGACATGGTTGGGTTTTTTTCTTCCTCTTTCCTCCCCCTCTCCAACCGGCTGACAAAAGCCTTGCCCTTTCGCCGGGTTTTTACTCTCTCCGTTGCTCGCTCACGCTTTCTCTCACAAACACACACTCTTCCCCTTTCAACAGTCGTTTTTCTCTCACTCTTCCTTGAGCTGCGAGTCCCCCCCTCCCCTCCCTCTCTCCTAGTTTGCCTCCCCTCCTCCTCCCCGGTCAGCTCTTCTTCTCCTCAGGCAGTGCGAGAGCTCTGGAGCCGTTCGTCTCCTCCTCCCCCAGCGGGCAGGGCTCAAGAGGAGCGCATGGGAGCTCTCTCTCTCTCTCTCTCACCCTCACCCTCGTTTGTCTCTTCACAGGGTGATGAGGGAGCAGCGCTGTGGGCGGTAGAGGAGGTGCGTGGCAGTCCAGGAAGCTCTCATTCTGCTGCTGCGTGCTGCTTTGCCGTCGTCCGGCTTCACCCAAGTCTCCCTCGCTCTCTCTCCCTGCGTGTGTGTGTCAGAGTTGCCTTCCCCTGGCTCCTCTCTCCTCCCCTCTCATTGATTCCCCTTTCCGCCTGCCTTTCGTACGCGCTCTCTATGCCTCCCTGAGACTCTCTGAGCCCTTGTCCCTCTTATTTCTCGTTCTCTCTTGCTCTTTCCGCTTTGCCGTTTCCCTTTTTGCGCCTCTCGTGTCCTTCACCGGCCAGGATAAGGTAGGTTACTCCTTTTATTACACACAAAAGGGCTTTTGTGTCAGCTTGCTTGCTTGTTTGGCCGGTTGTTTTTTCCTCCTTCTTTCCCCCCCACTTGTCTTTTTCCTCGTTCTCCCTCGCTGCCCTCACCTCTCCCTGGCTGGGGCGTGTATGGTGGGCTCGACACTCTGGCAGGCAGAGCGGCGGAAAATGAAAGCACAAAGCAGCAAAATGCATCAGCATGAATATTAGAGATGTCGTTAAAACCCAGACTCGTTTTTCTCTCTCTCTCTCTCTCTCTCGCTCTCTCACTCACACGCTCCCTCTCTCTCTTTGTAAGGAAGTAGGCCAGCAGATGGTGCTAGCAGTTATTACATTAACTTTCACAACTTAACCCCCAAAGTACTGGATTTCGCCCACACCACAGATTGTCAACATTGTGGCTTTTTTTTAGTCCCCATGTAAGTTACTGCCAATGACAAGCTGATTTATTTATGGAACAGCATACAGAAACTCTAGACGAACAAACAGAAGCAACAAATTCCCCCAAAGGATGAAAATGCATTCTTAATACAGACTGCACACACAAATGCAACCATTGAGAAATGAACACAGTATAAAGCAGACATCATACTCCCCAACCAAACCAGGAACATGCAGCCTACACCGCACTGCGTCTCCAGTGGTGAGGTCAAGGCCTGGTCACCCTGCTATGACTCTTAGGGGGGAAATAAATCCAAGAGGGGAAACTGGGATGTGTCCAAGACATGCAGCTCTTCCTGAGCGCCAGAACAGATCTAGGAGGAGCAAGCCAGCCTTTCAGGGGACTCCTGACAGCGTGATGCAGGGGACATGTGCACCGGCAGGCACATGGTGTTGGGAATTATGCAGAGACACACGGCGGGCCCAAAGCCAGGTACAGTGCACACAGCACTACTGGGTCAGGCCTGAGTTTCTGACATAACCTTGTCAGCCGTTAAATCTTTATTTACTGTGCGAGATCAGCTGAACAGGCGTCTTTCCCGGCCAACACCCTGTTCCCTTTCCATGCAGCTGCACGCATTGAGACATGCGTGCTACCGGGACTACCGCCCCCGTACCTGGAGCTAGGAAGAGGTCTGCCTGTTGACATCACGTCTTTGAAACACCAACTAGGCTATTGACTCAAGACATCAAGTCGAATCTTAAAAACACAAATATATCTCGTCACATATATACGACAAGAGCCTGTCTTCAAGGTAGGAACTTAGATGTGATTTTTTTTGTCTAATAAAAACATTTTGTATTTTTCTCTGACTAATATTGTTGCATTCTGATCCCTCTCAGCCGATCGCAAACTACACTACTTTGTTGTGATTTTATTAAAGTATGGTGTGAAATATGTGGGCAAGCAACACAATATGGCTTTACATTGCATGTTGAACCTAAATAAAGTTATATGCAACTGACCAACTGGAATGGTGTGGACAGCCTTATTTAAAATGTGTACGTGTGAGTCAATGTTTGTGCGAGTAGAGAGGGGGGAGGTTATAAGATCGGTGAGATGACACACTGGTAGAACAGTGGAAGTTCTCTTGCTATATCTCTGTGGTTTTACGGCTTTATATCTCCTTTAGAGACGGAGAGGACTGCTGTGTGTGCAAAAACAAATGGCTGTCATTTCCAAGAGTTTGGAGCAGCAGCAGGCATCAAATCCAGCTGTCATGCCAGGCCTTGGAGTTTGGACTTTACATCAGACCACACACCTACCGAAAGCGGCGCAATAGTGTCCTATCCAAGCTAAACAAATCCACTGTCAGATAATGCCCCCCAGGGCACAGCACCAGGGGGTCAGCTTTGACTACAAACACATCAAACGGCAATGGGTGTTAACTCAAATACAGGTGAGCACAGATGGGAAAAAAAGAATAAACGGACGACAAAACTGCGTCCTGCATTACCGCAACTGCCTACGCAACTATACAACCTATTGCACCTCCAACACAGCAGAATGGCCTTTCCACTGTAAAGGTGGAAAAATGACACAAAGTCTGAATCACATATCACTTAAAACACAGAAATAAGTGGCTGTTAGTGGTGACAAAACATTTGTCCTCAACTGAACAGGTTTGCCCTTGTACGTGTGTCAAAACGAAAAGCAAAGCGAGACGAAAAGAGAAATAACAGTCAACACACGCTTCAGCGGTCACATGGCGTGAAGCCACTGCTCCTCGGCCACCAAACAGTTAATGCAAACAAGGCTGGCAGCTCTGTGATAGGAGGAGTGGCTTCCTTTAGTACAGATGAGGGAGGGGAGTAGAGGAAGGGGAGGGGAGCTGCTGAAAGGAAGCGAGTGGAAAAAAATGTGTGTGTGTATCGAGAGAGGTAGGGTGGCTGCAGTGGCACAGGTGTCTGTCTCTGAACACTCCATTACTTCCTCATCAAAGAGCCTGCATTAGTGCGCCACTGCGCTCATTTTTCGCCTGTGCCACCGTGACACTCTCCACTAACCTAACTCACCATTAGGGAAATGAGGGGTGAGAGCTAGCAATGAAGTGAAAATGACAAGATAGCACCCACTGGTGCTTCAGAGTACAGCCCGCTGCTATCCTCTCACACACAGAGAGGAAAACCATCGCCAACTGGAATGTAATGTCACTCAGTGGTAATAGCAACATTATCCATGGTGCACCGAATGACAAAAAAAAAAAAAAGGCCTTTTGATCCATTGTGCACTTATTCTGCTGTCGACACTTCACATGTCTGGTTATTACTTATTTCTGCTTTAAAACACAACTAGGTTTGAACTACATAACGCTGCTTGCACTGGCTAATAAGCCTGCCGTAGTGTCCTTGAGCAAGCCATCAAATCCACACAAAAGCACACATACTGTCATTTTCTTTTAAAGCCGATAACATTTTAACTCAAATTGTATAGCCAACACCTCTCATTTTCCATTATGTGCAAAATGTCATCCAGAAGTTGAGCCACGGTCTGCTTACTTTCTTTGATCTATGGCCAACAATCCGAAACGTTTTCATTTAAAATGATATTAAAAGGGATGCATGAAAATCCACATTCTCATAATTGATCATCAAAACTATCACTGATTGATTTAATTAATCAACAAGTGAAATAGAAACAGCCCTTGCCAACACAATAGTGATGCACTATTGATCGGATCTCTCACGTGCGTCAGACAGCAACCAGCGTCTCTCACAGGGTCACAACTCGTCTGTGGTGGTTTGACATCCAGCACAGCATTCACAAAGTAACAGCTGATTATTACCAAAGACATTTTTCACATCTGTAAGATTGCGCATGAATGCTGCATTCTGGGAGCCATTTTGATCAATCACACACAAGAGTGCAGACTCCTGAAAGGTGTGTGTATATATAGTATTTATAGTGTTTTTAGTATAGTATATATTTTTGGCTCCCAGAATGCAGCGTTCATGCACAGTTTTTCAGATTTTGCTAATGAGCTGTTAATTAGTGAATGCTACGCTGTGTTGCAGCAGACTCTCAGGTGTTGGATGTCAAACAATTAAAAATCTGTGCCCTCTTCTACAACATTACCACAACATATCATAGGTACCATAAATAAACAATGCCTGATTGCCTCACGTTTCACACTTCAGGAGTATATTTCTCAGTGCTGTTGCCTGTTTACTAAGAATACCTCGCCTCACCCATCACCAGATCTCATACCTTTGGCTTCGCTAATGATAAATAGATGGCACTGTTATGTCTAGGTGCAAAAAGATTAGGCCCCGCTAAAGGCCAGTTTGCAGCCACGCTCAAGTGTGAGACAGCGGCAGGGTTGATAAATGAAAGGAGACATGATGCACACAGCAACGCTTCCTCGACCAATTAAATACAGCACCACGCATTAATGATCCTTTATTCGGGGCCAAGAGTAGCAGTAGCTGGGCTGAGCATTGTGCCCTCTAGAGAAGCTGCTGAAAGTCTAACGGAGCGTTGTTACTACCGTCTGGTTGGCTCCACTGTGACCAGAAAGCCTCACCGAGCCAGACAGAAGAACTGCCCGGGGAGAAACAGGAAAGGATAAACTCACAAAACTAAAACTTCAGTGGCTGTATCATTGTAAGAAAACAACTAAATTATAATACTTCCATAAATGTTTTTTTTGTCCGTTTTTTAAGCAACACTTGAAGCAGCTTTTGAAGCAGCTACCTCATTCACCTTCCTACAATCAAGGGACTTGAACACATACAGTGCCAGCGATGCCGTCGTGTACTTGCTCGGCTACAATAACCAATTAAAATTAATTATTGATCGCAAACTAGACACGCTCAATTTAAACTTCCAAATATAGTTTTGAGAAGGAGTGTAAAACACCTCACAGTTACATAATATCAGTGAGGTCATTTAGGAATCTTCAGCCTGTTTCGACGATTGCTGTATCCTCAGGGTTAACCACGCAATAAGCCCAGAATGTAAAAAGAAGAAGTAAGCAAAGCTCAAGTCTGACAACTGCAATAACTTCAGAGGATACAACACTACCAGCAGTGTGTGCGTCTGTCTGACTTTATTTATAGTAAACACACGTCTAAACAAAGATCATGGTCCTAGGCAGCATTTTGTACCTAGACAAACAGATGTGATGCAAACACCCGGTTTCCTTCCCTTGTTCGACACACACACACAGTTAATTCTGTGCAAATAAAGCAATTAGCGCACTGGATACAATTAACCAAGCGATCCAGCGCCGTGTCTCACCACTACAGCCCTGCTACACTCCCAATCAACTCCAATCCAACAGGCTTTAACAAAGACAACCTATTAGCGCGCTATTATGCAGTCCACTAATTGACTCCCTTATTTAATCAAGTTCAGCACAGACAGCCATTCCTATATAGCTAATAAAGACGTTTAGGAGCGTACAGATCCATGTTAAGTGTTACAAGTGCAGCATGTTGTACCTCGTTATCCTGCTAGGGCAGAACGGACCACTAGGGGGGGGACTGTAAGGAGAAGGGTTAGGAATGCAAGGCAAAGAGAGGAGACGCCTGCCATCAGCTCTCAGGGAGTTTTAAAAGTAAAAGAAAACAAGTTGTGATTTCAATATCTATGTAGCCTGACCACTGTTTTGTGTCTTGGTTTAGTTTGGCTTCTTGGTGTTGCTCATTATCTTACTAACCCCTATAAAGAAAAGACAGCTTCGACTTGGGTTTGAGGGTAATGCAGAATACATCAGCCCTTCTTGTATCTCTTGTAAGTGTGAGCTCAGAGGGCAGTCGCTCAGCAAGATTTAAGAAGATATTTTAAGGGATAGCACTGTGGGCACACGCTGCCGAGCATGAGCCAGAGTGAAAGCAAGAAGCCATCCATCCACCAAGGGACACCCTTCACAATTAGTGGCCGACTTGCCAGCAGTGCCATTCTTGTGGATCCTTTCCTGTTCAAGCCTAGGTCACCACTCTAAATGCAAGTCTCTTTTGTGTTAAATAAAACATGGGTACACTTTTTAGAGGTAGGTAACCTGTGTAGCCATCGCATTAGAGGTGGACATCTTTTTACTGCCCTCAAGATTTGATTATGATTCTCCTGTCAACGATTCCAATGCGCCATGATTCTGTATGGATCTCAATGCGTCGCATCCTCAATTTTCTATACTACTGCACATGGCTACGGTTTCAAGAAGTATTATCAGCAGTCAGATAATTAAAATAAGCTTTTAAAAATGCTTTCAAAAATAAGAATACAACAGTCTTGACCCACCTCAGTGCATCAACATTAAAAAAAACAAAAGTTGTAATCTACAAAAATAAGCTTTTCATGTATCAGCTCAGACAGGCTTTTTCTTTACTCATAGTTCTTCTATTCCTACTTGGTTTCATCACTGAATCTCCTGACAGAGTTAACATCACCATGGTTGAATTTCAGCCAGCATGCACATTTTCTTTCAGCCTGACATTGTTAAATCGAACCATCTAATATCGGTGGCAAGAGCAGCACTGTATCGAAGTAGTGGTTCCAGTCCGCATAGCGAGTCAGCTTATAATCGATTCCATTTCACATACTATCCTTGCAAAGTAAACAACATTTTCTAAATTGCTAAAAAACATCAGTAGCTGAGTGTCATTTTCTCCCACAGAGGATTTACTGGAATATATGCTCCGGCCTTTCAGAAAAGGTCTTACAAACAAGGTTCATTCTAGAGAAGCACCGACATCAGAGAGATACCGACTCAAATAGCTGGATCAGGTATCGGGGACAATGGGCCGATCTGGTATCAGACGCCTTTATTTTAATACCTAACGATTCAGTACATTTATATCTATGTACTCATTTGTTGTATTTTGTTTTACAAAGCTCAAACAGGTTGTAAAAAAAGCAAACATTTCAGCTTGATCATCTAAACCACCCAATATAAAAAAGGTAAAAACAAAAGTGACCTCAGCCTTAATGTCAGCAGTAGTCCCTCCTTGTGAAGGAAAACTGTCAGTACTAAAGTACAGCACATACAACAGGTCAAAGGTCAACCAGGCCTATAAACTGATGGACGGCGCCTGCTTCCCAGATCTCAGCAATTACTCAGCTACAAACAATGTTATCATAACCAGTAGAACAATGGTCAACCCTATGGAAAGAAGATTGATGTTGTAAAAACATATAGGGTCTCCTCATGCAGATATCTAAACGTATCAAAAGATTACTTATTAACCAGCATTTGATTGACAATCTTCTCCCAGTAACATTGACTTGAAAGCACCACAGGTTCCCTCCAAAGTAGTGACAATTTTGCAGATGTTATACGATTCATCTACCCCAGAGGAATTAAATGTCTTTTGCATATTGAACACTTCATGGTTTTTGTGTACTTTACATGATGCGTCACCAACTACATTGGGAAGCGTCTTCTTTAAGGCTGTTTTTGTAACCGTCATTGTTCCGAGTAATGGCGCGGTGCTCTCTGAATCAGAGACGGCACAGCAGGTCAGACACCAGGCAGTGAAGTGAAGCCGAGCTGCGGAAAACAAGCAAGCCGGATGATGCCATTCATTAATGGGAACATCGGTGCAAACTGACGAGTGGAGCTGAGAGGAGGTCCCTTGGGGAGAGAGGGGGAGAGAGAGAGAGAGGGAGAGAAAAAAAGAGAGAAGAGAGAAAAAGAGAGGCCGAGAGCGAGGGGAGGAATGAGGTGGAGGGGAAATTCAGCAAGGGGCTTACTGCCAGACCTTTACAACTCCTTCATTATTGAAGTAGTGCAAAGGCAGAGCAGGGCCACTGCCTGCACAAAAAGGAACACACACACACACACACACACACAGAGCGGGTAAGCGTTCCACCTGCAGCCTTCAGCATATGATGAAGTAAGGATTTTTTTTTCCCTGCTCTGATTTGTACCTCTCGCTCAGTGTGAGGCCGGTGTCCATGGAGTGGATCTCCACTGGAATGGTAGAGGGCAGCCACACAGGCTTTATCCCACAAATATATTGAACAGGATCACCTCTACTCCATTTACATGAGCAGAATGTTATAAAAGAATAAATAAGAATATATAGCTAAAACTGTGTTTTAGGAATGTTGTGTTTCCCGTTTAAATTTAGTTTGAAATCGAAAACCAGGTAACAAGTAGATAAATATATCAGTTAATATGTCACACAATATGTATGTATGTATGTATGTATGTATGTATGTATGTGAGTGAGTGAGAGACACACACACATCACGGAGCAGCTCTGAGATTGTACAGAGGGGAGCACATACAATACATGCTCGCCAAATGCATGCCAAAAAAGAAAAGAAAAAAGGTTTCACGATGCAACGAACAAAACAGACCAAAAAAGAAGTGTTTACAATTTGATGCCATTTCAAATAAACTCAAATTTGATACAGCAACATTTCAAAATTGTAGTTGTACATTAAATATGTGATATTTTTACTGGCAGTTACAAATTCTGTCTGGAGGTGCCTTACATTTTTCCAGACATTTAACAGATAATACCTTTACACAGGGCACATTTTGAAGACAGTTTGGTTCTATTGTGTTGGATTTCTGTATCAGAATTCTGTCTCATTTTCCTAACAGGGATCGATCTATGTAAGATAACTATATGAAATTGCCATTACAAATAAATCCTCCTAATCTTTGATTTTTATGAATAATTTCTCACTTAGTAAAGTGAAGGCTATAAGAACTACAGACATGCTTGCTCAATGAAATGCTGCATCAAGGTAGCAGGAACACACTGGTGTTGGTAGATATCGTGTGCGACAACATTAATGCTGGGTATAGGAGTCTAGGTCTACGTCGAGGAAGCCTGCAGAGCAACATGAGGAATACCAAGAAGGGCTTTACTCTCACATGACTGCTGTATGACGCTTATTTATTTCTCATGATTAAAAACACTTTTAGCAAAGTGCTATAAAGCAAACAAGAAAGAAGAATAGAACACGTTTTATGAAATACCAGGTGAACCACTAAAACCATTATACTTTTTTCATCTTTGTTCATTTAAATGTACCTTTTTGCCTGTATGATGGTACTGTAGCTTGACTCACAACACAGAGTGATGAGAGATTACGACATACCGGTTTCAACAGTCAACTTTCTTTCAAAATGCTGTAAATTACGCACATAACACTCAATAAACAAAAGACTGGACTTGCAACATAGGCGTCCATGGCAACTTGCAAATGACTTCCTGACACAAACCTGTTTGCTTAACTTACAAATCAGTAACCAGTTAGCCAACTGACGTCTCGGCAGAAAATGTCACTTGCATTAACTTCTGCAAGTCAAATTGTGGTAAAGAAAACCACATATCGAGTGGAGCAGCGGGACAAACGTATTGCAGCACACCAACTCCAACTAGCTCTACTTGAGCTGGCTTTATGCAAGCTTTACTTTACATGTTTTATACCAACAATCCCTCCTTTCTACCACAAGACAACAACCACTGTTTCAGTTGCAAACAAGGGCAAAGGGGTCATAACTGCTTCATGCCTTTACTAATTTCCCGTATTGCACATTACACTGAGATGAAATGATTTTCATAACGTCTTGCTCTTTTTATTCCTAGAGACACTGGTAGTCTAACCACCCAGCTTCCCCCTCTCTGCTAGTCAAAGGTTAACATGAGTACAAGGAGATTGCCTCATGTCACAACAACAAAGCCTTGCATTTTAGTAAAACAAAATCCACATTTCACCGTGATCAATAGCTCACCCACCCTTCACCACAGAAAAATATTCAAAGCCACTTAATCCCAAGAGAAAGAGGCAAGAGAGACGGAAGGATAGAAAAGCAGAATAAAAGACCATACTTTAAATTCAGACCTACTGACAGTTTGAGCTGGCAACGTTCCCACATGCTGCTGACACTCAATCCAAGTACAACTCCCTCCTCCCTCTCTTCTCCCAGCTCCTCCCCCACCTCCTCCTCCACTGAGCCCTCCCTTTCCGCCTGCAGCAAAGACCGCCTGACTTCCTCTTTACCTCTGACCCCTAGTTATCCCCCGCCCTTATCTGGCAGGCCTCCAAACAGACAGGCGGATGAGGCCGGATGCTGGTGTGAGAGTGAGCGAGAGAGAGAGACACACACACACACACACACACACAGAGAGAGAGAGAGACGGAGAGAGAGAGAGAGACAGAGTTCTGTATGGATGGATGTTGGGGGAGGTGTTCAGGGAAAGTGTGTGAATGACACAGCCTATCACCATGTGGTCCCAGAAGCAGCAGGTTTCCCAGTGGTGTATGTGAGTGTGCGTGTATGGCTCATGTGGGGTGACGCATGGTGTCAAGTCTCAGGGCTGATTATGGCATTGGCTGTCTAGTCTGGTTGGCTAGGAGTTATATAAACCTCAGAGATGTCAGGAAGCAACAAAGCTAGCATTGCACACATAAACGGGCTAACCCGACTTGCGAGCGCACAGATACTGAAGTTGCTGCTTACTCGCGATACAGCTCAGGGACCAGTAGTCCGGGTAGAGTGGAGTGAGCAGCGATACCCAGTCAGATAATAAATCTAAATCAGCAATACAGGCAGGCAGGGAGAAGGCACCTGCCCGGTGTCACTGCCGGGGGGGGGGGGGGGGGGGGGGGGGGGTAATGGCTACAGCAGCCCAGGCCATCAGTATCCATCAGTCTCCACTTCCATCTCAGCAAGGGAGCCCTTTGTACCCCTATAGCGGAAGCCTTGGGTCTGATTAAATATTACAGTTGTGTAATAGCACAGGTAAACGTACCTGGCTATGTGATACCATCACATAGGAAACGACTGGCTCTTCTAGAGAAAAACTGAATACTCGTGTTACAGGTCTAGTCTGTTTTTCTATTTATCTGCAGCATCAAATCATCAATTCACTTAAAATATGGCAATATCATTTTTTTCCAAAAATATGGCAGGAGGTAGTCATTCAATTTAACTGTAGGCCAGCTGCATACTACACTGGTTTTAGAGTAACCAGGTTGCAGTTCATTTCAACAGTCTCTGGTTTCTTGTGCTAACTTATGTCTCCTATGAACCTGGTTTCTTGTGTGCACAAGAACCGTAGTGGTTCAGTTTAAATGAACACGATGGCTCCTTAGGTACCAAAAAGCGTGACTGATACCAGGGTGGATAACATCCTCGTTCAGTTTGAGTACGCCTGGAAGGGTGATTTCAATGTGCTGCTGTTGGCCCATAAACCTTTAAAACCAGTTTATTTTTTGCCTTTGGGGATTATTTTAATTTGTGCCTATAAATAGCTCTATCAAATCAAGACATCAGGATTGTGATCAAGAACACAAAATAAAGAAGACATATATCTCAGACAATCAGCCACAACTGAATGTCCAAAGTTAAAGTCCCCATAGGAAATGCACAAATTAGACATCCAACATGTACGAAATCAAACAATTTAAAACAATCATCAAGTTCTCCAACAACTACTGTGCTGTGCAACATTTTACAAGTGTATCCTTGAATGTTAGGGTGATATAGAAAGACAAATGCGATATGTAATACTCTAGTGCGATATATTAAATCTGTAAATCCAAAAATCCAAAAACTCTCATGCAATTGTCTCAGATTTTCTTCAATTTCAGGCTGGTTGTGTAGCTTGTGAGCAAAGTCACAGTTAAACGTTGTGCCTGAGACAGTTGTAATAGTGATACTCGTTACCCACAGAGGTTGGAAGGAGATACGTTACGTTTCTATGTAAAAACCTGTGGAGCTAACATTAGCAGAGTACGTTAGTACATCATTACTTCTATGCTACGCACACTACTGAAGGTATACTGAATACCCAAAACTCATTTACTCAATGGACCTCGAACATATAATGTAACTCAATGGAACCACCATTAACAGCTGTAAGCTCTGTTATTCGGTCAAGCAGGTCTGTGCTGCCCAAAGGCCGCTAACAGCCAACATTAACTAGCTCCCCTCCTGGCAATTTCAACAGAGATTTGTGAAAAAATAGGGTGCCTGAGGTGTTTAGTATTTGCACATGTGCAGTACTGATTGGGCAGGATGTATGGATCAGGTAGCGAGTGACCCGTGTGGTAGTTCTTGCGTAGCGTAAATTTGCTGATAAATGATACAATAACGTGATATTGGATCGCTGTACAGACCTGCGTACTTGCCAATACCGTCAAAATCTCAAGGTTTCCTTCAAAAGACAGGCTTTCAAATTTGTGCCACAGTTGATATTTTCTTTAAAAAAAAAAGTATGCCAATTACGAGCCAATGATGCCAACAGTTCATGGCAAATAGCCAATCAAATTACAGTGGTGCAACAGGCAATCAGCCCCAAATTACTTCAGATTTGTGTCATCTGCTTTTATTGCCAAAGGCTTTAGGCATGCACATTGTTATTTTCATACGCTCTGGGCACATCGCGAGCATGGGGCTACATCCACATAGTGAAAAACCTGTTAATCTAATACTGCCACAAAGCAGTCCCAGTCACTGATTTGTGACATTGCTATTTCAACGTACACATATTACATCTCACAATTATTTACAAGTATACACACTGACGGAGAGCTCACAGGCTGCAGTCTTGAGGTCCTGACTACATACAGCATAAAGATTGCTGACTCACACGAGCATCGCAAACCAGCATCCAGCTCAGAAGAGTCTCACTAGAGTGATTTATGCAGAAATTATACTTTCAGCATCTGCAAGGGGGCGGCTAGGGTCCATGTGAGGTCAACTTTGTCATCACAAAGGTGTACGTGTAGGCTCTCTGCAGATGTCCGCATACTGTTAATTTGTTGTGACCGGGCAAAACAAGATTGCGGGACCACTACGCTACAAGTGGTAGTGTAGCAATCTACTGTGAATGTGTGGAACGCGTCCTCCAAGTGAACGGTATAAACTACTGTCCGCATCTATTTAGAAGTATAACCAAGGCTTAAGCTTGAAGTACCCCCTCAGACAAAGCCCCTTGCAGTCCATAAATGCTGTTGAAATGATTCATGGGACAGGCTAGAGTGCTACACACATCTGTTCATTTCAATTTAGATCCATTGCAACAGGCCAAAAGCCTTTTTATTTCCAACTCAATTTAACTTTAGAACTTGGCAACCTGGGACAACTACTCAATCTTGAATCCCAGGTGCTAATCACAGCTGCAGCTGACCATTACAACCATTGCAAATCCTAATTAGCCCCTTTCACTGCGGGGGAGTGAAGAGTGGGCAGCTAGCCCCTGATGGCTTGCCTGTTCAGCAAACACACTATCAGCAGGCTCTTCACACATCGGTGCACATGAATAGCACAGTCAGCCTGTAAGCATCGACACGGGGCTGGATGTTGACACAGACAGGGAGAGGCTGTGGTTCATGGCCTCATTTCAATCAAGGACCTCTGCAGATGGGCAAACGGTCCGCCTAACCAGGGCTCACTCACACAGGCCACCCGGTTTGTTGTCACCTGCTGCCTGCTGGGGGATGGCAGAGGCAGTACTCAACACACAGGTCGTATTTTGGCTCATGGGCATAGGTTTTGTTTCAGAAGTCTGGGGGTGGATAATGGGTCTGCTGTCAGTAACAGGACACTGCTTAAAGAGATTTAAATGAGTCATTCAAACTGTCACTGTAAAACGGTAATCATTCATGCAGTTAATAAATTAGAGGAAGTGCGGATACAGAAAAGGTAGGGTTTGTAAGATAATGCTAAACAACTTTTTATTTGTCGTAAGTGGCAAAGACAAAGACTCATCACTGTCAGTGGTGGGCCATGAAAAACACAATGGCTCTTATTAAAAATGTGTGAATTTTCCACATGTGCGTGTTGCTAGTTTGAGACAATCTGTTGCACTCAACAAAATCTGTTTAATTGTTAGTACCACAGATGTTGTTTTTGTAATAACAAAAATATGATCAAAAAGGAATACATGGATGTGCTGAAGTTCATTTTTTAATGTGCAAACCATTATGAAACAGCTGTTGCTTTTGCTGCTGGTCATGTGTCACTCGTTGGCCAAGAGGCAGTGCTGCTAAGTTACTAGCCAACTGAGGTCCAGGAACCGCCTGAAGCCTGTTACAGGCAGCTAATGCATTCTCCCAGCCTCCCCCTCTGCTTCTCCTCTCCCTCTTGTGCTCTTCCTCTCTGTCTCTTTTCTTTCTTTCCTACGCTCTCCTTTTTCCATGAGCTAGTGCTCTCTCCATCTCCCAAACCCCCCTCCCCCAAGTGCTAACCACTCTCCTCCGCCACACTCGTTTTTTCTTGCCGCCCGCTCAATCACATGTGCACATGCACTCACACACACACGCACACGCACTCACACACACACACAGGCAGCCACCACAACACTGTGCAACCTCCCCCACACTCCATGGAGGCAGTGTGCAAGTGCCTCCGACTTGCCCTGACCCACATCTTGATATAGCCTTAAGTATGCTTACAGCTAAGTCCTGAAGACACTCCTGCCACTCTTAGCCTAATCAGGCCTGACCTGCTGTCGGCGCACTGGGCAGATAGACGGTCCATGCCGGACAGACCATTATCATTTTCAGAAGGCTTTCAGACGGCCCTGGGTACCGCCTCTCCACCTTCCCCCTCTCCACCACTGATTGCAGGTCTCCTACTAGACAGGCGCATGTTCTAACTGGGATAGTTAGTTAAACATTACACGAGTGGCTGGATTCTGTGCCATGCCACACTGGGAAGAATACATTCTCTTTATGTCAGCAATGAAATGTTCCCCATTAGTACGTTCTCTAATTAATTTCAGCTTATCAACCTCCATGCTGCTCAAATACCCCTCATTCATATGGGGTACAGGACAGAGTGCAGTATGGATATAAATTAGACGAGGGCAAAAAGCATATTACATTCAGAGGGTTGCTCTGCTACAGTATGGCTAAAATGTACTGCCATTCATGTGCTTGAAAACAGACAAATGATTGCTTTTGTATATAAAAAATGAAACAAATACTTAAGTTTGTAACATTGTATTACCTTTTCTTGCTTGTACTCAACAGGTGGTGGTTTTCTGTGCTCATGTCCCCTCTCCTGGCTGGAATGGACCCAGGAACAGTTGGATGCATCCTGTTGGCTGAGAGCAGCCTCCAGCTGGGGCAATAGGTCAGGCAGGAGGTCAGGAGGCTCCAGGCCCTCCAAGTCTCCAACCTGAGCCTTTGATGGCAGGAGGTTGTCTCCCAATGCTTGGTATCCATTAGTGTTTACGGCCCCGCAGCTCTGAGGCTGCTCAGAGGGCAGCTGGCTGGCTATGCTGGGGAAGCAATTCATTGACTCACCAAACATCTCAGATGACTTGTTTCCATGGGGTTCTCCAGAGCAACGTAGGGCCCGGAAAGCACATTCATCTGCCTGGCTCACCGGGATCCTCATGACTGCTGTGGATGGAAACTGACATACGGTCCCTGGGAGCTCAGGCACTGCAGAAGTGAGGGGTGCGGTGGTGCTGTTGGGCAGAGACACTGAGGCTGTGGACTGCTGACTGAGGCCGGGTATTTCTGGCTCTCCAGGATAGGCAGGGTACTGAGCCGCTTGGTAAGCGGTGGCAGAGCCGACTGAGCATGTGGGCAGGGAGTGAACCATCGATGACGAATGCATGGGGAAGGGCAGGTTTGGGTCTTCCGATCCGGATCCAGAGAAGGCTTGACCTCCTCTTGTCAACTGGTAGCTAGCCTGCTGCGGCTGTGGCTGCAAGCAAGTCCCGCTCAGTGGAGCATTTTGATCCAAATAAGACTTACTTGGCATAGCCCTTGAATGGAACCTTGGTCCTCCCACAGTTAGTTGGTGCTGAACCTGCTGCTGGGTATGGTGAACTTGCTGTTGGCTCTGAGATTGCCCTCCCTGGTGAAAGGAGAAATTGTGATGCTGCTGCTGCAGGGACATAGTCTGTGTGTTGATTTGTTGGTGCTGGTGCTGGTTTAACAGCTGTTGCTGATGTCTTTGCTGCTGTTGTTGCAGCTGCTGCATTCTGTGCTGCTGCTCCCGTTGTTGGTGACATGGATGGTGTTGTTGCTGCTGTGTTTGTTGTTGTCTGACATGAAGTTGCTGGTTGTGCAGTTGCTGCTGATGACAAAGCTGTTGTTGCGGTTGAGATAAGGGGTGGTACATGTTCCCGTTCTGGTCTTGGTTGCTCCACATTGGACTGCTACTGTCACAGAACAGTCCATTGGATTGAGGTACTTGGCTCATTGCAGCATTATGGTATTGGCCATGCTGGTCTGCAATCATGCTACCACCTCCTCCACCACCACCACCTGGGCCCCCAGGACCA
Organism: Anarhichas minor; assembly: GCF_050575085.1. Taxonomy (NCBI): domain Eukaryota; kingdom Metazoa; phylum Chordata; class Actinopteri; order Perciformes; family Anarhichadidae; genus Anarhichas; species Anarhichas minor. Next base: position 1,873,666 of record NW_027466508.1, read on the forward strand.
GAAAATGGCTGCCCCATAGGAGTCTGTGCCTTAATGCCAATGTAGTGACCCATCTGCTGACTGTAAGAAGGCATGGCTTGTTGAGTAGTAACTGGTGGCATCATGTCTTGGTGCTTCCCTGGGACTAGAGGCTCCACCTGGAGGGGCTCAAAATCAGCAGTGAGGTTTAGCTCATCCACAAGCGATGGTGCTGATGGGAAGACATCCTCGTCCAGCCCATCCAGTCCTCCAACAAAGAGGTTCGGGTCATTAAAGAAGTCCATGGCAGAGCCCGGAGGGTAACCGGAACCTTTGGAACGCCACTGGATCCAAGCTGGTCCCAATGAGCCTCACTGTGAGCTACAGCATGTCCATTATATTGTGTCCCTTTCCAAAAACAGAGGGGAGAAAAAAATAAAAAAATAAAACATTAGTATGAGAAGATGAAGACCGTGCGTGTTTCCTCAGTAATACAGTATATGGTCTAGATCAGGGGTCTCCAGACCTTTTTTCCTCTCAGAGATAATTTGATAAAATGACAGTGGCTGAGAGCTACTCATCGCACTTCGTTGTACATTGCCAATAGCAGATAGAATTTCTTTCTTACTTTTTTGGTCCTTATTTAACGTTTCAGACTCCACCTCCATTACAATCCTGTCAGAGGCGAAGGGCTTCTTTGTGTGAAAGCGCCACTAAACCAAGCCTCTGTTGCTGCCTTGGACTTCTTCAACAGTTTGTTAAACAGAGACTGTTGTCTCTAACCTAAGCTAAGCTAACCCTAGTCTGTGAATTTGATTGGATATCAATTTCAACAGGTTTACAAAGTGACTTTGTGCTTTCAAATTTCTGAACCTTTAGCAAGCCCCTCACAAATGGGTAGCGAGCAACTGGCATCTTACGAGCTACTTGTTGGAAACCCCTGGTCCAGATAAACAGATCACATATTGCAGACTACACACACAGACACACACACACACACACACACACACACACACACACACACACACACACACACACACACACACACACACACACACACACACACACACACACACACACACACACACACACACACACACACACACACACACACACACACACACACACACACACACACACACACACACACACACACACACACACACACACACACACTTTTATCATCACCAGTAATACATGCTTGTAGGCTAGTAGAATTGGATGAATGCCCACTCAGTGTCCAAAAAAAAAAAAAAAAAGAGTTTTCAAAAGGCAGGTAATGGCTCGGTCAAAAGGGTCTGGGGGAAAACACCTTTCATGTGTGTAGCAAAGCAGCTGGTGCAGCCACCAGCAGGTGCCTCTTCACGGACCCCCTCCCCTATTACACACACAAACACACCTCAACCCCCCCCCACCCCACACAACTACAACCAACGAAACCGCCTGCCCTGCTACTGCAGAATGTGTGGGAGGTGCAAACAGCTGATAGAATTTCAACAGCTAGGGACAGAGGCAGATGAGGTGCTTAGAGCGTGTGTGTGCGTGCACGAGTGTTTTGCAACCACAGACCAGCGGAAGATGACAGAAGCTTACCCAGGTCAGTCATTATATGCTGACTTGCTGTGCACACAGGCAGGCACACAAAAAGCAAAAACATGCGCGGCCATTTCTCCAGTGTCTCCGTCTAACTCGTGGAGATACTTATCGTTTAATTAGCCGACATACATGTGAAATGACAGTCAGGCTGAGAAGTGGCTAAACATATAGGAAAGTGGGGTTTTCAGTATACCAGTCGTTTAAATACACTGAGCGTTAACTAAGACATAACCAACTGTGACAGGCTCAAATACCACACATGACCTGTGTAATCAAAAGGTCAAATAAATCACTAAAAGTGACTTACTCTGAAAGCGAGTAATAGTATATATTACACTGCAATGGTGGACATCGTGCCCGCAGAGGCAAATTCATAAATAAGGGGCTAAACTTTCTTAAATCCCAAAGCACATCACCAGGCAACAGACAATATTAAAAAGGTAATTCTAAAGTCTGCGAGCTAATTTAAAAACACAAATATTGTCAGGATTCTCTTGACAAACCGAAGGCACAAGCCTGAGGTCTTACACTAAACGTGAGTCTAATTGGCAATCTTTCAATATTTAGGCTATGTTGTTAAAAGGTGATTTTGTTGAGGTGTAATGTCACACCTGACCTTAGTTAATTGAATTTGCAGCACCGAGGTCCATTCAGAATATGGTGAATGTAAATCAAATGACTAAAAACACGAAGCCTAAACCAAAGTTAAATCATAAGCTGAACAAACAGAGGTAGGAAAATGCTCTAGCAGCACCAAAGCTAAAAGTTCCTTTCAGGGGCTCGCTGTGGTACCACCAGGCACTTGTATCATCACTTTCCCATCACCGACCACCGTCAACAAGTCCCAATAAAAATCTGTTCACACCAGCACTAAGCCAGTCCTGTCAATTTGGGTTGTGCCTCCAACTTTAATTGCACTCCTGTGGTTTACTACCCTGTCCATTTGGGGAATCATGTGATGGTCCCGATGTGAGGTATTCCCAGTGGTTAATTTTTTTAAGCATCTTTGGATGCCCAACTCTTAATATACAGCATACTCATTGTCTCACATCAAGCGAAACACGAGGCATGTGAAATTACTGTCAATAGTGAATAAGGAAAATGTGCATAATTGGCACATCTCAGCAGTTTAAGATAAAAATAAGTGATAATTACGCCATCTCTCACCCTCGTAAAAGAGGTTTTAATGTATCGAAGGGTTTGATGATAATGATACTTATTTAGGATGTGCACTAATCATTTTGGGGTGACACCAATGACCCTCTGCCAAACACAAGACAATATATGGAAGTAGAAGTGTGGTTGTGTCCTTTCATTTAATGAACACAGAAAAAAAACTGTTTAAAATTGTACTAATTAGTGTTTTATTTCAAATGATTTCCAACACAGCCTATTATCTTGTTGGAGACATTCAAAGTAAGTCTGAGACACAGTGAAAACCAAGTTGAAAGTTGAGGCAAATGAAGCAGTCCCTTCAAGATGGATTTACAACAGTAATCTGTTGTAAAGTATACACTTCATATCATCTTTCTCATGTACCATGCAGCATGTTCCTGAGCCTGCTAGCCGAGCCACTGCTAACCTTTAAACCGCCCCCCCCCCAATCTGGCCACGAGACAGAAACCCAATCCCCTAAACCTAAATCGCCTTCCAGCTGTTTCCTTCATAATCATGACGTCGTAAGCACCATCCAGGCACGTGCAACTCATGCCTAATATCAACAAGAACTCCGTGTACATAACTTCCCCGAGGTCGCCATTGAATCGGGCCATTTCTGCGCACCTCAGTCAAACAACACCCAAACAACAACTTGTTGCAAAAACATCAAAAGTGCGGCGATATTACCCGAAGAGCAATGCGTTAGGAAACAAAGTAGCCCAACGGTCAAATGTTGCTGTGACCGAAAGCGCATTTAATTCCAAAGCGCGTTGAATGTCTTAAACGTGCAGCCGGTAACGATAAGTTAACAGCCGGCGACACGTTCGTCGCGTTTTTTTCCCGAAGCTTCGCTAAGTTTGTTAAGAAGTCTTGCTCTCATTAAAACAAGACAGCGGGGCTCACCTCTGAAGTCCCAGCATCCTCTTCATCTTCAGCCCGCTAGCAATGGCTCCAACTCCCATGAACGCGGTTTGTTTGATGAGCCGGCGAGGCGACAATGTGTAAAAAGCAACAAATTGCCTCGCTAAGTGGAAGCGAAAATTTAATTCACGTGGGGGGGCATTTGATTCTGGATTCAAATTGGGTAGCCGCGGCCCGTTGTGTCGGTCACACGTGCTCCCAAAAAACCTCCACTTTGGGAAAACCACAGGATTCAAAAAGGTGTCGTGACGCTTCAACGCGGAGGAGGAGGAGGAGGAGGAGGGGTGGGGGGAGGAGGCCGGAGATGGATGAAGAGGTCGACAGTGATGGTGTCCGTGGTAATACAACTAGTGTGTTACCCCTCGACGGACTTTTTTTGTTTTAATTTCTAATAAAACTGTCGACTTATTTCCCCCCGCTAACAGTTACCGGGTCCACATTTAAGTGCGGTGCTGACTAAGCCCGGCTAGTCGCTGTCAGTTCAGGACCACCGCGACCAAGAACGCTACTTTGAAGCCACGCGCATTTATCATTTAACCCTACAAAACTGTGACAAAGTACTACGACTTTCGCCATTTCAACTGCAAACTCGCGGAAAAACTGCTGCGGACAAGTTTGTCTGGTCACGTTCTTATTTCCACCGGTGAAAGATACCCACTCAGCGAGGCACTGTGTCATCAGACAGCTGAGGCGAGCACCACTGACCGTACGCGATTTTGACAGCTCCTCGCACTGAATGAAACGGAACCTCTCGAGTCCGAAACACCTCTCAAAAAACCACACGAAGAAGTGTGATTCCTTACCTGAAACGAACGCCAAAGTTTAACTCCAGACGTCGATGTACAAAGAGTGTTTTTCGGGCGAACTTGTGACTGTGTTGTTAGTTGTACTCCTGCTGGCGACCACGGCGCAGCGGCTCTACTGCTGCTGCTGACGTGCCCGTGATAACGCCGCATTTGCATATTAGTAAACTCCTCTCTGATTGGAGCGCCCCCAATTTGGCTCAATTGCACCTTTACGCGTAAAATTAAGAACCGGTTCGCGAGGCGCAAGTGCTTTTGGTGCGGTGCCGCACTCAACCGGCTCCGGCAAGCGGCTGATTAAATCGTGGTTTCGTGCGTAAAGTGCCCATGTTGACAGAGTGCATAAAATGGCCGCGCACGAGCCAGAGCCAATCCGGAGAGGTTTCACTTACGCACATGCACCGGAGTCTCTCCACAATGCAAAGATGAGATGGGTGGGAGCGCTGCTCTCCACTGTGGGTAAATGTTGACCTCTGGTGGCTGACTGGGCAAAATACTGAAATCAAGTCTGTTCCAAACTGGACTATTGGACGTGTGGGCTACTGGTCCTAAATAAATAGGGCGCCCATATTGACTTTATGCAATTCGTATTTCATTTCATAGAAATGTCCTGATTTTGCCAGTAGCCCCAAGAATTCTGCAAGATCAATTTAATATTAAAATAATGTAAAAATCAGAACAGAATATCCTCTCGTGCCTATCATTCAACAATACTTTGTGCATTGTCTTAAGTAGCTCAACTGTGGAATTGGACATGGGTGAACATGATGCGACAGTAGTGACCACTCCTACTGTACAAATGTTTACAAGTGAAAACATCACTCTTGTAGATCACATACTAATGTGCCTTGAAAATAATCATTACCCCATATTCCAGAAATGTCTGAACAGCGTATGTTTGCTCTCCACTAGGTATTTCAAATTGCTTGCTGCAAGTAAAACCAGTCCCCCCCCAAAGTACAAAAACAATCATTCAAATTTTTTTGATCAGTTTATTGATTTCAAAGAAAAGCATTTAAACCTCATGTCATTTATGCCTTTCACAAACCGGAGCAGGAGAATGGGTCCGTATGAAGAGGTCCAACGCCCAAATGTCAGTGTGTGAAGTACATCGAAACTTGCCTTTCACAGCAGCTATAAATAGATTTAACGGGTTTCGGCACCATATCTGCTATTCTGATACAGTTATTTCCTTCTGGGGTTCCCACACACTTTAAAAATACCCTCTCCTCATCCCACACCGTTAAATTTACAATATTTGCATATTGAACGTGTCTGGGCATTATTACTGACAATTAAGCCAGAGCCCATTATAGATGAAGACATTACATAAAACACATGTATCTGGCACAATGGAAAAGGTGTATTCTTGTACCTGGACAAAACTCAGAAACTAGTTATTAACTAAACCTTATCAAAATACATTTCTGATTTTCCTTCAGACTTATGTGGGAATTCTGCAACAACTTTTTAACTTGTGACAGAAAGATCTATAAGGAAGCTTAAGTAACATTTGCAAACCAAAAAATAATCAAATTACAAAATCCAAGCATCAATGCACACACTTCTCTAAAAGTCAAAGCTTAGCACAGCATCCATTATTTACAACCCAGACCTTTAATAACCAACAGCCAAAAGGTACAGAAAACATTCAAAACCAGACAAAATAAAATACACGTTTAGATATTTAGCATCTCATTTAAAACCATACTTGCCCGCTCTGCTTTTTTTTTTTTTTATATATATATATATATATATATATATATATATATATATATATATATATATATATATATATATATATATATATATTAGGAACTATGTAAGACAATAGTTTACACAGTGGGATTAAGAAGAAATCATTGTCCAATAAGAAACAAATGTAAAACATGTCATGCCAATGTAATTGGTAAATGACAACATTCCAAGTCTGACAAATAAAACAGCCCTGAGCCAATTTTCAACAAGTGGTAGAGATCATGTAGTCCACTATACTTACCGTATGAATGCTTCGCTCATACTTTTCAGCTCCTTGTTGACAGTATGTTGTATCACCGAGCCCAAGATGTGCACGCTTCTGAAAATCTAATTGACAAAGCTCTTTGATTGCATCACAGCCTAAAATGAGGTTGCTGGGACATCCATTTGTCATCGTCGCTTTACATATAATACAAACTTTGATTCCTTATTCTAAAGCTGGTCGAGGAGATGCCTAAAAAGCTTTTAAAGCTGAGCAATAATGTGGAGATTTAACATAACGTTCTCCCGACTGTTTCAAGGATCCAGTTCACATAAAACAGCTGAGGCGAGCCGATGCAGCCGATGCGTGGGCCTCCCTCTAGTGGCGGCTGCATCGACGGTGCAGGCTCAGCTCTGGGGAGGACCGTCGTCTTTGCTGAAGGGCTGCGTCGATCCAGGCTTCACCCAAGACAGCCCGGACACCTGTGTTGCCTTGTGGGGGTCCTCAGGCCGTCTCTGGAGCAACAAAGGCAAAATAGCAGTTACACATCTGGAACAGCTCGAACCAATCAAAAGACTTGTAGCTTAACCCAAAACATTTGGGTTTTAATCCTTGCTCATATACAATCAGAGGCAGTCAACTCCTGTAGATTTTTTTTAAACGTACTTTGTATGTGAACATCCGCTCTTTTGCCTCCTCGTGAACAGCTGGGTTCCATGGAGAGAAACTGTCAAACGGATAAGAGTCGCAGCGTGAGCTTTACAGGAGGCGTGTTTATTGTTGCCGAATGTAAAAAAAGAGGACGGTTTACCAACCTTATTGCGTACGGATCATCCATCTTGGGCTGGTCAAAAAGATGACTGTTGCATAATTTCACACTATCCACCACTTTGCTTTTGAACAACTGCACATCCTTCTCATATCTGAAATGTAAGAAAGAAGTAATGCTTTATGACACATATTTGTTGCCATGTGGCTCTGCAAACTGCCAAGAAAAAAACAGAGTGACACGTGGAAAGCTGCGGCAGACAAATGAAGACTGGAGATCCTGGTCCCTTTTTATTAGAGGAGTAGAGATTTATTTTTTTGAATTTCATGCTAAATACCTTGTACACAATATTCATAATAGATCTGGTTTATTTCACTTTCTATGGTAAAAAGCAATTACAAGTAAATTGCGATGCTGCTGCCGAATTGTATTTCTTTCCATTCCATTTAAATCAATGGCTAAATAACAGAAACTCTATATACTACAGTGCAACAGCACCACAAACCGTAGTCTCCAAAAGGACTGTACAGTTGAATCAAAACTTCTCTAAAACAGTTTGATGATTATAACCTTCATGGAGGTATGATCTATTGTAGGACTCTTGTCTGTTGCATTCATTTAAGCTAGGTGTGCCTAATAAACTGGCGTGTTAGTGTATTTCACAGCAGACGTTTCGTCATGTCATCAGGAAAATCACAGTGTAGTTGCGAACATTAGCAACGACAGCATTCCATTTAGGTGAGCTAGTGCGAAGGTCCTGGTGTTGTGAATGCTGGCTCACTGGGACACTTGATGGCACTGAGCCATCATTGATACAATTTGAGTCACCGGTTCTTAACCTGCTACGACAAGTCAAAATGTCGTGCCATGAAGAATGTCTTGAGAGGAAGCAGGAAAGCAAAACAAGTTCATAGCTATGCTCCATGTTGTGATTAACAACTTGCTTCAATGTAACAATACTTCCTCGTGCAATAAAGCCGTTTAGTCAGAACTTTATTACATACAATTCTGCTTTATACTCCGTTACATCAGTGGTTAAAGAACCAATACATTGAGAGTAGATCTGCATTTGAATTATATTCAACCTAAATAATGTAAAACATTCATTAAATAACTCCTGGTCTGTTCATTAAAGGCTTGTTAATCTACGTTTGTGTTCCGAATGTAAAAAGGAAAACCTTTTGAAAAGGCATTTCAGAAAAAAATCAAATCATATTTGTCGGCTGCGTCACACGGCACTAGAGATTAATTATGCTGCTTTTCAAAAGTGAATTTCTTACATTAGGATAAAAACAAGTGAAAGGAGTGAACACTCACAGCACAGCCGCTTCCGGATTGAGTGGTTCCGTGGTATTGATCTTGTAGAAGATTGTACGAGCGTACATCAAGACTTGCCAAATGTGGTTGTGGTTCCGTCTACAAGAACACAATACGAGGAGGGGACAACATCATTATGGGTGCATGACATCACTTGAGCCCCTTTAGGATGTGAGAAAAGATATGCTCCACTAAAAGTAAACACCCTAGCATCATAGAATTGTAGTTACATTCATAACATTGTGTTGAAATATGAAATATTTCAAGAAGACTCCCATTTGAACATAATCCTAAATTTGTTTTCACAATTTTGTTCCACTTAAAAAAAATAAACTCTGCAGAAAATGTCCAGCTGAGTAAACTATCCAAGAGAAGCACTGACCAAGCTGGACTGGCTCAGCGGGGAGGAGGCGCTGGCATTTAGTACACAAAACTAATCATTTAGTTTTTACTTAAATATTCATGTTTGAAGAAAAAAAATAAATAAAAAATAGTCAATTGCAAATGTGTAAAAGCAGAGAGCATACCTCCATTTGGTGAACGCTCTTCTGACATCAAGCTCTCCAGACACAGGGTCAACAAGAGGATGGAAGACTGGGATGTCAAATACTAGTTTCTGAAACAAAGCACACGGAACAGATGGTTGAGGGCTTGCCTTTTGGATGGACAATTTTTAATGAATGTTCTGGAACACAAAGCGTTGTTTCCAAGATCACTGGTCAACCGTCATTTGTTATGACTGTCAGCTCTTGTTTTATGGAGTTTAACAGTTTAATTATGACTCAACACATTTCGAGGCGTTTTATTTTTTTCTAAACTTTTGCCAACCTGGAGAAATCATCACCATTCGCACAAATACTAATGATTGGATGCACAATATCACCCCTCTCCTGCTAGATAATATATATTTTTTGTAAACAACAAAGAACAAGTACAATATACTTACAGGACACTCTCCATCGGGATAGTTATCTGGAATATACACAGTGAACTTGAAGACTCCATCCTGGTACAAGCCATGTCTGATGAATATGACCCCGAACCACACTAAACAGTGGGAGACACGTGGCATTTCAGAATCTTTACTTCCATCAACACATGCATGAACCATGCAGAAACAACCACTGTCAATAAACACAACGCTTAGTTTTAAATTAGCCACATATTATTAGTGTAAATATGAAAAAAGGCATGAACTTCAAACAGAAGGTCCTTACTTAGTGCCGACTTGTAGGACGGCTGGACATAAATTCCAGGGAGTTTCTGCTTAATCACTAGTGTGCTGCAGGTCACATGGCAAGAAGTCAGATCAATACAAAAGCAAGAGGAACATGCATGGAACTTATTTTCTTCTTGGGTGTCAAACTGAAGAGATCCTTTGAACCCAATTAAATACAGACTAGGTCCAATACTTACAACTCAGCCAGCAGAGAGTACTCCAGGTAAAAGGGGCCATATGAAGCGTGTGTGCCATTGGCTGACTGGGCTGGGGCGCCCATTGACGCAGGCTTGGTAATGGGGGCTGCATTCTTAGGAATGGGTGGAAGCTGCTTTTTGCCAAAGGGCAGCCGGGCTGGGCTGGCTCTCTGCTCACCTTGCCCACTCTGTTCCTCGCCGTCAGGTCTCTGCTGTTTTGTATGACAAATATAAGACGAATGTTAACACATCAGCTGTAAAAAACAATATATATATATATATATATATATATATATATATATATATATATATATATATATATATATATATATATATATATATATATATATATATATATATATATATATATATACACATTGTTTGAGCCATACGCAGTTGACCAGTTAACCATGTGCTTTGACCAACATCTCAGGTCACACTGCCCATCTGGTCTAGTGTGCAGCTTATCAGGAAGCAATGTCTAAATGAGAGCAAGGACTTCCAAGTAGAGCTATCACTGTATCTTACTGATGCTGTTCAGAATGATGCCAGTAGTTACAGTACAGTGTCACCGTTCACATCGAGCAAACGGCATCAGAAAGCCACAATGAACGCACAACCAGTATGCCAGGAATGTTTGCAGTGAATAGTGTGCTGATGCAACAGATTCCGCCTCTACATTCATTGAAGTCAGATGTGACCATGTCAGACGTCATGTTTGAAATGTTCCTTTGACTAGGCAGGAAAAAAAAAGAAGTCACGTCACACCTCCTCCATTCCTCACCCGGGTTTCATCAGCATGCTAAAATGTACCTTCAGTCTGGCACTAGCTTACTGTACTAAACCACTGACAAGTAATGCTTCCTGGTAATCTGAGAGAAAGTGGGTTCTAGTCAACAAAATACAGTTTTCAGTCATAATTAATTTGAAGAAAGTTGCCAATTTAAAAAGTTAATTTTCTTTCCAAAAATGAGTAGAACACTCTAAACTGAAGTATTAATAATTCCAGTTCACTGAGCTTCCTAGGAAAATCAATACAAGTGGAAACATGTGCAGACAAAGACAGCCAACATATAAAAAGGTTGCTCAAAAGAAACACTATTAACTAAACTGAAAATGAACCAGCTCTGTCAAATATAAAATGATTGTTGTCTAAAATTCTTCATATGTGCGGAGTGTTGACACTGCTATATATAGGGGCGACTGCTCAGTGGTAGAGCAGGGTCGTCCTTCAATCAGAAGACCGGCGGTTCGACTCCCTGGCTCCGCTAGTCCATGTTGATGTGTTCTCGGGTACACTTTACCTCAAAAGTGCTCCCACAGGCTGTGCTGGTGTATGAATGTGTATAAATGACGACATCTAGTGTGAAAACGCTTTGAGTGGCAGGAGGACTAGAAAGGCTCTATACAAGTACAGTCCATTTACTATATAGTATTCTGCTTAATTGGGAGAAATTCACAAGTCGGTTTAATCTCCCCTGGTTTTTCAACAGCCATATCAAATTTACTGATGATGCCATACAACATTGTCAGCATATGATCAATACATATTCATCAATATAAAATAACTTGAGTCTTATTTGGATAGTGAAAGTATGATGCATACTTTCATAGCTACCATGTTCATAAAAATGTAAAATAAGTTCAATGTCTAGCCCCTCATATGAACATTATGTAACATATTACAGTTCAATGTCTTTAACTTTACCTTTCGACTCGTATTGGCAGACATGCTCCAGAAGGGGTTTAAGTTCATTACTCATTCAGAGGTTCAGAATGGTGTCCCTCTCTCTATGTCGGTCCCACGACAAGTGCTGTCCGGGCCATCCGCTACTGTGGGGGGGGGGGAAGACACTTGAAACAAGTGACTGCTGCTGTAGTTCAGGTCGAATGCACACAAACAACTTGTAAACACACAATCAAGTACTTCATACTGATCTCATGTCATCGAGCCAACACTAAAGCAATATGTATAAGTGCTGACGGGAGTACAATGTGGGAAGGGTTAACAACTATCGTTATAACGTTGACTCAGTGAAGATGTGAATCTTGTTTGGGATAGCTTAGCTTTGTGCTAACTTGGCTGTTTCATGAAGTATGCCAGCAGTTTTACTGCCATCGACGTTTGAAAAGTCGGCTGTGTAGCGGGCTAACTAATGTAGGTTGTCGTAGGGTGAAAGCACAAGAGACCCGTGTTAAAACTGCAATAAAACATGCTATTAATATCGTGGCATTTCTGACAGGATATCGAGTTATCGTATCATTCGCCATAACAGTGCTAACGTTACGTTAGCAAACCCTATACACCTACATTATGTGGTTGACGTAAAACTAACTAACTTAACGTTAGCTTACAGCTTAAAATCTAACTAAATACTCGTACAAAGCCTAAGACTAGTTAATATCCACACACTGACGTTGTCACACCCGTTTCCTGAACTCATTTGAGGTTAACATTATATATATAGCATTAGCTTGCAATGCTACCTTTAGCGTTGCCAACAAATTGACTAACGTTGCTTCTTAAATTTAAACCTTGCGAGACAAAAACTTAATGATGTAACTCACCGTATTTGACAGAGAGCTGTAAAAGACCCTTTTAACAGAGATGTTAACGTGTGTCCCGGTGTAATTTTCGCTGAAACTGCTCAGCTGTTCGTCATTACTTTAAGTGTCATACCGGCTAACTGGCTAACATCGGCTAGCTAAATAATTTGACAGACACAGAAACCAGAGTTCAATCTAACGTAGTGATGGGGCGTTTCGGTGCATGGCTACGGATTCTTATTGGTCTACAGGATAAACGTCTCATATTTGATTCGCTGTTTCTTCCATCACGTGACAGGGAAAAACTAGCCGATGGAACCATGGTTTGCTGTCAATCAAACCGTAATCGCAGTTGCTCTATTTTGTCTTTTATAAAAGAAGAAAGGAAGAAAATACGATCATTTTATTTTTGTTTTATTTTATTTTACAATGAATAAATGATTTTAACAGCAGACATTTGACTCAGCAGACAAAGCACAAGCGGAACTAATGCGAGGGACATTGAAAGTAGCTATTCTAAACGGAATTTAGTAGTTGTTGATGATGACACCTGACATGACATGAGATGTCTGCTGTGAATTAAATGTCTATTGGTTATATTGTCCATAACCCGACAGCCACCCTGTCATGTTGACCGTGTTTTAATTAAGTTGCTTTGAAAAAGTTAAGTTGTTCTGCAAGTCTGTTGTGTCTGTTTTTTAATAGCTAATTTATTTCCCCAAATTGTACTGACCCATTTCTTTAAGAAAATCAACATTGCTGTTTTCTTTGGGGTGGTTCATGTTTGAAATATTTCATATTTTATCATATGAATCGTCTACATTAAAGGTTGAATAAGTTGAATAGTGTTAGTAGAGCTACTGTTAAACATTTAACTTTACATTTAAGTCTAAATTCATACATGTATGTATGTTGAATATTAATGTAGCATTTTCTTTTTTCATAGCCTTTTTCCTCTAGATCATGAGATCAATGTCTTTTTTTTTGGTGTCTTTTCATTTTATACATTATCTGTTCAGTTCCCCCCCAAATGTGCTTCGGGCACTTTGATAAATAAGAAAATGATACACACTTTTCTATTGCCTTAATTTGAATATTTCAGTGTACAGCACAGCCATAGTCCCTTGAGGATAAGACGCATCCAAGCCATCTGTGTCACACATTTCTTTAGTTTTGACCATGCTTCATTGGCAGTTCATTCTGCTGATTGATTGATTTCCTAACAATTACCCCTAATTATTTTTCTGGGTGGGAAAAAAAAACTAATTTAATGCATGGGTGATTGCATTAATTGGGAGGAATGACATTGTCCAAGTTTCAGAGTAAATACAAATTATTGACTCCATTATTGTTATCTGATTGTATATTGTTCCAAGTACACTTCACTGACAAAGGTAATTAGTGTCCTGCTGCTTCATTGGGGCAGCCAACAGTGCAAGGTCACCATTACTCTTTTGACATGTACAAATCAAAGATCACCTCAAAACAAATAAGTTTATGCCTGGTTTGCCTTCATCGACATTGAGATAAACTGTCTGACACAAACAAGGGTGCAAATATTCACACCATTGCTTTTGTAATGAGGTTTTTTTGCCATTGATTCTTTATCTAATCAACTATTGTGACCTTGTTTGGTCAAACAAATACACTAATGAATGTAATTAAAGTGGGGAGATTGGATTAACTAATTGAATATGTGACCCGTTGGAGTTGGGTTTCCTTTATACTGGAGATTTTACAGCAACTGCTATTTTGGGGGAGGTCAAATAACATACAATTCCTGGGCATTAAGCTTTATTAAAATTAAAATATATATATATATATATAAGCAGTACAGATTATTTAAAAAAACATCTGTATTGACAGGTGCTAATGTGCAGTTGGGAGCTACACTACAGCAAATCTAGTGCACGCATTTAAATATCAGCATCAGATCCCTTTTTATATTTGCAATGTAGATCAATGATGTAATGGAATATTTTTACTGTCAGATTTTTCCTGTCTGAAAGATTTATATATAGTGGCTTCAGGAGCATTGCCTGCCTTCAGCTGGAATTCAAATTTAACATGAAATATGTTCCCTTCTGTGAGTCCATTTCTTCAGAGACTTTTAGGCCCACTGATTCAGGCCTACAATTGGGTTTAAATGACAGTTAAAAATTACAATTGGCAGTCCCGGGTGAAACCTGTCTTCACAGCACTGACATAAAAAAGTGAAAAAAGATGATTCCACATCCAGATAATATGTAATAACAATGTTAGTTTGAATAAAGAAAGCCACATCTAGATTTAAATGTAATATTCATTTTAGAAATATGAACAACTGGGGAGTAAAGAATACAAAAAAAAAAACATCAGCCAAATCCTTCATATAGCAATAGTCTTTCCTTATCCCTGAGGCTATGGCCTGGCTAAAACCTCAATGCAGCAATTATTTGCTGTAATGACTGCAGTTCAAATAAGCCTGGAGATTTTATTAAACCAAATGAGAGAATCATCGGTGTATTATCACCTTGTGATTGACAGTGACAAGTGTTGGGCAGGCTCGGATGTGAGCATGATGAAGAAGCTCTTGGCAAAGCTCTCGATAATGTTACCCCTGATAAAGTTTCCTGGAGGCCTCAGCCAACAAATGGAGAGGGAAAGCTCCACGCATATTAATTCCAATTGTCAAATCCCTCCACTGGGGGAGAGGGGCAATCTGGCGGGCCGCCCCGGCTGCCCCTCCATTCACTGAGTGGCATTTTACACAACTAATGAAAAAGAAATCCATTGTGCTGATCATATGCATAGATTTCACTCTATAATAATGAGGAAAAAGAAATATTCATAATAAAAGTAAAGGTCACTTGCTGCTGCAGCTAAGCTTCCTAAGCTGCAATCTTTGCAAAAGCAGTTGTCAGGTTACAGCGATAAAATAGAAAAAAAAGGTTGGGACGCCAAGTTTCAACCACGCAGAGGCCAAGAGGTGAGACACTGTAACCAGGCGCCACTACTACATACTGTAGCTCCTTGATCATTTGTTTATCTCTCTCCTACACCAAACAATACAGATGTCTGTTCAAAGATGGATGTAACAGGTCGGCCTCCTCCAGTGTCCAATGGAGAGGTTAAAGGTCAGTCAAGTAGTTGTGATGTACACAGTTCTCTCTCTGACGTACGGGGCCAAAACTAGTGCCTACATTCTTCGGGGATTTGTCTCATCTACTCAATAAAATACATGGAAATATGAATAGCCGCCTCTCCTCTCTTGAGCACTCCCATCCTGCCTATCTCTGTATATAGGTCACCTGGGCTTCTTCAGGCATATATGAGCAGCTGAGTACAGGGCTGGAGAGAGGCATATCTCACCTCTGAATGAAATTCACAGCATTATTATTGCCCGCTGCGACTTCCACGCTGAGCCCCGTCCTCATATGCATCATACGTTGGCCTTTATTAGTGCCATGCACTAAGTACAGGCCATGTTATTGAATTTGAATATCAACTCCTAGCCACATTCGCAGACCCTGGAAATATATTAAGATGAAGCAATCTCATTTAATAACACCCAAACTAATAAAAGGAGAGCAGATTGGAAATTAAATGTATGAATATTGCTTGGCAGCAGGAGTTATCCAAAAAACCCTAGCTTGATCTGTCAGATATTTCTCTAGCTGTAATTTCCGACTCCCTCCCTACGAGTGTCGTGTTGAGGCAGCTGGTACGTTTCGGCCCTTTTTGCGTTTGGTCAAAAGTAGAGAGCCATGCTGTCGGCTACTGTCTGCACAGCAATGATGTGATTATCATTCTCTATATGGCAGCACATCATAAACATAACGAATGCAGGATAGGGCTGTGATAAGTAATAGTGCAACATTTTGATGCCTCTACTGTACTGCATGTGTGACCTCAGCCTTTGTTTAGCATGTTGTTCCGTTTTGGAAATCATCACTTCTGTCCTCTTGTTGAGCTGAACGTGTACATCCTGGATACAATAACAAAGCCCCAACACCATAGACGTTATCTTAAAGCAATGACAAAATATAAAAAAATGTACCTTGCCATTTGAAAAGCCCCGTTTTCCCTTTTTTTTTTAAACATCTTGAAACCAGCTTTCTGAGGTGGCATCCATCCAACAGCAGTCATATCAGTCTGTGCCAGAGCTCAAATTATGGAACACCACTTCTTCACTTTACCGACTCAGCTTCACGCGAGCCCGTAATTTCCCATCTTGTGTTGTTGATGGACAACATTCTGTTGGTCAATGTTTCACTGTTGTGTGCGTAGTGCAGCAGCCTTTTGCCAAGACATCCGACGGGCCCGGTCCATCTGCGTGTAAATGTTGACTCCCGGTGGAGCTGTGACTGTCACTCATTGCCTAGCCAGTGCAGTGCCAGGCATTGATCGCTACATATTTCTTGCTCTGTACTGCCCAAACCTTCATCAACAGATGCAGCTGCAGAATTGATTAGCAGCAAGTCAATGACCAAATCTCGTTGGAAACATTTTTTATTTATGTGTGTGTTTATGTGGATAGCTTAGAGGGCCATTAGCGAGATTACCTTTGAGGCTTGGCAGAATAACAGATGTTCAAGGACGACTCAATTAATTTGACTTACAAGAGGCTGCAGTTGCCGGAAACAAGTGATAAGTCTGCGAGGGGGTAAAGGGGGTTAAATAAAAAAAACAGTTCACTGTGGTAATACACAGGTGAAGCAGAAGAACAGCAGAATTAGACTTACTGTAGGTCCATTATTTAGAGTGAGATTTCTGACAGAACACACAGTTAATGAATTGAAATCCTCTTGAAGTTTACAAAATCCTCAAAAGATTTTGGTGTGCGGGTTTCACTATTGGCAGCGCTAAGCTCTATTGCTTCTACAAGCTAAAGTCATACTTAAATGCACCCTGCATCTGTTGTATACAAATACAGGTAATAGTTTTTTATTAAAGTTAACTTTCCGAAGAACTATATGTCATATTCATGTGTTTGGGTCTATGCTGAAAATAATTTAGCTGAGTCATAAACAAACAAAGTTAGTTTGGCCATTGAATATGATAAATACATATAGCACAAAACATGTTTACTAAATGGATTTCAGCCCAAGCAAAACTGAATGGCTACAAGTAAAACACTTTCAATACAAGCAGCACCAGCCTCCAGAAAGGCCCGTTTTAATTTGTGCAGAGTGGTGCATTTAATTATACAAGCATCTATATTGAATTCAAATTAATGTTTGATATGGATATTCCTATTATATTCAAATAATCTCGATTCAGCACAAAATGTATTATTTCTCAGAGAAGATCATGTTCTTTCATTCTTTTCAATTTGCCCCTTTCCTCTCATGAATCAAAAAGTGAATAAATGTGTTGCAGAGACTCACGATCTGCCTTTCAAGTCAATGCTTATGCTTCCTTATCTGCAAACTTATTAAAATTAAGTCAGAACACAAAATGGTATTTAAAAAGTTGAAGTGAAACAATTTGCATTGGGAGTGTGTGAAAATGCTAATGCATTCTTTCACTAAGCCTCACAATCACTGTCATCCATTTCGAGCGCTGATTGTTTTCCACATGGATGCCTTCATTCATTATTGCAAAATTATAAACATAAAGAAGATCTCTGTATTAATATTTCTGCTTTTTGTAAAAGCTCAATCAACCATAATGTTCTAATTTTTTCTCTGTGAACCTCATTTTATATTATCTCACTACTCAAGGAATGGATGTCCCAAAAGGGATTTATTTCATTTATCAGGATTATTGAATTAAATTAAACTAGACACTTACCGCAAGCCGAACAGAGGTACCTTATCCACTTAAAAGGTAGGCCTGCTCTTCACTGCTATTTAGGCAAACACATTATGCAGCAAATGCCTTTTGTTGGCTGAGCCTAGGTTACTGCATAATTCATTTGTTCATTAAGGAAAAGCATTGAAAGGGCTTGAGGTAAGTGGAAAAGGTCATGTATTGAATGGATCTTTAATTAAGCTACTTTACAACCACAGTTACACAACTGATGACATATGCATCATGTTTGTTTACATGCAGAATTAGTGTGTGGAAAGACATAAGTCCGTGGAAAAAAAGAGTGGGTGAAGTTGACTTGATCCACATATTTTAAATTAAACATAATAAAATATATAAACTATAAGCGATGCGGAATGTGTGAATATAATGCGCAGGATAATTTCACATGCTATCATTTATTTCCTCTCTTTTACATGCAGAAATTGCATATCTGTCATAAAATACTTGTTTCAAACACAAGTCTTGAGAGCATTTCAAGACCCTGTCTGTTATTCTTGTGTCCAGCAGCAGATGGCAGGCTGTTTCCACTAATGAACCGTCTCCCAACGCAAGCACATGCTGAACTTCTGTACCCCTGCCGCTGTGATGTTGGCTTCCCAGACCTCGCTGCTCTTGCCTGTGAAATGCATTCCCATTAAAAAGGCATTTTTAAAGCCAACACCAGTGCTATAACAATCATCTCCCCAAAGCCAAACCTCCACACCCGGGAGCTCGGCACTGCCACACAGGCAGACATGTGGCGGCTGCCACAAACAAAGGCCCCGCACTCTCCTCCCCATTCCTCTTCCCTAAGCTTCCACATGGTTACAGGCCGGCCTGCCAGGGGCAATTACACCCACAGCCCAGTGTGTGAGGTCTCACAGAGACCCCAATCACCACTAACAAGATCAAGGCTAACTCCCTATCACATGCACAGTGTACAAACACACATACACCTGCATGTGTGTACGCTAACAGTCTGTCCCCTCCCTCTTGAACCAACCTCTCTCTCTCTCTCTCTCTCTCTCTCTCTCTCTCTCTCTCTCTCTCTCTCCTGGCACGCTCCGAAATCATAACACATTTTGAGTGGCTGTGGAAAGTATATAGCTTTTTTAAGAGCAACAAAAATAACAGGGTGACAATCATGCTGTCAGACGTGGCTGTCTCATTTCACTGTATGTCATTAAGTTCAGGACTTTGACTTGGTGACACTGCTGCAGAAAATACATCAACATATTTCATAGTTATACATGAAATACTTATATTTAAATAACAGTCACATGATTAGCTGACGCCGAAAAAGACAATGGTCACCCCATTCAGAGTGGGGCTTAGTTTTAGCCGCACTTGCTTATGAAGAAGTATTTAAAAATACACATTATTTCTCGTCCGATATATATATATAACATCTGATCTGCCCGACAAATACTTGCGCTGCTCCCTGTTTGTAACAAGTCCATTTGTTTAAACCCTGTGGAACCAGTTGTTCTGAAGGAGCTGGTGTCACTTTTCCCAAACATGATAGGTATCTGATTTTGGAAGGACACTCTTCATTTGTTGCATCTCAACATTCACTGTTGGTGACAAGGGCGTACATTTTACCCTCCTTATCAGATCCCGGCTGCTGGATGGGTCACCGCGGAGAGAAACCGTACCTCTGTACCCTGATACAGCCGTCAATACCCACGAGGCCGTGTGTCATGCGGAAAACAGCCTGAGCGGAGGTTCACATGCCTCCTATGATACCTCAGTGAGAGCCCATGCTTCATGTCCTCACACCAAGCGCTGATGTGGCAGCTTGCTAAATAATTTGTGCTTCTTTACCAGGGTCATTGGATAGAGAATCTGGTTGTTGAATAATTAATCGAGACACAATCTTAGCTGCCGACTTCTGTTTCCCCTTCGTTTCAGCCAGATTGTCTGCCGCTGTCCCCCGCAATTCATACTAACTTGCCGTCTGATTCGTCTGGATTGGAACCTCCAATACAATATTGTTGTCGGCAGACTGGTGTTAGGAAGAGCATGTCCTGAGCGTGACCCACAGGATCTCAAAAAAGAAAACCACACAGCCGCAGAATCTATTTTAATTTTGTGGATAAAAATAAAACAAAAGCCTATTACCGCCATGGCTTTGTTTAGCCACATAATTGCTTTTCATTATTCAGTGCACAATTGATACCCACAGTGTAGGTTGAAAGAGGCACAGTTATTCGCGTGCGGCTGGGAATGAGATCTTTTATTGATACTGCTGCTGTGTCTCAGATCTGATTCCTACAAATGCTGAGTGATAAAACTGGAGCTTGATTGTCTGTCTGTCTCTGTGAATACTAATGCCACTCTTCAGATTGTTAGATGGGCTCATGGTAGCCTAGAGGTTGGAGAAGCAGACTTGGATTTCCCCACTCACTCAAACTGGCTGCAAAATCTGGGGCAGGCAAAAAGAGCAAGTTAAGCAAATCATAACTCTCACGTTAAGAAATTGTTCAACATTTTGGGAAATAAGTTTATTTGCTTTCTGGCAGAGAGGATAAGATCATTAACACTCTTGTAAATATAAGGCTACTACAAGCAGCTGGCTAGCTTAGCTTCGCACAAAGACTGGAAATATAGAGGGAACCAGCAAGCCATGGCTCTTTCTTAATGTAACCAAATCTAACTATCAGCAGTGCTGAAGCTCATTAATTCACACATATCTTTTTTGGTTAATCTGTACAAAAACCAACGGGTAAATACGACAAATTTGTCATTTTACGTGTTGTTATGTGCCGGACTATTTCTTGGAGAGCCATTGCTGGGCAAGTGGGGAGACTCCAGGAAGTTACTGCTCCTAGCGAATTGTCCATTTTACACTTCTTGTTGATTAGTGAGATTTTGTTACCTATGGACAGAGCCCTGCTAGTGGTTTCCTCCTATTTCCAGTCGTTGTGCTAAGCTAAGCTAACCAGCCGCTGGCTGTAGCACATTTACCGGGCAAAGAGTGATCTATCTTCTCATTTAACTTCTCGCGGAAAATGTGTGTTTCTCAAAATACAAGCACGGCATTGATGTTTCCAGTTCTGCTATAGTTCTTGGCATTTACTATTTTGATTGTATGAAAAAGTGTGAATCCAAATTGCAGTCCATATACCTACTTACGATAAAAATACACTGGCCTATGTCTATAAAATACAAATATATTTTTCAAAATACCCCATAGTACCTTGAGTGCTTATGCGTTGAGCATAACTGGCCCCAGAGGGAATCACACTTTCAAAATCTGGCAGTGTTAGCGGCATGCTAGTGGAATCGGTTTTGGGAAATCAGACACCAATAGCCAAACCTGTATCAACGAGGCTTACCTACATCATATTGGCCCCCAGAACCAAGACTTATCTTGTGTGTGCATTCTTCAAATACTTACCCCTCATTGCAAATCCCACTCGCACTTAGCTGTCCCTGTGCTGATCACTGATAGCTTTCCACATGTATGTAAATCATCACATTGATTTACTCTCTTTTGGTTTTCTCGAGGAGAAGTGGTGTATGACCAGGGCCGTTGAATCAGGATAATACACCAACATGGTTGCCAGGGTCGGTGTCCCTTCAGAGCAGGCATGAGGGATAGGGCAATGAGTCTGAGGCGCACAGTAAGAAGGACAGTAAGAGATAGGGCTCTTTAAAAAAGTACACCAAGACAGTAAGGATGACACTTAGCCCTTAATCATCTCTGTGTCTGCAGGGATCCCCTGTACTTTTGTGTCTATTACAGATAATGGTCTTTCCTTACTTGACAGCATGTCTTTGTCGAGCCAGAGCTCTGTAACCAATGCTTAAGTGTATCAGGGTGACAAAGCGTTGCTAGATTCGGTGGTGTCACGGCTCATCATGTAGTGACATTGCTGACAGCTGTGGTGTTAAGACAGGGAGGCTGTTGAATGAAGTCAGAATAGATACTAGTGCAGTAGACCCAACTTTCATAACAATGCCTTCCCAAAGGATCATTCTGTAACATGCAATACAACAACACCAGCTGGAACCACTGGAAGACAGGGAGGGGAATTAATGGAAATCTTAAAAACAAAATGCTGCTTCAGTTATTGGAACGCATTGATGCTTATGCTGCAGGAGAAAAACCAGACACATAAGGAGAACAAGAATGACAATGTTTTTTTTGTGGGAAAGATCTCTCACGCGCTATTGTGGCTGGCTGTCCAAGTGTGCTGGCTCCTTTCTCAGAAAAACTGGGAGGGGAAAGTTCCCGCCATTAGATATAAACGCACCATCTTGAATCTGTCCAATCCCATCACTCCTCTTCTATGGAGACAGGTTTCATGCCAGGTTCTCCACTAGTTTTAAAGGACTTCCTGTTTGTTGAAAACAGCACAGACAAATTGTATAATGACAAATGGTGGCCCAAACATTGTGGGAGCCTGCCGTCTTGGGACCTCAATTTCAGCAGCAACTAATTTAGCCTCAACCCCAAAACAAGCAGAACATCATGACAATAACCAGGCTTTGTCTGTTTCCACGCAAAAATGGTCTCTGAGGTTTGGCTAGAAGTGACGAGAACTATACTTGTAGTTTCTTCCACTTTCTGCTAGTCTGTGAACAGTTTTCAGAATGATTGCATTCAACATGACCAAAAAAATAAACCTTTTATCCTACCTTTTTGCATTTAGATCATTTGTACAAACTGAAGCTGAGGGGAAAGCACTCCGTTTGTGCACCATAGTGCGTGTGAGAGACCACACTAACTGGATTCCAGCGTTTATGCAGCTGAAAAAAAGATCCTGGTATAGATTACTGTCATCCTCTATTAGAGGTTAAGAATAAATAATGTTAAAGAGTTATGTTCTCAGTCATCTTTCCATCCAGCTATATCAAATGATAGTCTCGCCGTTTACTCTGCTATTGAAATGTATCCTTAGAGTCTGTGGCTTTTCCAAAGCATTTCACCTTCTTATCCATAAAAGATCAATGGCAACATGAAGGAGGCGAGTCCAAAATGTTTATCTTGCCAAATGATCAAATGTTCGGATATCATGCAACAATTGTTGTATGCTATTTTCTTATGAAATGGATGTTCATGCCACCTAAAATGTCTCAAAAGATTGGTACCACTCTCATGTCTGTGTGTAATAATAATAAGTTAGAGCCAGGAGGCAATTAGCCTAGCATAGCATAAAGACTGGCAGCAGGGGGGAACAGCTAGCCCACCTTACTCCAAAGCAAATGAGATACAACATGCTAACAACAAGATCTTTTAACTGTTTACCCCAGCTTCCAGTCTTTATACTGCGCTTATCTAACAGCCTTTTGACTCCAGCTCACACACGTTACAGTAATGTGACAAAGTTGTTTAGTGACTAGTGCTCCCTTCAAAATGATGAATGTGATACATTATTAATCAACATAGGTTCTGTCAGTCTCTCTGGATGACAGTTTAAGCTTAATGCCTGAAATTCTGAAGCTCCCTATGTTTGAATTTTTTTAAATCTTCCTGATTGTAATGAATTGTATCACACCCAACCCTGGTCTCGGATCATGTGGCAACAATATAGCAGTAAAAGCTTCTCCTTAGCACACAAAATCAGGACCTCCATAACACAAGCCATTACCCGTCATGTATGTTTAAACGGGCCTCTGTAATGACAGTGCTGAGCATGTGCTTATATCTGGCTGCTCAACATTGTCGCTGAACTGTAATGAATGTTGTGGAAATCTATTTCATCCCCCGACCATTAGCAGGCTGTGAACACTCTCTAATACCAGACCGGGCCTCATTTTCCAGGCCTCTGATCATACTAAGCAGTGGGCACCTAATTCGCTCAATGAAATGGGGCTTGCGATTACTGAGGCACAGATTTGATATATCACGGAAAATTAGGTCGATATTAATAAATTACCCATCCCACTGAATTATCCACATATGCTTACGATGGGGGAGGGGCCGTTTTGCAAGTGGGAGGTAGTTGTTTTAATATGTGTATAAACGGATGGGGATGAGTGGTGGAGGAGGAGGAGGTGGAGTGCGGGTAAGCTTGGGGGTGGCGCCACCCAAATAAACTATGTAGGCACTTCCTAGTTGCTTAGTGTCTTTGGAGTTCTTGTAAACAGGAGCAATTAAGGCTTTGGCTTTATCTCTACTCATCTTTATGGACTGCACAACCTCCACGTCAAAGTTATCTATATTCATCTCTTCTTGGACCTCCCAAAAAGCCAGCGGCCCTTCCATTGGCCCACGGCAACTTGTCACCCAGTGCATGAGTAAATAAAATATGAGTTAGTGCATTTCCACCATGTAGCACAGGGTGTATTTTACTTTTACGCCAGCATATTTTGCTTTTGATGGAGGGCGAGCGCGAGGAAAGTCGAAATGCCTCCATAAATCACTCCTTGCGTTCTACCTCAAAAAAAGTGCTCACATGATAAATGCGAGTTTAGTGGAAGCATTTTAACTCCGAACAATGAGTCTGTGTGTGTGTGTCTGTGTGTGACAAATCTGGAAGCATTTTATGGTCAGCCACAGAGGCCTCTGTGATTGGACAAGCCATGTCACTCCTGGTCTTAAAAGGCTTTGCACAACAGCGAGGGCATCCGCGAGTCATCCCGCCATTTGTGGGATGAGAAATTCCACAGGATTCACCACGCAATTCGTTTCTATCCAAACTGCTTATTCTATCTGCAGGCTGTTGCAGACACATGATTCAGCCCGGTACTTTGAGATCGTGGTCCATAATCAATACCCATGGCTTTCTGGAGCTTCACACTGACTATTCTGGAAATGGATTTGTCAGTGTTACAGGCCAATAGCTCTGAATCACATCACTAACGCTCTGATGTGTGTATATTACAGTATTGTGACTCATGGGAACTACAGCTTGTGAGCTGTGAACTTTGTTATTTTTGCTGTCTGAATAACTTGGACAGGGTGCAGTATTCTCCCGTGGCATAGGTTGCACATTCGCTAGCTTTACATCATCCATAACTAGATTCCCATTCCCATTATCTATTATCTCCGAGACTTTGATTGGAGAAGATTTAGATTTAACCTCTTCTGGCCACTTAGAGACACAGTGCAAGTCAATAGTTCCCTCACTTCTTTCTATTCTCTCACCTCTTCCAGAAAAACCTAACATCAAATCTCTTATCCTCATGCTATTTACTCTCTGATTTTTTTTCCTTTGCACTTACATTTTCAAAACTTAAAAAACAACATTTAAATCACATTTAAAAGTGCAGTATGTAGAATTTGGCAGCATCTAGCGGTGAGCCTACAGATTGCAACCAACTGAAACTTCTCCATTGTGCCAAGCGTGAAGGAAAACTCCAGAGACCTATGGTGCTGAGTTATAATTGCAGGTGCGTTTCAAGTCATTTTTAAAGATAGTTTTGAAATGAAAAATCACTTCAATGATGTGTTTACATAAATACGTGGATTGTTGGGGGTTTGTTACAAGCTCTGAGAAAGGCACGCAGGGTTTCCAGAACTACATATCATCACATTGCTCCTTCTGTATTTCACAAAACCCATTCCAAAAAACCTCCCCCCTCCCCCCATTCAAGATAAATATGAATCCAAAAGGAGAAATTCATGCTTGAAGCGAGGAACTAATCTCCCTCCTGCCTGTTTCACTCCTCTGTGTTTAATTGATAGAAATTGCACGCATCAAAGAAAACGCACACTGAGATTTAATGGGCATAAAATGGACATTAGCATTTTAAAGAGGTGGATTAACACATTAATCCGGGCAATTTTCATCCAGCACTTCCAATGAGATCGTCACAGCGCGCGGGCTCCTAATGGAGCTTAACTGGCTTTCTGCTTTAGTGCTGCTCTGAGGGATAACAGCAAAACTTTTAGTTTTTGGAGAGGGGAAACGAAGGGGCTTAATTTGTGTGATGGCTCTTTCAGAACTGAGCTTCTACTTCCAAGCGAACAGACGTCCACATGACACATTACACAAGTTGCACCAGTGCCATGGGTGCACTTTGAGACACTGCAGAGACGTGGGTTTAGGATGGGGAAATTGCCCGTGCTAGAAAAGCAGTAATCAAACGGTTCTGTTGTTGGATGAACATCATGGAGTTGCAACGAAAGGCACACTGGCTTGTTAAGCACAATCTCTGTACATACAATAGAAGTGAGTGCATGATTTTACCATGATGTGGGGGGCGCTGGGTCTTGCATTGCGATCAAAGCGTGTCCAATGTGCTCACCATCCATCCAGATGCAACTCATTTGGGCTGATCCTCTGTGCGTCGCATCTTCAGACGCACGTTGGGTTGGGACTCCCACACCCATCCCCGAAGGAAGAAGATGCACATACGGCTGTGGATTGTTATTGCATATAACTCGTCAAACCCGAGGAAGGAAGTGGCTGCCAGTTGGTCCCAGAGGAGCGTTGGCTGTGTTTCATGTGTGAGGGACGAACTCATGATGAGCACACACACAGACGCACATAAAACATGTTCGCACACACGTCGCACCAGCGCAAGCCATCATTAGTGACACGAACCCTCAGCGGCGGTGTTTAGAGTACACTGAGCTCTCTTGATGCAATGTGTCCCCTACAATGGCACGCACTTTCATTTCCATCCCCGTACGACTGCTCCCCCCTTTTGTTCAAGTCATTTACACCGCAGTTTATGCACACACAACATGTAAGCCCGCTGTACCTCCATGCAAAGAGAATGTAATGTAGGTCATCAAACAGAGCCGACTGGGAGAGTGCTGTTGTTTGCGAGCGGCGAGGCAGCCTCCAGAGTAAAGGACTGATGTGAAAGGAGGGGTGTAGAAAAAACAACAGAGGCAAAGAAACACAATGGAACAAACAAAAGCTTCTTCGACAAACTGTTAAAATGTAGAGTGCGTCTGTTATGGGTGTTGTCACCGGTGGGTAGAGGTACGGAAATACAGAAACATTGCTTTCTCTCACTCCCTCTCCTCCTATCTAATGCGCTCTGGTGAATAGTTTATGCTACGTACCTTCTATTCACCTCCGTACTTTCTGTCCCATTATCGCTCCAACATGAGTTTGCACTCAAGCCAATGTTGGAATTTTTGATAACATGGATTGTGAAACCGAAACACTGTTTTGAATTAATAAACAACACAGTCTGGAGCTTTTAGAGCGGAATCCACCCTTTTTTCCTGCTGCTCACTGTTTTATTAGTAATATTACTTTTCATCCTGGGCCTGGTGTCCGGTGCCATCTGAGTAATATCAGAGAAAGCTCTTAGCTTCCTGGATGGGGATCTGGGATGGGTGTCTCCTGTAACATGCTCTGGCAGGGTGCTGTGATTTGAGAAACCCCTGAATCGGCAACACAAGTGACATCTGAAAAGACAGGCTACACTTAAGGCATGGTTTCACCATTCTCTCCGCTACCTTCGTCTGAAAGCCAGCAACATCTCCATACTCAGGTGCTGTGCTATAAGTGTCCAAATCACGCTCTGGCCTAGATCGGGAGCAGAGTGGATACACGGCATTCTCATCTAGTGAGGAATCTTTCACTGCAGTGGACACGGACAAAAAAAGACTCTTTTGCCAGCCAGAAATTTAGGGCCGTTATATAAAGCTCTTGTCGCTCTGCCACAGCCGCACACTTTCCTGGACAAATACAGTAACTCAATCAGCCTTTCATTCCCAACACATGTTTACCAGATTAAGAAAAAGAGACCCCCTCAACCTCCTCTGTGAGAGATAATGTTCACATTCCAATGGCAACCGCTCTGTCATGGACAGCGGTTTCCTGCCAGACAATAAAACAAGCAAATGCCGTACGCTGATCCAAGATGTCAGGAGCAACAAAAACTCTAACCATCTTCTCCCAAGTACAAATCTAAACTCGCTGATCATGATCCACTTTTGTTACCATCTTGTGGTAGTAGGACTCCCTTTATGCAAACACAACTTAGTTAATGTTCGAACCTAAAAAATACAAATGTTTTAAATGTAAGAAGTGGTTTGGTATGGATTTGATACAGGAGAGAAAGAAAACACACACACACACACACACACACACAGAGGAAGATGTTCACCCAGTGGCTAACTATGGCCAGTATTTGAAACACCATCAAAGATCTGGTCTTTTCTTCATCCTTTGAGAATAATTACACTTACTGTATCTGCTGCTCAGTCTGATTCATGTTAGCAGCTTGAGAGACAGCCAAGGCACTTGGATGAAAAGGACAGAAATTTATAGCGCAACGCTTGTCTTCTCATTTGCCTTCGACAGCCTCAAAAAGCTGGTAAGCTCAGATACTTTGAACCGTATGATAAGGATCAGCTCAAGTCAGACAGACGCTATGCTAAGAAGAATCCAATTTTACATAAGGGCTTTCAAAGAAGTGCGACATCCGTAATTTAATATAGAGAACCCCGATCAAGTGATCAAAGCAGGGAGCTTGCAAAGTTAATGAAAATAAATAAAGCTAAAAAAGTGTATTTTTCTTTAGTGACAGAAGGGTTTAAAAAGATGCTGTTTTATCCTTAGGGTTGAGACCTGTCTTTTAATAAGGATCATAATGAGGGGTTTTCTTAAAAAAAAAAAATCACAAGCCTGAGAACAGGACAGAATTTGATTAGGACAGCCAGCTCTGTTCGTGCGGATGTGTAAGGATGTGAGTGCGTGGAATAGATCCATCCATTCCTGATGTGGCTCCCAGCAGTCGACAGCTCTGCCAACCGTTGTCATTTTCTGGCAGCCAGATTACTCTTGGGGTGGGATTTTCACAGTTGTCAAGTGAGGATTTAATGGCCAATTATCCTCAGATAAATATATCTCTGCTGAGGAGAGGGAGCCATCCTAGGAGCGGGAGACTATCGCTTCTAATTGTGAGCTAAAGAAAGCGGGAAACATGTCCGGTCAAAGCCTCAAGAGACTGGCCGACTCCCTATACGGGGATGTACTGCTACTTCATCATCACCCAGGAAGGCAGTTGAATGGCTCAAAATAAAATCAACAGTACTGTAAATCACGTATTACACTTACAGCATAAAGTACACACACCGTCGTTAAACAGGGTGTCGCCATCCTCACTTTAACCAGAAGCTGTGCTGTCAATATGGTTTTTTTTCCCCCACGGGTGTTCATGACAGGGAAGGAAATTGCTCACTGAGGAGGCTGTTTAGGCCAGTGGGATGACTGAAACACAAGCATGATGGGATGGAATGAAAACATTGAAAACTGAAGCACCTTGCTGTTGGGTTACAGAGGTGACGTCAAGGAAAACACTATTAGATGACAGTAACGTTGACTTTGCA
Source organism: Anarhichas minor (assembly GCF_050575085.1). Lineage (NCBI taxonomy): Eukaryota > Metazoa > Chordata > Actinopteri > Perciformes > Anarhichadidae > Anarhichas > Anarhichas minor. The sequence continues at coordinate 1,903,134 of NW_027466508.1, forward strand.
GTGAGGGTGATTTACATAATAACACACCTTTTTTCCAAAAAATCTTTAAATAATTGTAATTGTGCAATAAAAGATGCAATCAAAATCATCAACAATTCATGTAGATTTTAGCTTCCTTGATGTCAAACTTGGAAATTCATAGAGATCTCAAATTTTAAAGGCATTTCATGGAACTCAGTAGTAAAAGACCAAAGAGGGTCACACCTGATCATGTCCATTTGTGGAAAACCCTACTATATCCTACCTGCAACTATTTCCTAGATCATCAGCAGTAACTATGCTATAGAGTCTGGCTTTTACTGGAATTAAGTAAAGTTTTGCTCCAGAGATGGCAGTGACAGAAACAGGCTGGTTTCAGGCTCGAGCATTATACAGACATACGTCTGTGTTGCGGTTAGCGGTGTGTAGATGTCAATGGGGATAGCGGCTAACAGGCTGAGCGGCCTCCACCGACGTCACCTCAGGTTAATGACAGTGACAGTCTCAATCGCCGGGGTGGTGGAGAGGATTTAATGCTTCCCCTTTGGCACCAGGAAGTGCTGATAATGATGCTGGGTGGCATGGAGCGTGTCCCTTCTGACATAAGCAATGATTTAAACTCCTGCAATGGGGAGCAAGTTCATACACACACACACACACACACACACACACACCACGGTACGCACAGTTATTCTGTCCAAGTGTCGCCTCACATAACCTATTGTCTTCCTAATATTTTACAACGCATTTTTAACGCATTTTCTAACCAATAAGCTGGTTTTCAACTGTAAACCTGGGTCATGCACGGACACAGTATTACCATCACAAACAAATGCATGCTATTCTTTTTGTAATACACAATGTTTTAAGCCCAACTGTGTGTGAAAACAAGCTGAGTTTGTTACACATAGCCTACAGGACTTCTGCAACAGCACTTTGTCCAGTGGTAGCAAGCTAGCTAGCTCTGACATAAGTTAGCGTAGGCTACCACCGCCAAGAATATTGAGAATGTGACGGCTCTTTTGGATAGATTTCAAAAGGAGTAATTGGTTTTGTGACAGGAGTCCTCCATTTATGTGCAGCTTTTTGGGCTTTTAACAAGCTACCTTGCTAACCAGCTATTAGACAACTATGTGCAATGACCTGTGCTATATGCCACAGTCTACACATGTCAAACCAGGAGTCAGACATATTTCATGCACACAGCTCATTATTTCAGATTGTAACATACAATTCAGTGGTGTTTTCAAAAAAGTCCAATTACAATTCACCGTTAGGCTGTCACAATGCACATCAATAAGCTGTGAACATATTTTTAAGCTATACTTTTTCTGTCAATTATTGAACATCGCCCAAGCCATTTAGTAGTGTACCGTTGCTAATATTAGCTTAACGTTACTATTTTAAGTAATACATTTAATGATTTATTAAGGAAAATATTTTAACTCTCTGTGGCATGGCTGTATTGGCTTGACTGGAACATAACTTTAGAAGGAGCACCAATGAGAATGCACTGTATTTTTGTCATCTAACCCACTGTAGCCAACTTGAATCTGATGTTTGCTAAAAGTTACACCTAATCTAAAATGTAACATGGGATCTTAGCCTTGATACAGGTGTGCTGTGTGTGCTCTTCCTATCGCCTGATGTAATGTAACCCAGTGTAACTGAATTAAACGGAACATTTTCCCTGCCCATTGTTACATTGTTCGTGGTCACAGTCGCTGTTTCTACTCTCTAAGTTGTGGCTTTGCCCAGCGTTCTGTGCTACGCTCCTCTTCCTCGTCTTCCCTGCCTCCACTCTTTATATTTACATTATCATCATTGACACTGTAATGATTGGTGTGATTATGCATGCGGACGGGGCTGTGAACGGGCGTGTTGACACGGTGTTGACAGGCTGGCGCGGTCACATCTCTCCCACTGTCTCAGGTGGGAGCTCTGGTTATGCACAGCCTTCATTTAGATTCGATTACAGTGATGCACGCCTTATGGGTGTCACTTCTCTTCCGCTTCACAATTTAGGGAGAGAGGATGGGCAGTAATTGTGCTACCTGGGTGCAGAAGCCCTGGTGGCAAATCAAGCAGCGGGTGCGCAGTGGCATATCGTCTGGCTGCCTTTTCCCAGCTCATTTATTTGCCTCCAGTTGTCAACGCGGAAATATCACTGTGTGCAAATTAGCTAGCCGGGCCTTCAAGGAACCACTTCTCGCCCACTCCACCCGAGTGCCGTCTGTTATGTCCAATTACACAGCCAGTAGCTGGGATTAGCATGTATAACTATAGCAGTTATAGGACCAATGCATGTGCACACATAGAGTACACACGTGCATGCAGGCACAAACAAACTCAGATACTCCTGCAGAACAGTGTCTCCTCTGGGTTTTCATCTCCATCTTTTAGCATCTTAGGGGCCCTCATTGTGCTCCACAATGAGCCGAGAGAAGCTATCAGCTAATAAGTGACAAGCTATATATATATACACAACATGTATATATTTTACGTCACATCTAAGGCGCATCATCTCTTCTTAAAGGCAATGCATTTGAGCATAGATATCACACTTACAAACAATGCTATTATATGACACATGCCACTCTGACACATATTCCCAAAGTAAAAGAATCTGCTGGGAACAGAAGATCACAGTTTCTTCTTTCTCAACAGAGTGAATTCTCATCTTCCCAGCTCCAAAGCCTTTGGGTATTGCATATTGCAAATAGCCTACAGCAGCGCAGTTATGTGGAACAGAACAGAAAAACACGCTGGTTTTGGTTGGTTAAAAATGAAATGTTAGATCCGTAGCGTTTACTGTCGTACAGTTGTTGTTATTTCAGTCTGTGGATATTTGTGGCGCGTCTCTCGCCATGGCCCGACCAAAGAGGCAGCGTTATTCAGGCTCTGGCCACATGTGAGCGGCACATTACGGCGAGCTGCGCCGGCCTCTGACCACCCCCGCTCTTAAACTGCAGCGAAAACAAAAGGAGACAGAGAGTTCAAAGCGGTGTCTGTTTTGTGTGTAGTCATGGTGGCCTGCCTCTGGATGCTTTCATCATATCTCTCAGTGATGCCACAGTGCCCAGAGGGGGTGATGTCATGGCAAGGTCAATGTGAAATATGAAAGAGGGAGAAGTGGCTCCCAAGGACTTATGGGGAGAAAATAATTTACCCAGAAGTGTCCTGAGATGGGAGGCAAGAAGACCCCATGTGCACATTCGTCTACATGCCTGCACATTTGGCAAATACAGTGTATTGTCTGCCATTCTAGGCCTTCGAGGTCTTGAGATGCAGATTGAAAACCACATGCTTCCGTTTATGTCTCTGTCACTCTTTGTCTCTTCTCTCAGTCTATCTGGAACGTAGTCAAATGGACAAAGTGCTCCACGAACAAAGGGAGCGCTGGTATCCTCAGTACGCCGCTTACTGCTCGGAGCAGCTGTGGAAATGTCAAACAGGGCCGAGATGAGAGAAGTGTCGCGAGTGGAATGAAACTGCTGACACCTCATTTCCTTTCATTCTCGGTTCTGAAGCTACTTTTGTCACAGAATGTTTTATATGTGTGTAAGTCCTCTCTCTCGTCACTTGTGCTTTTCACCCGACATCAACCATAGAATCACAACACATGCTATCACGCAAACTGCTTCTTGTGAGCCATTTGTTCTGCCGTGGCAGCGTGCTCTTTGTTTGAACCTGTGCCGTCTGTTTCTCCCCGAATCTACTTTTTAGAGGGAGTACAGAGGGAGACGCTGTTATTCAGCCTGGCTGAAGGTTGCTCTGTGCGAGTGTGTTGTGATTGCTGTCTCTACTATCACAATTCATTTCTTCCCCGAAACGTAAATCTCATGTTTTAAATATTCCTTTAATGGGAATCAAAGTCTAAATATTTCAATACAGCTATTTTATTATTCAGTAGACTCACAGGCATTTCGAGCCATATGACTGCGAGAAATCCATGTGCCTTACGTCTTAGCAGTGCAGGTACATGGCTTCAGCTGGCAATATTACAAGGATTAGCATGGCATATGAAATATTTAGTGGATTTCTTCTCCCCTCCCTCTAAAACCTAATAAATCAAATGACTGCCAAATGTCATTAAAGTGATGGTCTTTGACTGGGTAAGAGAGAGTCTCTTTTCATATTTAAATTTGGGGTGGAAGAAATGAAAGAGCGGAAAGGTTACTTGGTTTAGCTGACAGCCCCCAGTGCCCCGACGCTGGTGGATGAAGACTCGAGGAAGGGCAGATGGAAGGAGGAAGAAGGAGTAGTGGGACGCTGTGACAGAGAAGGTATTGTCTGACATGCCAGCCGGGCGTCCTCGTGGCATTGGTCTTCTGTTGGCGCAGGCAGGGCGTCTGGCCTGCTGTTTTGATTAGTCAAAGATGTTTTTTTTCCACTTTTCTTTTCTTTTTTTTTTGGGCGAGGTGTCACCTCACAGTGGATCACAGGCAGGGGCTAGTGGGGGCAACCAGCTGTCTCTGTCACCAACTGTCACCAGCATTGTCTTTCCTCCCTCACTGGCTGAACAGATGACAGACATCTGAATGGCAGGCACCATTCTGCCCCCCCACCTCTACCCCAAAGCCGGCATACAGAGAAATCATCGATATTCATCCCCTCGCCCACCTCCAGCCTCCCTTTCTGTGTTTTGAGTCATTCATATGTAAACGCAGAGATAAAACATATGGTGCTAATTTGCAACAAATCAACAGTGACCCAGGCTGACTTTCTACTCCGGATATTCATAGTGAGAGTTACTAGACGCCCAGCACCTGTCTGTGTTTGAAGCCTTGCCTTATTCATTACCAAAGTGTGTTGGCAAAGAGTGTCAACAAAGGCACAGCAGGCCTATAATTTGCATTCTTCCTACAAGGTGACATAATGATGTAAATTATCAAAGAAAAGTGATTTTGTGTAAGACGCTGAGGTTGTTGTAATGCCATTGGCATTGGTCTCACGAGACTATTTGAAAAATAAATTATAATAGATACACGAGGCACTGTTTGTTACCTTAACTCCAAAGGGAAATCAGCTTTAAAATCATCTCCATGTGAACTCATTGAATGGCAGCTGTCCTCATGTCGACACCTCATCAGCAATGACAACATTGATCTAAGAGGGATACAATGAGCCAAACAAACTTTGATTTCACTTCACTTACATCATTAGAACCACTCATAAGGTCACAGCATAAGGAATCAGATTGAGGAACATCATGAAAAACATAGCTGGATTAAAAGGAAACAGCGTTGACAAAGTTAATATCCATTATACATCAAATTGATAATGTTAATTTTGAATAAGTCAGAGGTGTGAAATATTCATGTGGAGCTGTCCAAAGTTGTTTTTTTTTATTCCTTTTCTCTCCTCCTTCTTTTCTTCCAGTTGACTTGACTTTCTTCTCCATTAATTATCATGCCCAGGAGGTTTTTCAGGGAGAGGAGCAGCCATCAGGCTGAATCATCTTGACAAGGCGGCATGGCCCAATTACACCAGTGCTCCGCCGGGCTTTGATGTGGCGGAAAAGCAGAGAGATAGGGGCAAATTGCACAGCCATATTATGGTAATGATCTGATTTAATCCTGCCACTAAACTTTATGTAGCTTGTTTAAAGAAGATGCTAACGCTAATTACAGAGGTGCACAGAGGTGCTGGGTGGGATCGGGTGGAGAGGGCTGAGCCGAGGGGCTTGTGGTGGCAGTGCTGCTGCCGTGGCTGGTGGGAGTTTCGAGTCTGCAAAGTGCAGCTCATAAATGTTGTAAATGAAAATTAGACAAAGTGGACTTATTTCCGTTTAATTATACATCCAGCACAGGTGGAAAGGTCAGGGGTACAGGAGGGCATGTGCGCAAGCTCCAAACCTGTTGGGCTACCGCCGTTAATTAACACATCGGAGGATGGAAATTGAGGCAGGTTTGAGAGAACGGGAAGGAGATTGAGACAGGAGGAAAGGGAGAAGTGGGGAGGGGGTTAGAGAGGGGTGTTACAAGGAACGCACGATAATATCAGCCTGTAATTAACTTGTCACTTCAATTACAGCCTCTCAGATTGGAATTGTCTTGGGTTATGGCGCTGGGCCCTGTCTGTATGGTTAATTAGTCTGACGAGTAGCCGCCATGCTCCTCTCCGCTCTCCACGCCGTCACGCCTGCAGCAACTTCGGTTTATTGTTCCCGATGACTGACTAGCATGCAGCGGCGAGCGGATCAAACTCCAGAGAACGAGCGCGACTGATCAGCTGTCAGAGGTAAACCGAGGAGGCAGACAGAGTGGCAGCACCACTGAGGGCCGGTAAAGCCTAAAAGCTTTGTATTTAAAGTGTTAATGGATCAATCATTCACAGCTTTGAGTTCAATAGGGCTAGCTTACCTTCATGTCAACCCACCTGTGGACCATTTTGTAACTGTCAGACTATTGTTATCAGAGAAAAAAAAGAAATAAACAGGGAGAATGATAAAGAAATGAATAGCAAAACCAACATTCATATAGGAGCGTGTTTTTCTTGCTTATCTGACCACAAGCCATCAGTGCAGGTGGAGATATGAAAGTGAATATAAATATCACACTGACAAATTGCAGACTAGAGAGCAGTCACAAAGCTTCCTTGTAGGAACAGACTTATCTTTGATAGTGTTTGTTATATTCACATGGAAATCTGTGTATATATCAATAGGCAGACAAAAGTAAACACAATTATCTGTTTGCATTATGCTCAGGAGGAGATCAAAGATATTTAACATTCTTAGATAGGTTTTTAAACTTTTTAAATGCAAGTGAAGTGCTATAAATATAGATTAGAGGGATAGTTGCAGTATCTGCAATGGTTTGTCCTCTGCGTTACCTCTCTCCATGAACATGAGGACATCTCCTGGGACGCCGAGGGCCTCTTTGTAAGGATTCATCACTTACACAGGCAGTCGTATGTATCACAGCTCTTGGTGTAACTCTTTGAAATCTCACTGTTGTGCAGCGCTTGCACTTGTGAAGGGGCCTGTGAAGATACGTCGAGCATTTTGACACAGGTACAATCTGCACTGGGCCGGAGTGGATCTACGTGTTTCCTCAGAGGAAACTTTGACAGTTCTCGCTCCATCAGATACGTAGTCTATGCATTTATTTCAAGAACCAAATGTGTAAAAAAAAAAACGCTAAATTGGCAGTTGCTAATATATTCAAATAGTATTGAGCTTTACTTGATATTGCAGCAACAATTTGTCAGAGTAAATGTCGCTTTTTTAAATGGAGGACAAATTTCTTTTTCATTACACTCATCTCAGTACATTTTGAGCCTGTCTCTGTCAATTCATGTCCACCTGCACTTCAGACTGTGAGAGTATTTAAGTGATGGACTCACAGCTGTCCCCAATTGATAGTCTGCTCCAGAGGAATACCACATTCTTTTACACTAATATTGTATAGAGTGTGGTATCAAACGTCTTTGAAGTGAGGAAGTTGCTGCTGGCTGAATCTCTTTCTTTCCACTACACTGTCCTGTTGCTGCAGACACGGCTACCAGCTTTGAACTCCAAACAGAAAAGTTTGGAATTTCCAGATCAGTTTTAAGCCCAAAGCCCAGAGCTCTTTTGCTGTGACGCAACAGCATTAACCACCAAGCCACCTTGCCTTCCACCATTATCACAGTTATTAAAAATGTTTATAACTCTTGATATGTGTTGAAACAGCCGTGGGTTTCACATTAGTTTATGCCTTTCAGTATGTGACAAAAAGCAAAGACAAGCGAGGATATCTTGATCTGTTGCTTGTTAACAAAATATGATGGAACAAGACTCCACAGCCATGCTAGCCGAGAACCTTAGAAGCTGGAACAGTGGTGCTTTAGATGAATGCTAATATCAGCGTTGCAACTTGCTTATAGTGACATGCTAACATGTTAAAGTGTAGCAGGTATAATGTTAATCGTGTTCACTGTCTTAGTTTAGCATGTTAGCATGCAAACATTTGCTTAAGCTGATGGAAATGTCATTAGTTTTGCATGGATTTGGTCATGCCAACCAAAGTATTCAAGTTCAAACTGACCGTGACCGCCACCAGTGGTGCCCCAATGTTCGAAAGAGACCCAGCAAAAGCGCCTTCTCGGATGCCCCCATGTTAGATAAAACATGGTGAAGTGCCCTCTAGGGTGCCTTTCCAGAAGAGAAATCATGATAAAGTGCCATCTTTGTTGCCTTTACATGAAGAAACCATGACGAAGTGCCCTCTTAGATGCCCCTACGTTAGATAAAATATGATAAAGTGCCCCCTAGGGTACCCTTTTAGTAGAGAAAACAAGATACTGCACTAATAGGTGCCCTTAAAAGGAAAAAATATGATGCAGTGCAGCATAGGCTGCTCTCCATGCTAGAAAACTGTTTGCGTGCTTGTTCCCCACTGCATGCAGCTGGTCCCTTTGTATTTTTTAAATTCAAGTTGATAAAAACACAGTAACCACATATTCGGGCAACAATGTGTTAATGCAAGTACTGCTTTAAAACATAATACCTTTTGTAAGACAGAAATGAAGATGGACCTTGATGGCCCATATATGTGTATGTGCTTAAGTAATCGTAGCAACAGTCAAATGACCATTTAACAGTAATCCTCAAATCCAATTCAAACAGCAGACACATGGTTATGCATTATACCATACTTCATCAGCATGAATTTACTGCAAAGATTTAGATGTTGATAGATTGCAGTCACTGTGGAATTGCCAGTGATAAAAAAAAATTGTAGTTACGCCCTTGAACAAAAACAATGTTTTCCTGCCATCAGAATATGTCATCCACTTGAGGTTATGCTATCCCGGTCACTGAAGAAGTCTTGGCTATGAGGGGCACGGGTGGTGGTTACACAAAGCCAAGATGAGGCTTCCTCTCTGCCTTGCGCTCCTACATGTATCCGTCAGCCTGTGGCCCTCAGAACTCAAGCCCAGAAAATCCTCTGTGGCTCGTTCTGTCTGACATTGTCATTACTGGACGACATATAAATGTTGTGGTTTACAAGATTGACAACAAAAAGAAATAGCGTTTCTTTTTTTTCATTTCAGTGAGGCAGTGTGATTGTGCACATATTTACTGGAAGTGAAATGACCCATGAAAAAATGTCTGACCTATCAATCAAATATGGCAAAAGCAAGTAAATGAAAAATAAAAAGACTTGTTGATTAGATTTAAACCAAAAAAGGATTTATGATTCTTCTTCCTGCCATGACAGATGTGTTTTTTATTGTCCAGTTTTTGTTCTTTATTTCATTATTTGGTGCCTTTCAGTTGCAAGAATGCATAAATCTGAGAAATTGATAATTGTCAGACTGGTCTGGTTCTGATATAGTGGCAGTCGTCCATATGGAGTCCACCTCACCAGCAATGACAGCAGCAACGGAGAATGCGCGTCTCATGAATAAGCGGGCATGCAAAACCTCTGCAGCGAGAGGGCTACATTCAAATGAGCTCTGTTATCAAGTTCTTCCATGGTGGCTTGCCAATGGCTGTACTGCTAGCATGGCCGCTATCCAATAGCAAAAACCCTTTGATCAGTAGTATCCAGTACTACAGTAGCGTCAACTGAAGCTAGTACTATTCTTTTCCATCTTTCAACTTGTTTACAAGTTAGTAAGAAGCCTACTCCTTCTTTTGTAGCCGCCAGTCTGTGTAATTGTCATTGACAGCGCAGTTTTGGCCCATGACACTTGGGACATGCCTACAAAATACGATGAAGATAAGGCTTTGGAAAATTCTGCATCTGCAAGGGAATATGGGTTAAAAGGCAAAATTAGTCTGACAATTACGTCGTGACAGTGCTGTTAAGTCCATGCAAAGAACGTAAGGTACTGAACTGATTAAAGTGTTACCCTTTGTTTATACTCCCTGGGAGGATCAAACACAGAAGTTCAGCCAGCTTCTTTTAGTGCTGCCATAAAAGTGTCCCTTCTCTCGCAGACATGATGTGAGAGCTGGAGAGGTTCAATCCGTCATATTGTTTGAAGATTGCAGTATCTTTATGGGCATGTAGCAGTCGTGCATGTGCAGTACCAGAGCTGGAGCGTTCATATTAAAACAGCTAATGGCATCAGAACCTGCCTCCTGCGGATTTTGGTCCAACACATTCCATGTTGGTGCTGTTTAAATTAGGATTGTTATGCATTGTTTCCACATGAGGATAGTATACACATACAGTAAAAGAATAGTTAAAGAACAAAAAAGGGTATTCCAGACTTGTCCAAAGTCCCGTCTATTCTCTTTAAGTCAGTGGTCCCCAACCACCGGGCCGCGGACCGGTACCGGGCCGTGGATCATTTGGTACCGGGCCGCACAGAAAGAATAAATATTATATTATTTCCGTTTTATTGATTATCAGACACATGTCAAGACGCTTGTCTCGGTCACTTGATACGTTACCTCAAAAGTTAAGCCCGCAAACTAGCAAAAATGAGTAAATAACTTTTGGAGAGCTTCTTTGCAAAGGGAGAAAGGCCCACTAAGGAGACAGAAGAAGAGCCTACAACTTCCAAGAAAATGAAAGCTTCATTTAACAGACAATATCAGGAGTCTGATTAAATATCAGCAGTAATTCTGACGCGCCAAGCCCACTCTGGAAGATCAGCTGCTGGAGATTGTAAATGACGGTGGCCTTAAAAGTATGTTTGAGACAACAACTCTGCTGGTGTTTTGGATTAAAATCAAAGCTGAATATCCGGAGATCGCCACTAAAGCACTGAAAACCCTGCTTCCATTTCCAACATCCTCTTTGTGAAGCGGGATGTTCTTTGACAGCAATCAAAACAAAATTACGGAGTAGACTGGAGATCAGGAACAGACTTCGGGTGTCATTGTCTCCCATTACCCCAGATGGGACCGTCTCGCTGCAGACAAACAAGCTCAGGGCTCCCACTGATTCAGTGTTATTGTGAGTTGTATTTATTTATGCATTTTATATTTGTTTTCATGCCGATCGTATCATTTTATTTCTTCGTGTTTTTCCGCCACACCTTGAAGGCCGGTCCGTGAAAATATTGTCTTACATGAAACCGGTCCGTGGTGCAAAAAAGGTTGGGGACCTCTGCTTTAAGTGACCGGGTAGTATGTTCATATTTAAAAGTTATTCATAAAGTGAGTAGAAATACAATCATAAAGTTGTCACAGTCCACAAACTGTGCAGAGCTGCTTTATGAGATGACGCCACAAATATCAGATCTGTCTGTTATTGCAAGTGACATTGTCATTATGCACTGACACAGCATCCCTGCTCTAGTGGGGCATAAAAATGTCCTACTAAATCGGCAACATAAACACGCTGATAAATTACATTTATATGCCATCAAGCTGCGACATTTGCTGACACCAAAAATGTTCCTCCAGATCTGCCGAGGCGATGGTTCTCATTATCCAGCTGAGGAGTGAGCGGCGCTGGGTTGTTAATGAAAGATACACAGACAGTGACCTTTGTAAAGTCTCCCTGCAAATGACAGAGTTAACAAACTCCAGTCAGGGTGCAGTGGGAGCTGGAAACAGAGGGAGAGGGCCTTGCTGCTCAAGATACATAGAAAGAACTCAACGTTTTATCCGTCTGATTATTCAGGTTGTCGTGTTGGACGGACGCTGACAGGGTCAGAAAGGTCAGTCTGGTCGCTAACCTGTCTCTGCACCAGAAATCACAGCTGCAGAGGAGAAAACCTCAGGGCTGAGCTCTGCCCAGTCACCGGGGGCAGTTGGAACAAGTCGAAAAGATGACGGTTTGACTCCATAAAGAGTGTGGAGGAATTTCTATAATGGCTGATGTCTTAATTAGCCCATAAGAAATAATAGAGCCCAGGACTGAAACACAGCCCGCCAAATCATGACAAAATGGCGGTAACGGTTCACTTGGATTTCTAAAAAAACATGCAACTCATTAAGCATTGGGGTAACAGGCTAATTTCCTATTTTGCAGACAATGTTTACAGGGCAAAACTCAAACGCAATATTTTATTAAAGAGAGGCGTGTCCAGCAGACAGAACAATTATATTTTGTTTCCTTTTATGTATCCAAATATGCAAGCTAGTATTCTTGCGGTATTATCGTACAACTGTAAAGGCGCATTGAAAAACAATTAGAGGATTTACTGCCAAGTATCCAATTAAACCGCCTGTGACCTCTGGGTCATTTTCATAAATCCTTACTTGGACGGATTTATTAAAAGACCTTAAGACGGGTTACCAGACGAACTGTGAATTTGCTGAGTTGATGATGGCACCGTGTTTTATATACCACAGCCTATTTGGCTCCTTTGGAGCTTAGCTGATCACTGCAGATGAAAGGGTCAACACAATGACAGTTGCTCTATGAGATGCAATCAGCCCAGGGACCATTAATGCTGGGGTAATCATCCTTTATAGTGGTACCGGTTTATAAAACATGTACACAGCAATACTAACAGACTGTGCAAAAGGATTATTGTGAATGCAATCAACTTCAACAAGCCATGGGCGGAGCTCACCACATCAGGATAATTAGCATAGTGGCAGTTGTTTCGTCACTCCCATGTAATGGTGCTGTTGTGTGTTATCAATCCAATCCATCTGGAGCACCAAGGAGTTTCAAACAAAATCTAAAAATGATTTTCAGATCCTAGCTGACCACGTCCATGCTCTAATATCGCCTCAGAAGTTTTTGGGGAAATGTTTCGGCACTGTGTTGAGTTGTTCTTTGCTCCGTGGCAGGTGCCCTTTCTCACGCTCTCACCGAGACCATATGGACCCGTCCGGCCTCAGCCTCCGCCTCAGCCTGCACCAGGCCCACTGCCTGCCAAAGCCCTGTCACACCTGAGTACAGAAGATCAAAGAAACCCTACAGTGTCTACAACTACACAGCTGCTGCACGTGCCAAACTTCCTTCTCTGCTCCACTTCCTTTGCTTTCAGCACATGTGTTTCCAAGGTTGACCACTAATCCTCCATTTATGTGCATTATCGGGTCTCGAGAACTCGCTGGAGTGACAGCTCTGTAAACCCTCAGCCATGTCGCTGTGTCTTTTGACGTCGTTATCCCCTCTGGTTTGTTCAACTGTTGCTCTCTTTGTCTGACTGTTTGTTTGTTTGTTTCGCCTTAACTGTGGGAAGCCACATTTGGAGAAAAGGAGCACGAGGAGAAGGCTTCTGCGATCTCACTCGGCCAAACCGTAACCAGCAAGGCATAATTGTCGTTGGGGTTTCCACTTGTAAAACAATGGCTTTGGCCAGCTTTGCAGGCAGCTTTCATACCAGCCAGCTGAAGAGAGTAGTGTTTTTCTTTGCTCAGCGCTGAATTAAAGCTTTAAATTGGGACCGTCATTAGAGAATTCCTCTGGGACTGCTAACAATGCAAATGTCTGACTCAAACCAAAGCAAGAGAAGCCTATGGGGCAAATAAATATTCTAGATACAGCCATGTTTCTGAGCAACAAACAAACTAATTAAAAATATCGCTGTGTGAATAAATAGGAGAGAGAAAGCTATTGATTATCACTTGGCTTGCAGAGTTTTTTAAATTATGTCTACCACTTAACGGAACAGACATTGGCGCAGAGAGGGACAACTTGAGATTAAGTTCAGGTCTCTGCAGCTCAGTCGTCATCTAGCAAGCAGTGTTTAAGTGATCTTATTGACTTCTGCAGATGCACTCAATCTAAGTTCACTTTTTTGTCGCCAGGATTGATTTGGAAAAAATCACCAGGGTTCCCTTTAATGCTCTAAGCCACATTCATTTCCACTGGGAAATCTATCTTTGTCTTTTTACATCAAATTAAATGGAGATTTGTTTGTACTTTGCGATCCTCTTAATGAAACTAACCCCCTAAAAACGAATGTATCTAGTATATAGGTTTATGTTGCAATGATTTGAATAATCTGTGTAAATAAGAATACTTTCTGTTGCAGCTTCTCTCTTTCAGCAGCCTGTAGAATGGGAAGAGTTTAGAATATGCAATGTAAAGCGAGTGCACTAAATTGATTGGGGTGCTCCAGCAATTTAGTGTTTTACTTTCATAAAACTGCAGAACCCACAAACGACGAAGCAGCAGAGGCCAATTTATTCATACAGTAGTATGCGTCAAGCTCCAAAAACCTAAATTTCCCATAATGCTATGCAATAGTGTCATTCCATTTTTTTCCAGTTGAATCCCTACACAATCTGAGATCTGTACTTTATGACATCATCAGGATTATTTTCTCAAACTTTATGGGCTGAGAAGTACGCTACTACTCTTGATTAAGTAAACTGAACTTCAATTGGAATGCCTAGTGTGAGAGGTGCACGTATACGTATGACCGCCCAAGGTGGGAAACGTGACTTTAAAACCTCCTTCAAACAACAATATCAGGAATATCCTCCACAGTCTGCACTGACTAAGAACAGATGCTGATCAGCTTTATGATCAACAACTTATTTTGTTTTGTAGGAAGAAATGTTGCTCAGATGTTTTGGAAGAAATGGAGTATATCATAAAACCCGAGCATATTGATTGCTATTGTAGATAATAGCAGCAGTGTTTATGGAACTGCGTAACAGAGAAACACTGTAATTATACTGATAATTTGCTAATCATCCCATGTAAAATGTGGAAACCATGACAGAGCTCACTCAATCTGTGCCCAATATTTGTATCAGATGCAGATGTATGCTTTGAATAAACTATAATACGGGGGGGAAAAAATGCTCGCTCGCATAACTGATATTCACTGTACCATTACTGAGACACAAGCAAGGCCACGCTTTTATTTTATGATGCAGATGTTTATCAGCAATGAGTCACCGCTCCTTGGCACTAAAAAGCCGCACTGTGATGTGCCGGCGTTGTCGTCTGACTGCCAGATGCAGCGGCCTCAACTTAATGTTTTCATGACAACTGTTAAATCTCCGTGAAGCCACAGCGTTAGCGTATCTTCAAGGTCAGATATGGACCACCGTTCCAGAGTTTTCCGTTAAGAGTCGCATTCAAGATGTTGCAGTATCATCCTTAAAATGCAATATCTAGTATTTGACTGAAATGTGCTTGCCCGTATCTCTGCATAGGATGGATGGATGTCTTAGGAAAGGACTGATTACAAAGATAACATCAACACGAGATAAGAAGGTAGCAGGTTATTTATTTGGCCCTAAAAACAACACTCAATTTTGGATTGTAACACTGATTTTAAATATATGACATGTAGTATTCCCTTTCTGTGACCTTGCTTTCAAACGTAATAGATCCCGTGTTAAGAGTGTATATTTCCCACTGATTTACAACTTAGCACTTCAAGGCTTCAAAGGGTGTTTCATCACAAATTTTGCAAAATAACAGAAAAGCAGCATGGTTACTTTTCCAGGCCATCATTGGCTAAATATAACATGCTATAAATCTGCTGGGTGAAGGGATTCCAGGGAGCATATCAATTCAAATACCACAAACCCGGCTGACAGATTTATAAAATCGTTCAGGGAGAGGTTTTGATCAAGTTTGACGCTGCCTGAAAAGAGTGGCGATGAAGGAGAATGGACACGTGCCATGTTTCTGTAGTGTCTTAATTAAACACTTGTGACCCAAACTTGAAGAAATGCAACAAAGAAATGACAAATTGCCTTTCATTCAGTACATTTAAAGACAGATAATAAAGTATTTTAATACAGTATTTTAAATGCTATAAAACGAAAGGAGGCATTTCGAGCCAACTTTTATGAGGGATTCTAGGATTTTATGTAAACAATATTCACATATATTGCAAAGCTCAAACCACAAACCATTCTTGGAAGAACAGGGTGTGTGCAACCATTGGAAAAACAACACTTATGTGAAAGTAATCAATAACTTTTGCAAGCTAACAGGAATTTAAAAAGGGCTGCTGTTGCGACAATTAGTAGATAGGAATTTTATCTGCCAAATCAAAAACACATTTTTTTGTGTCTCTGGTATATGTGGCTGGGATGTGATGTACCAATAGGAACACTGAGGTTTGGGGGTCATTTGGGGAATAGTGATAACATGCCACTCATCAAATCCTCTCCCGTCTCTCTAATGTAAAAATTAACCATCCTCTTTATGCCGACCACAGTGGATTTGAGAGTGGCCGGGCTACACGGTTGTGCAATGCTTGCTTCATAATTCAATAAGGATCGGTTTTACGACAGAGAGCGCTGTAGTCAGAGGAAGGAAATCTTTAGAGCAACACAACGCAGAATGAAGTGCAAATGCTGACGAAAGGTTTGGATTTTGGTTGTCATGCGCTCCGTGTTAGGCTGGGGTTGAGAGCATTTAGTCCGTCGCCTAATGTTTTTGTGTTGGCACTCGCCTTCTCTCCCGAATGGGTGCCAGATGTCTTTTTTTCTGAGCTGAGGACCTGAAGCACGGCGACTCGGAGGGCCCTCTCGCTACTCCAAAAACCACCGGCAATGTACACGCAAACTGGCACCATTTAATGAGTCACACAATTGCTTCAAAGTGAAATTACATCCATTTAAACCTGTCTTACACGTCACCCAAAGAGGCGCAGAAAAAAAAGTGTCTACCTTCAATTTATAGCCGAATGAAAACCGCAAATACAAAAGTGGGACATGTGCAAGTTATTATGGATACACCCCATTCTCAGTGATGAGAGCAGCATGTATAAGATGGGGAGGGAAGGGGAGGGGTGGCATAATCTCTGCTCGGCATATTTGTATGATACCAGACTTTGAAGCGTAAAAATCAAAGGAAAGCTTTTCAGAACAAAACATGAACTTTCTTGCCGTCTCCTTATGACCGGGCATGGTACATAATCATAATTTCGGCTGTTGGTTCGGGCCAACAGGTGATCACAGGAAAGTTGGGAGACGCGCTCTTGAGAAAAAAAAGCAGCCCAGGACAAGTAAAGTCTGAGCTGCTGACAGAGTACAAAAAGGGCAGATTGTTTTGGCATGTAAAAGCCTATGCTCACATATATGTGAATATGGGGCAATAAAGCCTTAATACAACACTTGGGAGCCATGGAAAAAGTCGGTGTAAGGCCTATAGTTAGAGGCAGAGGACCGCCATGTCCTAACAGCTGTCCACAGCTGTGTGGGTGGCTGAAACAGTGGCGACAGCACCCACACTGACATTGGATTTATTCGGCGTGCTTTTCAGAGCCAGAACACAGATATATACAGCCATGGTACTTACAATTATTACCAACAGAACAGCTAACATGTGAGAACAACAGCTGCTATAAGGAACCCAATAAAATGATTTAAAATGTACCCAAAATATACCAACCAAAAGGTGACACAGTTGGAGGAGTGCCATCTTGTGCCACAATATAATTTAGTTTCTTCCAGACAAAGTACAGCAACCTTGACCCAAACGCTTTTAATGCTCCCAGGCTATTTCAGTGGAAACTGACTATGCAATCCTGTCGCCTTCAGAATTACGTTCCCATACAACTAAACTGCATTCTCAAATTATGTTTGCCTCAAAACATGTTTTCTACCTAATTACGGTCACAGTTTTAAACACATGGTTAACGTTGTAAATTGAAACAAGATGCAACAGAATCACTTGTTTATGCAGCAAAATGACTTACTTTATAGGTTTAGTAAAACATCATGGTTTGGCTTAAAAAAAAAAGTAGGTCTTTCACGTTATTGAAGTAATATGAAATAAGTCAATATTAACTCTTGCTTTCACACGGGACACGAATAGTGATCTCCAAGGTGAAGGTCCTTTGTTTGTTTAACCCACCCATCCACCCCAACTTCTCCCCGACATGGACTTCTACGGACTATGATTAATAACACATTTGTGATCGGTCAAAAATAATGGTAATCTGGGAGAAAATACGCTTCCCCTTGACACGTAATTGACAATGCGGTTTCGTTGTATGGAAACGTCATTTTTAAGATCCCCAGGCTGGACAATGCGGCTCTTTTTTGACAAAGGACATTGTCTAATAAATGTGTTGCTATGCTTTTGATGTGACTTCTGATTCTTGTGTCGGGTAGCTGGACAAATGAGTTGACCTGAATTCTTTCCAGCTCACAGGCCAGTAGTGCAGCCTCCATCATCCTGGAGAAGAAGGGAAAGAGCTGGAGGAAGTAACACCCGGTTCCCCTGGAGCCTCGTTGAGGCCCCTATCGTGATAGCACATGCAGTACCACTCGGAGTGGCCCAAGTACGTTACCAGAACAACAGCTGAGCAGATGATCTGAGGCATAAGGCACTTAGCAATGACATTCAAACATCTAGGTGAGAGTTGGGGGAGCATGGGGAAATGTGTGTATGTCTGCATGTGTGTGTGAGTGGAAAGAGTGAGTTTAAATTGTGTGTCAGGGCTAACAGGGTGAAATCAGGTAACCTTTCACTGATAAATCTTTGTGTATTAACATGTGCTTTACAGACAGCCCATCTCTCTCTGGCTGTCGCTGTAAAGCTATCAGCCGCAAAAAGAAAAGTCCAGCCAACACATTCTCCGAAACACATGCATATGACATTCAAGTTGAAATATTTGATCATGAAGGTCGTACCATCACACACACACACACACACACACACACACACACGCAAGCAACACCGAACTTGGCGCAACAACTTCACAGGCCATGTTCCTCTCCCACTACGTTTAAAGTGGAACCACACAGAGTCGCAGCCCCCGTCTGCACATCTGGAGGCGCTGCTTGCAGAGGACCGCTGTCCCCTCCTCCTCCTGCACAGTCCTCCTCCTCCTCAGCCCCATTATGAATCCCATCTCCCTGTGTCCGTAATTATTCCACACATGCTTATGCAACAAAGCAGTAGCCAAGCCAAATGACAAACAGACCCGAGCTATAAATTAAGACTTATTTCTTACTTTAATGGCTTGCTCTCTCATAATGTTTGCCACTAATCCTCTGCTGCCAAAAAGTGGCAACAGTGCACTTTTCTTCCCCGTGCATCGCTCTCATTAACACTACGTATCTAAGCAACAAAAGCAAATATGGCGTGTGTTGAGATTGCAAAAAAACATTAGTTTTCCCCTTTTGTAAATCATTTTCAGTGACGGGATTAAATGATTCAACGGCTTCAAGACACAGCATATTCATACACAAATCAGCTAAAATCAGGCTTCTCACTTGAGACTTGCATTTAGAAAACCAGCAAAAGAAAAATATTTCTCTGGGTAAGTGGCACTGTAAATCCATATCAAGTGTCAAGCACTTTCTCAATTATGTTCAATTACAGAGCAACACATAAATCCTCCAAAATCTCTCTATTACACCAGTTGTGTTCATGTCATGACGTATACGCACTGCTGTGAAAGAGAATTTCCCCGGTCAAGCAAGCCTTTTCTGACCCTCATAGTCTCTCCTCTCAAGTAGGAAATCTATCAGACCACTTGACAAACTGCACTAGTTTACCTCTTTATTACAAGGACCTGACATATCTGAGGGAGCAGAATGAGTGGGAGAAGGAGAGGAGAGAAAGCCCGAGGCTTGTCACTCAGCCGTACCCAGTACTCACTTAATCAAGCAGGCATGTGGCATGGTGTGGCAACTGCCTGTGCATAAGTACATGTCTTGTGGTTTATGCTGGTTTAAGGCAGGATGGATGTGGCACTAGTGGCAGCCTGTCTCAACTTGTTCTTGGTATGTTTGTTTTGACAGTCAGCTAAGACCCCATGGGCAGGGCCTCCTCGCCCCGGCTGATCCAAAAAACATAATACATTTGGTTATCGTGGACAGAAATAGAAGCCACATTATCCTGCAAATACGGAAAGCTGTAGCCCAGAGAAACGAAAAAAGTAATTTAATTTAGTTTTATTTAAAATTATAATTTTTTTTCTGCCCCTGCCTTCTGGCTTTTTTTTTTTTTTTTTTTTTTTTTTTTTAAGAATAGAGTGGAAATACCCACACATAGGCAGTGCAGCCCAGCACACCATATGTAGAGCATTAATCAAATGTTCCTGGGCCTTGCCTTTGGTACCCAATTCACAATGTAACAAATGTTCCTCCAAGCAGCACATCTGTAGAGGATGTCAATAATGGACTTTGAAATGTACACCAATGCCAACACTCGGTAGACAAGAAAAGGGGGCTTTGAAACAGTTCCCATTAGAGGCGCTCGCTGAAAGGAAGACCAGTGGGGTATTGAAAAGATGTCAGTTTCCCAACTTTTTCTATATGTAAATCCACGTTCCCTACGGGTTCCGTTTCTCAGCGAGGTATCTATATATGGAGCCACTTTATTACGGACAAATCCTCTTTAATGTTCTTGTCTGTGGAAGAACAGCTGGAGCGGAGATAAAAATGAGGAAGCAATCTGCACCAGCTGTTGAAGTATTAATACAAAAATTAACTACTGTGTGTTGGTTAATTGCTTTCTGCTTAATGTGCTTTCAAAAGCCTTGATTCCTCTTTTCTGTTACACAATCGCAACTGCGGCGGGATATCAAGAGGCCTGTGAAATTAAAGATTCCATTTAAAGGAGCAGCCCTCCTTCCCCCCCCCCCCCCCCCCGTTCTTCTCACGGCTCAGCGGTCATAATGGACTCATGTGTTGAATAACCAAAATGGTCACATTAGACACCTGCTACTGTGGTCTTGGTAGACACCAATAGGGAACTCTTTTAGACTGCAGCAAACACAAGTGCCGCTCATCCGTCAAGAGCTCGTGCAAACATTTCCATAAGTGAGACTGTAAGTTTATCACACTCCGCTCTGTCCCATTCCAGCAATCACACGCCTACACAACCGGCTGAGTGACGACCAGCGATTTCAAACAGCACAGCTGGTATATTCGCTTTAACTGCCATGCGTTTTATTTGCGTTATTATCTGTTGCCACCTCACTCCTCAGATCCACACTGACTGAGGCCACATGGAAGCAGTTAAGAGCAACGTGTCCCTTTACAGAAAACAAAGAGAATTTTTTTTTTCCCCCTCTTAAGGAGTCACAGCTCTCCTCCTCTGGGGCCCGTACATGCACGGGTCGTGTCTCCAGCACATTTAATTCCATGCTGTAAAAAAATTAATCAGAGCCAGATGAAGTGGGAAGAATTCTAAGACATTATGTTTTATGGATAATTTGAGGTTATTTATGCAGGATAAATAAGAAAATAACGAGCCCCAGACAGCAGTGCAGAGGACACTGGTTGCTGTTTGGACATTCATTCGCTGCAATTAACTCCACTCCAGAGCACTAATCTTTATAAACCCTATAAACCCTATGAACTCTATAAACTATATGTATATATATATATATATATATATATATATAGGATGTATATAGATCAATAGATAGATAGATAGATAGATAGATAGATAGATGAGCTTGACACTGAAAATTGTTTCCATTGTTGTCCATTAGATGGCTTACTTGTACTAAAAACTCCCAGCACGTCGGTGAGGTTGGGGCTCACAGTTCACGATCAGGCCATGGTCGACATCTTCCAGGAAAACAATGCTGGATAAGAGTGCTGTGTGACATTTGAGAGGTCAGAGAGAGGGCTGCCACCGCAAAGCAGGAGCCAAAAGACAAGGATGGGGGCAAGCCAATTTGACACACACTATTGCTCTCCCTTTCCCACACAGACACATTCTAGCACTCACATGTACGGCACTGTGCAGCATGTACACACTGTGTGTATTTGTCAAGGCGTGTACAGTACTGCAATAATCAATGGGGATTCTTAAACACAGAATTTGTTGTTTTATTTGCCAAAGAAATCTGAAAAAGGGAAATCTGTGATTTGTAACTTTTGATTATTATTCTCTTGTATATAAAAAAAGATAAGATAAGAATGTGTGTTTATGTCAGACAAGACCAGAGCAATCCTCTCGGACAAGTAGGGGAAAGTAGAAGAGCAACGCATGGTTGGTAAGGTGGAAAATACACCACCCCCCCAAAAAAAGAAAATCAATTTTGTATGTTAACCCCAGAATGATGATTAAAAAGAGGATAAGAAAGAGAGGAATCATAACCTTATCATACAGCACAAATGTTATGTAGAGATCTCCCCTCCTCCTCTCTGCTTTGATACTGCATGTGTTGCGAACATGGAGTCTGTATCTCTGTTCCAGTGGCACCATCTCAAACTGTCATTAAAGCGCATGTCCTCAGGTGGAAAATGACTTCTGTGGGGGAGCTTCTCCAATGATAACATGGATTTGCTCTAAAATGCGTTGCTTTTCTCGGAGCATCATGAATAAGTAAACATTGATGAAAACCCTTTGCATCTTCACTATCATTCCTAATGCTTTTGCTTTTAAGATGCATATTGAGGCATGCATAAAACATCCTCTTTTCCCACCTCACTGCAGCCGCAATGAATGATGGAGGAAACTCGCGCGCACAAAACCCTCTTCACGGCAAAAAGAAAACAGATGAACAAACAAAACAAGTAAGTCTAAATGTGTCCTAGGCGAGACTCCGAGGCCTAAAATTACATGTTTCTCCCTTACCATTTAGCTGAGCGTGTCTGTATGCATTGCGCTGGCGTCACTAGCGTTTACGTTGGTTGAATGAACTTCATGTGATCTTTTAATTCATCCAATTGTCACTGTTGCCCTGGAAAACAGGGCTGTAATTTTGGCCCCAGCATTGATACGTTTTTCACTTAGCATTGAGAGGATTAAATCAATTATGTTGATTCTGTATTTACTGCTTGCATGCCCACAGTCGTTTGTAATTAGCTTATTGCTTTTGATCTGATGTAATGTGATGAAATGCCTGGAAGCAGCTCTGGGAGCCTGCTTGGCTGGAGCAACTGGGGTGGGCGCCACTTCCAGGCCCCCACTGGAGCCCGTCCGATTGTCCAAGCATGGGGAGAGCAGGGGACCGGGGGGACCGGGGGGACCGGGGCGACTCGGGCGACTCGCGTGAGCAGACGCAGACAGAGAGGCAGGGGGATCGGTGTCAGAGTGGAGGGAGGGACCACCCGCTGAGATGGCCGCATCCTCCAAACCTCATTACCCTCAGAGGCCTTTCCTTCACATGCATGTGTAATTACACCCCGCCCCGCCCCACCCCGCCCCCCACGAAAGCTCCCACAACACCTGATACCTGCAGGTAGAGCGCCACAGGGGGGCTTTTGCAATGATAGGGCTTCCAAGGCCCGAGGGCCCGCTTAAAGTAACTAGCATTCAACTCTGACCACCCACATCAATCAAAGACCCCATAACACAGAAACTGATCATCTGTTTTGAAGAGAAAGAGCTGTTTACTCATGGGAAGCTAATTGTTCTACCTAGCCACTGTTCTGCATCCAAGACTGTACTACAAAGCACAAAGGATGCAGGTCTTGGATTTGAAATAGTCCAATATATTTGGACTTGCCTGAAGGATTGGATGTTGCCTGACTGGGAATCCTTTTAAATTTAATTCTGTCAACCTTCTGGTAAACAGACGGAGGACGTATTTGGCTTTACTAATATAAGAATGAGCTGGACCTCAGTTAGATACAGAGTTTCAAGTGCTTCCCATCTTTCCTCAAAGGGGAACGGCTCCAGCATGACTTCCATTCAAACTACCCCAACGGAACCCCTCCCAGAGCCCCCCTCTACCACCCCCTTCTCTTCCTCTCCCTAACTGGTGAAGCAGGCCCATGGTGCACTGCAGACTGTTCTGTTTATGAAAGAGGTCAGGGTGCCACATATGGCCAGCGCGTTAAAATACACAAGGCTCCTGCCGCGGCTGCTAAAAATGTATTGCGGCTGTCTGTACATGCAGGAATAAAATAAACTCTGAATGTTTCAGCAAGCAGTGCTGAGAATTTAATGATTGAGTATTTGAAACTATGGTCAGATTTGTACATGAAAAAGCAGAAGAAAAAAAAGCACCCGTCTTTAAAAGTCCAAAGATATTGGGTTAGACGTCAGCAATATACAGAGCGTTGTTTGACTTGGCAGGAGGGGACGCGCAGATTTGCCAGGGATAAGTGTGTGTCACACGCCATCTGAGAGGATAGCAGGGCCACAGTAAGCCATAGGAAACTAGCGGTGAAACTAAACACATGCAATGACAGCCACAGGCAGTTGATGTGCGCCAAGGAGTCTTAGCTCCCAAAAGACTGGCCCGAGGGGAGAGAGAGCAGGGCTACTGATAAGTGGAATAAAGAGCGCAAAATATGAATACCTTCCCCTTCAAAGCAAACCATTATGCACCACTACATTTTGATTATTTTCTGTGCGATTCTGGTGCTTATTTCTCTTGGCTGCACGGAGCTCTACTCTGGCTCTGTAACAGATTTGTGGTTCTATGTTTCACCTCTCCAGCAAATAGACTCTGTGCTTAATAAGACAGAAGTTGGAGATTACACTGTAGATTGTGTGGGCATTAAGCTTCTCGTGGGTTTTATGATCTTACGTCTCGCCATCAATTAAGCCTCCTCTGACACCAAAGACAAAATCTCTAACACTGCGCGCTTCTGCAGGCGCCAGTAAATGTGGAGAGAAGGTCAAAAAGGGACCAAGGCATGTCGCTGGGTGTTGTTCTTGTTTTTATGGCAATCGCGCCTTGAGACTGGGCGCAAACACTCTCAGGTTGCAAGTTTGATTCCAGCAACTGCCGAGTCACCCATCACTGAGGCGATTCGGTGAACACCTACCTGCTCCAGCTGGTTGCTGCTTCGAGCCACTGTGGTGAAAACACAAAATTCATATTCCTAATTGCTTTCTGATTTAAGTGCTGTACATTTCATAAAAATAATGAAATCAGCAAAATTCTCCAGACGGCCAAAAAACAAAGGCTCTGATAGGAGGCGCCAGTAAGTGTGAATGCAAGTTCAAGAGGGCATCGCTGGGTGCAGCGCTGGGTGTTGCTCTCCGACGCCCTGTCTTTACGAGTTCAGGCCTGGTTCTGGGTAATCCGCTGTGACCTGCGGCAGGAAGACTGTGTCCACCTCTCAGCTCTGTGATCCTTTCTTACACCTAGCAGTTGTGGGTAATAACCAACCATAATTCCATCTCCTGCTGGGCAATGAAAATCCTCCCCCGCTGCTCTTTGGTTTTTTCCAGTTGCAGGGTCATGCGCTAGCAAAGCATTGTGGGAAGAGAAGGGTGACCGAGGTGGAGGAGGAGGAGGAGGAGGGGGAGGAAAAGTTTAGGGGTGTGGGTTAGTCATAAAAAAAATAAAAGAAAGAATAAAAACATGTGTAATGAGAAAACATGTGGTGTGTAACTATTGGAAGTCATCAACAACAGAAAATAATAATTAAAGTGCAGGATGAAGAAAGAAAAAACTGAAGCTGTCTTTTCGTGGCTGAGAGACCACTGTCATCATGTCTCAGGAATTAGGCAAACATATGCTGGTCTGCTGCTGTTGAAACCGAGGCGCCTCGCTCAGGCTGCGGTTTGGAAACATGAAAGGCTTTGTGGGATGAGCAGGAGGACTGGCCCTAATTCAGGGCCTCATTGCCAGGGAAGCTGGCAGCAAACTCCGATTGTGGGACAGGGAAAGGAATTTGGTTACATATTCCAGCGAGGACCGCAGCTCCAAACAAACCGAAGCAACAGGCTGCTGAGCAAACCATACTGTCCGCATTCAAACCCCCTCTCTTGCTGCTGCTGAGGGACTCATTCCCACCTGACTGAACCCCAGAGGAGGCTGAGGAGGGCGATCTCGGGGAACAGGAATGTAAAAGGTCAGGCCCCAAGCTGAACTTGTAGCCCCGCTGCCTGCTGAGATCCAGTCCATGCTGGGCTAAGGATGCTGGCAGCAAACGCTCCTGTTTGGATGAAGTGTTTGGAAAACAAAGCAGGCTTTGTGCTGTTTTATTGCAGCCAATTAAACTCTTAAACTCAATATCTGTCTTTGAGAGGATGCACAGAGGTCAACCTGAGATGTGCAAGGGAAACAGAGAAGGGGCAACACTTAACAGGTCTCAATTATCCCCACTTCACTGGGTTAAACACAGCATGCTTTCACTGTAACCTGATCGACTCAGCAAATTGGATAAAACCCTTTTGCTTCTATCTTTTCACAGCCGAAGCGATGTAAGTCCATGGGGCAAGCCCATCTTGATTACTTTCCAGAAGAGAGACATTTTCTGGCATTTTCAGACAGCCAGGGATTAGATTAATCATGTCTCCGTTCAGGGTACATATGATTATGGTTGACTGTTTACAAGTTTTCTCAGATGTGCTCCCCATGCCAGGACATGGTGGTAGAGCTCCGAGCCTGAAACTCATTCACGCATGTGGTGGTCTTGTTTTAAACCAAGCTGCACTGAAAAATCATTCATTCTTTGACAGTGGAAAACACAGATGTGAGGCAACATTGGATTTGCACCTCCTTGTTAGCATTTATTTAACTTCTTGGAGTTCCAAGTGGTCGAGGCTTAGTATGGGAAGTATGTGAAAGTGATTTATTGCTGTTCAGTGGCATCTGAGTTGTGTTGATGCAGTCAACGCCAAGCAGGTCAACACACATGTAAAATGAATTACTTTGCATTACGTTTATTTGTCTTTCAAGAGAGGATGTAGAGACACAAGTGTAACTGCCAGTATCATTCCCAACCAGTGGGAGGCAGCACAGACTGGAGGATAAGAGGATTGCCGTGTGCACACTCTTGCATGCATGTGCACACGAAGAGTGAGTCCCCTTGCGTGGTAGAAGGTGACCAGATCACACATCTGGGGTGCAGACCCAAATGGCCGGTGGCGGAGGAGAGGACCAGGATCAGTGGCCAGAGGAGCGGTGACATGTGGCACGCAGAGGGGAGAGCAGACCGCATTCAGTTTCTGTCTGTAATCCTCTGCCCGAGAGAAATGTTTGGTTATGGTTAAAGGCACAGTTGTCCCACATTTTCATCCACTTCTAATTACAACATAGCTGAGGCTCAGTGGCAGCCAGCGTAACTGTTGTTGTTGCTGTTGTTGCTGTTGTTTGTTGACTTTACACAGTTCTCCCCCACAACACACTTGTCACATGCACACGTCCAGACGCATACAATCAACACCAAGCCATTCACACCCGTGTGCAGTTCCACTGCATGTGTGCACACACACAGGAGCATGCGTGTAAAATACACACACATGCTACAGGCAGCTTTTACACACACACACACACACACACACACACACACACACACACACACACACACACACACACACACACACACACACACAATAAACACACATCTTTCCACAAAGTGATCAACATAGTTGAGTGGTAACCATTGGCGAGCCCAATATAGAGACGCAGATCTGTTTGGTGCCACTGGGAGATTAGTACAACCACACTGAAAACCAGAAAACACTATGTAGACATTTTGGTGGAGCGGATATCACAACTTGTATGTGAGAGAAATTCAGCGCGGTGAAAGGACAAGTGAGTCACTTATATGCCACATGCAGACTGTACAATACAAATGAGTTACCACTAACTAATAGGTGCCAGATACGGAGTAACCTAAAGGGTTTAGTGTTATGCTTTAACTATATTACAGCTGCTAAATGTAAAATGAAATACGATCAGTAACATGTAAAAAACAGGAGTACAACAAGCAAAAGACAAAGCAGTTAAAACACATAAACACAAAGATATTGCACATTTGAATTTAAAGTATTATGATTTAAACAACATGAAGATTTCTATAGAAATTAAAGGTTTGTTTTAAAAGGCTGGCTAATTCACGTAACATTTACCTGAAAGATTATATGCGAAAGACAAAGCTATTAGCTAAAATCAACATTGTTTTACTTGCAGTAAATGGAATACACCTAGAAATTGTCTATGTTTATCCGTACACATTTAGATAACACACTCCATGAACAACAAGTGGATGTCTTGATGACGCTGACACTTATCAGGACCAAAGCAACAGCTGCAAGTCTTTCTAAATACATACTGTGCAGAATACGCCACAATTTCTCAGTCTGTAATTTGATGTTTGCAATTAAAAACTCCTGTGCTGCCTCTCAGAGCGCGTAATTTACTGAATCAATGCCTTTAAATCAAGCGTTTCCTTCTATGACAGACTTGTGTCTCCCGGAGGAATTTGCCATTCCAAACCACAGTCTGCGATCCCCACGTTGTTTTCACTCCCAATCACACGCTTTATCTCCAATTGCTGACTAATTACCAAGAGCTAAGGGTTATGGGAAAGGCCCCAAAATGGCAGTCTGATGTTTTTGTGGTTCAGCATTTGGATTGCATGCTTTTCTTTTAATTGTCTGTCGATTTACAGTGTGTGAAACTGGGGTCAGATGTGAGATAGGTCGAAATAGGGACAACTTTTTTACAACAGAGAATGTTAAATTTTGCACAGGCAATGGACATTTACACATACACAATCATGTCTCAAATTGAAGATATAGACTTGTGTTCATATTTATCTGAGTCAACTTTTCTATGTGCGACTAATTTGCAAGACGTACCACTGTGAAATGGAGCCTGGTTAGCGAAGCAAAAGTCAGCCCCGTTAAGCCGTATGTCATCGGCAGCCATGTCATTAAATCATTTACGTGAATGAAATAATGACTGGTTAACAAGCAAAAACTTTTAAAGGAATTTACTAGCAGTTTAACGACATATGGTTTGGGTGTAAAATGTGTGCTCTGTGGGCCAGACTGTACCTTTAGCATAGCTCTTAGACATTATAGTAGAGCGAGTTAACCAATGTGAAAATGTAGCAATGAGACTAAGCAAAGCACACATCAGTTTTTCCCAAGAGTTTGATTCCTGGTTAAGAAATCTTCTGTTTCAGCACTGAACCAAAGAAACACTAAAACTCTCCTTTGAAATCTTAAAAATGAAATTGTCGGCTGGATGATCCTCAAGGCACAGTAGTACCCACTTCTTTAGCGGTGAGGGAAACTCCACCACGAAGTGAGGCATCGCTGCTCGGCCTTATCAATCATATCTTTGCCTCTGTGATCTCAGACGCCGTGGATGAAGTAATCTGAAGACATGCCATGCCTCCGCTGATGTGCATGCGAAACACCTGAGGTGACTGACTCATATAGAGGCACTGTGCGGTGTGACATGTACGATTCTCCGGAGAGAGAAAAAGGGGGCCGCTTAATGCCTCTGTTCATGATGAAGCAGCGAATTATGGAGACAGGGTGTGTCATCTCATTCTCTGCTCCTTTCATCACAATCTCCCCCACTACGTTCAGAGAAAAAGCCCACTGGAGGCCATCAGCCCCGAACCGCAGCCGAGAACATCACACAGAGATCTACCTATGGCCTATTTCAACAGTTCACTATACAGACAACTTATGGATTAAAAGCCGCCGTCTTAAAGATGGAAAGGAAGTCTATGTTGTAGTAGAAGTGCCTGTGTATGTAGCTACAAGTGTGTTTCTGACCGCTCTAACAGGACTGTCACCTGCCGTGCAGCTGTTATTTTGTGCACCAACTGACGACTGACGTGTTGCAGGAACACTCGAACTCTAACAAATTAAACTGGTGTCAACCGCGGCTGCAACCAGAAAAGAACATTTGGAAATATTTGTGCATCATAAACATTAAACATCCTGAATTTAAAACTCCTTACCGTGAATACAAACAAATGAACATATTTATATTGTGAGGTCGAACTGAAATAAGAATTTGAACACTTTTCTGGTCTCTCTTTAGAAACATTAAAATAAGAAAAAAGTTGTATCTCTAATAAAGAAAATAAAGGTTCATGGTAAGAAATCACAGAAATAAATACTGCCATATAGACTTGTTTGCCTTACGTTATGAAGTACTTAAGTAAAAGTATCACGATCATAAATTACAAAGACAACTCAGAAACAGTATAGAGGTCAGCAAAAAGAACATAGTACTTTTCAAGCAATGGTATCGTATTGGATACGATACCATTGAATGTAAAATCTAAATCTGCAATATAAGTAGTAACTATGACTGCCAGATAGATGAAGAAAACTCTGAAAGGTGGTGAGTACAAGTATAAATCAGCACAATGGAAAAACTCAAATAATGAACAGGTACAGAATTGTACTAAAGTACTTGAGTAAATGTACTTTGCCATTCCCATACAGCAAACCTTCTTTTTCACACTTTTTCTGTGTGGCAGTACTCTTATCAGTGAGTTCAGCCTGAAACTTGGCCACCGTCCATTATAACAAAATTGTTGCCTGCTTTTAACATAATTACATTTCTGTTGCTTTGATTCCAGTCCGAAGTAATAAAACACTTCTAACCAAAACCTCAAAATCTATCCACCAGTACAATTAAAGTTAAAAGTGCAGTTGTTTTATGATAAGAGCTGCAGAGTCTGAAGCCACCAAGCCCTACCACCTGCTTCTGATTGGCTAGTGGCATGTTATTTTCCCCTCACACATAACCCAGCATGCACTGGGGTTTATTTATTAGGAATAAAAAAAAAAAAAAAGGAGTCACTAATCTGTGTTCGGTTCAGACAGCGGGCTCCCCCTACACACTCGCTCTCATACACACACATCTGCGTACCAGCTGAGCAGGGAGCCGTCCCACTGTTAGGCTTTCACATATCAAAGAGCCTGGGGTGCTTTGGCACTGCCGGGATAGTTGTCCTTTTTCACAAAAGACAAACAAGCAAAGAGCTTGGGATGCGGTCCAGAGACGCCTTTGACACGCTGTTGAAATGGGGACTTGGCTCTGTGACATGTATGATCTACATGTGTAAAAAAGCTGTGGTGTTTTTGTTTTTTTATAAGACATTGCCAGTTACTTGTCCTCAGCCTACAGCAAGGCAGTCCGCATTGTCCATTAATCTGCTTTAACCATATACCACAAAACAACGTAATTTGCAGAATTGTTCAATGGCGTCAAACTTCGGCTCAAGGCATGCTTTTGTGTGTCAGAGTTGCATGGAAAGTATTACCTCCGGGTGTGTGGTATTGCTGTGATGAATGGTATACAGATTTTCAGAGGACAGGATGTTAGTCTGACACTGTGACATCACCAAAACATCAGCAACTACACACAGTGCAGTGAATCTGTCTCAGAGAGTTGATCAATTGACAGGCATTATGAATTATCCGACAATCCTCACAAACTCCCCGAGGGACTAATGTTCCCAAAACAGCTAATCGTTATTTATCATATTTCAGCAGTGGAATCAGTTATTGATGCTGGTGATAATGAGAACAAGCACGTGGGGAGGGATGATGGAGTTGACGCCAATCCTGGGTGTCTTACAATGACATCCAAGACATAATATTTGACACGTAGAAACAAATCACAGAGGTCCAGTCCATGTACCGCAGCACAAATACAGAACACTATTTTCAGCGAATGGAAACAAGGCCCATTTGGGATCAAAGCATCTAATGGGTTCTGGATAACCAGAAGCTGATGTCAGTTTCTGGCCAAACCAAACAGACATGCAAACACATGTGGCACAGCGTCCAGAAGACTTTCAATACTACTCAGAGAATTATAGCTACATTACATCTAATCCGAGTCCTCCCCCCCCCCCCCCCCCCCCTTCACAAAGCTGGGACATCTCAGTCTGGATAGTTAACTGAATGGAAAAATGACTAGCAGTCTTTAAAAATATGACTTGACCGAGGGTAACTTTGGGCAGTTGAAAGATTTTCATTGCCGAATGAAATCAGTTCATCTATTTTGCGACGATGACGGATAGTTTTCAGGAAATGCCTTTTACACTACATCCCCTCAGGGGAGAGGAAAGAAAAGAAGAGGAACACTGAAAACAAATGACAAGCAAACCCGAAAAAGGAAGAATTTATGTTACACACTTTCTACCAAATATAGTACCCTCAATTTAACCTTTGAGGGTGGGCCGGGGAGAGGAGTGTAAACTGCCCACGTCCCACTATAAACCAGCCTGCCATTCAAACGACTGTACAGTAATTACACGTGAAGGCGGCCTACAAGAGAAGGTCAAAAGCTCTGTGTATATAAGGAAGTTGGGTGTGATTTAAACTTTTCAGCCAGTGTTAAATGTACCTGTCACCATCGGCACGCTCCGTAATGTCAACTCATTTGGAAATGGGGAGAAATGTGCATGGATAAATAAACACGTTTCAGTGTTCATCTCAGTGGTCAGACTGGTGGGTTTGGGTACAGTTTGGGCTGTCAGATGAATTCTTGAGCACATGCCAAATTTTCATCAGCATACACTTTTAACATTTATTAGAAACAAATGGGAATATTAACTCAATTAATGTGTGTGTGTGTGTGTGTGTGTGTGTAGAATCAATGCACCAGTGGAAATAGCATAGAATATGATAGATTTTTATGAACCCAGAAGGAATTTTGATCTGCACATCTGTTATTTTCCTAAAGTACTACCAATATATGTCCTGAGTGTGTACTAATGATCACTGTCATCTGTTCGGCGTATGTGCGTCTTCTGCTAAATTCAGCGACAGGTCACACAACAAGACCTAAACGTGGTAACACTGACTCAAGGGGAAAACATGCACATTAAAGACCAGAGAAGCCCTAATAAAAAAAAACCTCTAATGTAAAACAGTCCCCATCAAAGAGATCCCTCCCCAATATTTGTGAACTCTTACATATACTATTAATGCCATTTCGGCCATTGTTCACTCGGGCTGCGTTTGATCTGCGCGGCTGCTATAACTCTGGGGTAATAAGAGCGCTAATGAGAGGAGTTGGCACTTTATAAACACTGTCAAGAGCAGGTGGAGCGAGGGGTCACACTGGGCCATTGTGTCCACCTCAGCTGGTCCCATTCAGAACGACTTATTTCTCTCAGATCATGGAGTAGTATGACAAATCAGCATATTTCAGTCAGACGTCTTTGTTAAAAGTTAAGTCCGGTGCTGGGTGATTGTATCATGCTGAACAAATGAGCGATTAATCTGCAGCGCGGCGCTGAGCGATAGGGCGCAGGCTTCTCCAGGAAACGGGTCATCTCTGCCTCCACAAAGGATATTCCCTCCTGATGGTGCGCGAGGGCAAGGACACACACATAGGATGTATGCTCCCGTATAGAGTTTTATAACGTCTTTCAGCCTGACATTGTGCGTGAGATTTAAAAAGGGGCTCTTTTGTATGTCAAAAACCTCACTTTTAATAGGTTTCTTATAAAAGTGCTCAGTGATCATGGTATTCAAATCACAGCAATAGCAAAGCGCTTCCTCATTTCGGTGTCTGGAAGTGATCCCAGGCAAGGAGGTGTACCGCATCTTAGACTAAGGCTGCACGCTCTTTCTGTTCGCTAACCAAAGGGCTCTTTCCTGCGGTGCTATACAATCATTTATTGAGGCTTAATCAACATGTATTGAATGGTGTATGTACGTTTTGAGCCATTTTAAAGGCCCCTCTGTGCACTTTAAGCCTCGGCCATGGGGTTGCAAGGTTTTTAACGATATTCCAGCTAAGGGCTAGAGGCAATAAATCACTTCTGTCCCTAAAGAGCTTTCATTGTGGCAAGAAACAAATCTTTTCACTGAGAATTAAAGAAAAGTAGTTATACTAGACAGCAGGTGCTACTCAGGTCTGGCATTTCTATCCCTGCAGGGCTGCAAACTTCAGTTTGAGATGAGTCAAAACAGTCAGAGGTATGATTCTTAGGAAATGTAAAAATAAGGCGACCTGTTTTAACTTGTCAAAGCAGCACTTTGTTCATGGACTACAAAAATACTGGCATAATCCTGCGATCATTCTGAACTATACTGGCAGAAAGCACCAACATCCAAACAAGCTGTAAATAACATATAACATAAAAAGCTGTTAAGCATAAAACTGGAGCGTGATTCAGTCAATATAACTTCTTCTATAGTGATCGGAGTGACCCAAACCATGATGAGAACAAAGATTACTGTGCCTCTGCCATGTTGTGACATGCAGATTTAGTTACTGTAGGTATTATTCATCATACAAAAAGTGCAAAAAGTGTTACAACCCGGTCTCTCTTCCAACTTGTCAAATACAAGTGATTGGTCAGTGCCCCTTGGCTACAGATGCACGGCGCTGTCGACCAACTCCAATTTAAACCCATCTGCGTCATTTTCAGACGCTGACAGCAACTGATGTAGTCAGAGCACGGGACGGGTGGATCAAACAGAAACAGGGCTTTTGTCCAGGAGCACTTGTTCGTGTCCCTTGTAAAATAAAACGTAAATGTTGACATTTTGTCAGGTGAGTGTTGTTAGTCCCATGACTCACTTTAGTCACTAGTCATGTGACTCATTTGACAGTCGGGTTAACATCAACCAGGCTCTTTTTCTAAACCTAAGATTCTGAGTATCTTACGTCACCAGAAAGCTGTTCCATGCAGAACCGCACACATTGAAAGGATTTAGATCCAAAACAACCATATCTGTTATTTTTGATCATTCAGGCATTTATTCACACGACCTGCTGCTAAATACTTACTCGTTTAAAATGCACTATAGCTAAATGGGCTCTTCATTTGTATCATCATGTTTTGTACCATCTGTAAGCGAGCCTGTTGCTGCGTAGAAAAAACAAGGTAATATAATTTACATGTGGTAACACAGATGAAAGAGACCTTTTTGAGACCTTTTGAGACCTTTTTGCACCAGAAATGAATTGCAAAAACCTGGGAGACTTACGAAATTGTCAAAATCGACCCACTTAGCTACAAAGGACTTTTAATCTTCCGCATCACTATTGTAGTGCCACTTTTTATGCCCCGTAGCTAATAGGCCACCGGGTGTGAGCCACGCAGGTACCCTGGTGCTACAAAGAGACCGTACACAGGAGTGATGTGGTGGTGCTTCAAAGAAACAGGGCGAAGGCGGCGGAGTACATGGAATGGAAAAAGTCAGCAAGAAAGGAAAACCCCTTGTCTGAACGAGGACATAATCGTTTGGAGGACCCCAGCACATAACCTAAATAATACATTTCAGGTTTTGATATAACTATTACTGGCTGTGAAGCGCTCTTTGATGTTAATTGAAACCACTGGGCAGCAATCTGCTTTATAGCACTGACAAATAACAGTTTCCTATGGGCTAAGCATTGAAGGTTAGCAAGCGCATACTTGCTCCATATGCCCATTCGATATAAATCAAAATCAAAAAAGAGCTTGTCTTCACTGAGGCACCACAATATGCTGAGGATAATCCCTGGCCGAAGTTGTGGTGAATATGAAATGTTGTTTACAGCTCTTAACAGTACCTTCACCAGAGGTCCCGTGTGGTGCAGGACAAAGCTTGACTGTATGTTTTTTTCAGTTTTCCCAGTAGTACTTCCTCTCTTTTATACAGAAACCGCAGCTTAACTTGATAAACTAGTAATAAAATCTAGGTGACCCAACAGAAATTTCCGCATCGAAAAGATATCATTATTCACAAAGAGGCCTGTCTCTTGTATTTCTGATTTTTCAGGTCATACAATAGTTTGAAGCACGGGGGAGAGATGATTGCAGGGCTGTGGGCTCTGGTTTTAATACAGACACAACACAATGGTCTCTGTCTTCCTTTACTGTGCTTTAGTACGTTCTGGCACCGTGCACTTCTCATCTTTTATTCTTCCCCGGCTTTTTTAGACGCTCATTATATCACAAAAAGGAGCCATGTCAAAGGATCATTCGGATCTGATGCAAAGCACAATAACAGAAAACATACCTCCATCGTGAGCGCAAACACATTGGCCAGACCAGTAGAAATGGCTATATGATGATAGAAGAAGTTCACAGTGATTTTTTTCCCCCTTCCACCATCCCATACGATACCACATTAAAGTGTACAGGGATGACCTTGCCTTGTGCTGAACTCCACAGGTCAGACATGAGAGGAGAGGTTCCTGTTTTAGAGCCTGATTCACTGTAGGACAAATGACAGGCTTTGTTGAAGAAGGTAATTGGCTTGGTCTCCATGTAAAGAACCTGCATTATGATTGTTCACAGAGTCTCATTTCTAACCAGCGGGAGGAGGGGGGGGGGGGGGGGGGGGGGTCCACAAAACTTTCTCCTCTTAGACATGTTCCCCATTACAATGATTGACCGTGAGAACACATGAATGATGGTTTGAAGTGTTGCCTAAAGTAATGATGGATTGTGTTTATGGTTTGAATGGTGTGGTGTGGATTTAAAAAAGGGATTTTAACAGCAAAGAAAATCGAATATTAAAAGCAACAGGTTGTCATTTGGGGAAAAATTATTTTAGTTTTCTTGCTAAGAGTTGCATTAAAGAGGAGATTGACGCTGCTCTAACGGCAGAGAATGGTATACAACTTCACATCTAACTCTCTGAGTGAAAGAAAATCAACGCATTTCCCCAAATGTCGACACATTCCTTCAAAGTAATGAGGTTTTCTGTCTCATGAATTGTATTATGGTTTTTATAAGGTAACTTGTAAATGTATTAAATTGCATTTTTAAAGTAACGCACCGAATTATGATCAAAGCAATTCCCTCTACCCTGCTTTTGAATTGATTCCACGAACCGCTATTACTAAGAACTAAACTTCATGATTCGAATGGTTTATATACTTTATGAAAATTGAATAGGGCCCAATGTGCACACATGATTCTTCAGCCATGTGGGTTGTGAGGACGTTCACACCATCCCACCAATGGGCCACCAGCGATGGAATTAAAAACCAAGCAACTGCGGTGGTTTTTTCGGACAAGGTAAGTGGCCTGTCTGCCAGTAAAGACCCCATACATATGTTCACTGGAAGAGCCCCAGATCTGACAGACTCAGCCAAAAACAGTCAGGCAGAGAAGCCTCTGTTCCTTGAAATGTTATACCATAAAGATGATTGACAGTGGGAATACGTGAATGATGGTTTGACGCACAAAAGGAACATAGTGTAATGATGGATCGGGGTGATGGAGGTTGGATGAAGGCAGATTTTGACATTAGAAGATAAAAAAAAAGAAATTATTTATGACATGATACGATTCTTTCCATGATAGTAGCTCTAAAATTACACTACAGGCTGACATATGTTAATGTGAAAAAAACCAACTATATATCCATGCATATGGATCTAGTTTTCGCAAAATGACTCCAAGGGTATTTTTCAAACATAGACTCCCTTTGGAGGACCAGAACAGAAGAGAGGAAATGTAGGTTATAAATAGGAATCAAAAGAACCCCCCTCCGTTTATTAGTAAGGGATGCCAGAGACACCGACGACTTTGAAAGTGGGAGAGCTTGTGAGCATTTTACAAGACAGGTGAAAGAAACATGTGTGTTAAATCATTGTACCCGGCTAACTTGGGTCAGCTCTACCATAAAAGAAAAGAGATTACAAAGGAAACTAATGAAGACACTGATCAAAGTCTGTAATATGTAGCAGGTGTTTCAGGCCCCTGCAATCCGCCGCTGCACCACCCTCCCACCACCACGGCCACCGCTCCATCCGTGAAACTATTTCACATGTGCTTTGATAGGGAACAATGGACAGAACACATTTCAGCACTATTCAAAACATGTTATGAGGATGAACTCTCGGAGCGTACCTCAACTGCGGGTGATGCATAAAGGCAGCCACATGGGCGCTGATGTGCATTTTACGGTGCACTTTCATGATCAGCAGTGAGTTGAAAAGGGCTGACGTGGTTGAAGCCCACACCGGCAGAAGAGCACCTGGATTTAAGATGCATGTAGGAGTTGAAAGAAATTTGGCGGGAGTTGAACTGGAGCATGTTCAAAGCATGATTTCTATTTTTACACATAGTCTGAGATGAAAGTGGAACTGCTTCTGATTACAAAAAGGGGGAAGCATATGGAATATGTTGAAGACCAGGATATTTTTGAAGAGGAAATTCAGCATTTATCTAAAGGTAAAACTGAAAAAATGTTGATGAACTACAGTAGGCTACTACTACCACCACTACCTCACACAGATATAATAATAACATTAATAATAATAATAAAAGTGTGTAGTAGTAGTTTGAATATCTGTTTCTTTTATTTTTTGTCATGTCACAGCCATTTTAAGGGCTGTACAACTTTAAATCACTGATTTAACAAGTTTCTAAACTTGCCGATGACAATTTGTGAATCTGTACCTGCGCTGCATCTGCGCAGTGCAACCTCTAGAGCGTGCCGAAAGCTGCTTCCGCCGCGAGCACACGTTCACTCTGGGACTTGTAGTTCTCAACGCAACGCTTTTAGAATCCCCTTCAACAATCTCGCCACCAAAAAACATTTTGCACTGAAAATATTCACGACCGGGCTGTGACTGAAATAACGCGGAAGACTGCACGTGCATGTGCCTTTTCTAACATGAGAATTGATATAAATACCATGTAGTCGTGTACTACAACAACCAGGGTCGCCTCTAATGAAAGCGAGGCAGTGTAAACACAAGTCCGGAACATGAAAAGATCGGGTGACAGTGAGGGGGAGAAGAGAAGAAAGGTATTGATAGCGTTTTTCTCCATTAGGTCTGGCATATTTGTTAAGCCCTGTCGCTCGTTGAATATCTAATGCTCCGCGTGTGATGCTGCTGGCTGCCTTTTAACGGCTACAAAGCCGTGAATGTCAGCGCATACCTCACCTTGCCTGTTTTCTTTATTGTGTTTTCCATTTTCTGACCCCCCCCCCCCCAGACTTCCACAATGAAGAATTACAGTTGCATTAAAACGGTGCTTTGTCACCTAAATACACTGCCGAGGAGAAGCTGTAGCACGCGGGATAAACGTCTCGGCACCGCCCCATATCAACTGATAACACGAGATGAATCACAGCTTGTAGGGTGACGTTATTTGTAAGAACATAGTTCAACTCGGAACTATTCTATAGGTTGTAGGAGTTAACATATTATTGATACAAAACAAAAGGGAGCGTTTAAGCCTAATTTGTGATGCCAGTGTAGTCTGGAGAACGAACAATGAATCAGTTATTTGGAGAAGTAACGGAACAGCACAGTAAAACAAATGGTCAAGTTGGTGTGTAGGGTAGTTTAGAGTTGGCAAGGCGCCAGTCCAGCTGCTTCAGGCTTTACAGTGGATACGAGTTGTCGGCTAATGTAGTGATGGCCGTCCTCAAATAATACCCTCTGTGAATATGCCATCTGTAGAACCTGCTAAACTGTACCAGTGAGGTGTGTGCAGGATGAACAGTGATGGGATGCATGCATGTATGTAACCCGTGCTGACCAACTGTTGTGTGTGCTGGTGCGTTAAGCGGTGTTTCGTGCTGACCTGGGCTTATCCGGCCTTTCCACGCTCTAAAGCCTAAAACCCGTAACTTTGTGGTTTTCATTTAAGATCCTAAAGGAAAGGAAGGAAGGGAAGCTCTGGTGTGCAGGCATCCTGGGATGTGTTTCGCCTATGGTCATGGTGTCTGTCTGTGACTCTTCTGTCTGTTCCTCCTCTTATCTCCTGAATTGGATGCCGTCTGCCGTGGCACATATGTTTGGATCATGTCAGACAGCAGTGAAACTATGTAAGACGTGGTTCCTCCTGTTTATGAAAGCAGCCATGGTGGCCAGATGAGCGGCTCAGAGAGAGAACTCATTCCAGCTGGCCCTCAGGCAGTCAGGGAGAACTGCACAGACCTAATGGCTTAGCTTCCTTTCTTTATAGATGAATATAAGGATGAGCGAGAGGAATTTAATTGTAAAGTGACTGCATGACTGTTCGAGAAACCAAGGAAAGAGCTGCATGCATTTTGGCCACTTTTTTTGTATAATATCAGTGGGTGTACAGATAGTATGATAGTAACTAATAACTTGGTTATGCAGTAAGCGTGTGCAATGTCTGCAATGCTGCACAAAGTGAGGAATCCGATATGTAGGTCCACTGTCATTCAGGGAATTAGTGCCAAATGAATACACAATCTCCTTAGAAAATCCCACCACAGCAGGTCAGTAAAGCACACTGACAGGTGGGATGCCATACTCTATATATATCCTCTCCATGAAATAGAATAGGACATTTGCCTATCTTCTCCGGGAGAGTTATTCACACCCCGTCCACATTGATTCACATAGATTTGAATTCCAAAATCCAAAATAATAAAACATTTCTATGGATGGATCCATCAGACATTGTTAGACACACTCACTGTTTTCTTCGTTGTTACTACAACTACAACAATCGCAGACTATTTATAAGGTTCTCAAATACCTACATTGCCATGAATGTCCTCCTCATGGCAACATTCAACTTGCCCTTCACCCTAATGAATTATGTTTTATCAGTATTGTCATCACAGGATGAAATTTCACTCATGCCCTGGCAAGTGTGAAAACGGCCCTGACCCTGTCCCTTAACCCGATGTTTTAATGCTGTCTTTGATGCAAGCTCGCCATTTGGACGGTGATGACAAGTATAAAGTGCTGTGTCGAAACAGGAAGTGTGTGTGTGTGTGTATGTGTGTGTGTGTGTGTGAGCGGCAGGCTAAGTAATGATCACACAGGGTCACCAGATGTTGTGAGGTCCCGGGCTCAGCTCAGCCCATTGCTTAGATCAGCCTCATTGCTTTGCTCTGGTTGTGGCACCTATAGTGCAAGCTGTTTAGGGTATTTAATTTCTGAACACTCATTAAAATGGTTTGTGTTTCCCTTGGCAATTCTGTTAAATTAACAACTACCGAGGTAAAAGCTGATTATGTGGCCACACATCCAGACATGGTTAATCAATTCTCCCGCACAAAATGTTAGCTGGTGAATTAGTGTAAAGGAAACGATTTATGGCGACTAATGCCGACGTCCTGTCATGTCAGGCCTGGTGTTTTAGCATGAGGTGGGGTGGGGGTGTCGGATTCAGCACATTCAGCAGCTTTGCGCTCTGCCGGCCATCTTTTTCTCCCTTTTAACCCGAGCTACATGCTGCCCGCTCTATTAATGAGCCAATGATGGAGAAATAGTGCTGGGTGCTGACATAAAACATGGGTTTGGATACCTAAGGCAGGGTAGCACATAAGCTCCAACAGAGCTAGATTTACACCTTGGCTCTGTATAGAATGGTAGAAAGGGGAACACTCTGCATGGGGGCTCTCACAGCTTCATCAGACCCCCGCCGGCCCAACTGTGGAAAAGCCAAGGCTCCGAAAAAAATACGACTGTGGCAGATAATGATACCATTACACTAATGGAGCTGGCAAATGAAGGAGAACCCAGATGCCCTGCTTTATTACCGGAGGGGGTCATTTCCTCGCTGCATTCCTAATGGCCTGAGCACACAGTATTGATCAGGCTATCATGCTGCTAATCCTCTACAGAATTACTTATCGCCGGCTAGGTGTCGATCCACCGCGTGCCCTGCTCTGGCCTTGCCGCTGGGCGGCCACTGTGTGTCCAGCAGGGACCCGCCGGGCAGTCTATCCAGTCATGATTTAGGGCCGAGCAGGGATGGCGTCTGGGAGGTCTTCAGCAGTGGGCTGGCCAGTTCGACGCGTAAAAACAAAAAAAAAAAGGAGGCAAATGAACCATATAGCTTTCATTTAATTAAAGAGCAGGCAATTATGTGGTTCCTCCCTCTTTATGGCCCCATTGGCCGCTGTGGAGCAGGGGAAGCTGTGAGGTTGGGTGTTGTTCGCAGTAATTGTGTTGTGCTGTAAATAAGAACAGGCAGCTCTTGTGCCAACAGCAGCTGCGGCACGTTGGCCTGAGTTGATTACTCAAAGCTCCACATATTTACCTTCATTCGTGCTTCATGTGGCTGAAAATTGGAGAATTCCACTTGCAAATTTGTTTCTTTAGGCCCTAACTATACCAAAACTACCAATTGCAGTTCTGATTACTGCAATTAGAAAAGTGGCTTTATGTGAAAACTGTAGAAAAGATTTCCTAAATTATTCATGGTATGCATTACTTGAACATGACCGAGAACGGCGTAGCCTGGGCCCATCATCATTACAAATGAATAGCAGGGTCAGGTAGCACAGAGCACTTTGCCCAGGGCTTGTGACCTGTCATATCCGTGGCCCCTTTACTGGGCCCCAGTGTGCATTAGCATCCTCAGGCCATTGGAAGCGTGGTGTAGGAGCATCAGCAGACCGCACTTGTCACCTCTGGCCCTGGCTAATCAAAGAGTTTACCTTAAGGGGGGGCATTTAGCCCTGTTTGTTAGGGCCACTGCAGCAGCCATAAAGAAGTATTTATATATTTCCATCTGGAACAACCTGTCGTTGGCTAGGGAAACTAGCTATTGATCCAGATATTTAGTCATTTCTTTCTGCTTGCGCCATCAATATTGTGCAAACATCCGTCCACGCGAGGGTTGACCTCAGCCCCGGCCTCTATTTTCTACTCCCATTGGAGTTCAGTGATATACTATTCTGAAAAGTAAAATCAATGAGTGAATATGAAGTTTTGGTGTGTAATATAGCGCAGGCCCGCGGCCCCAGGTATTTCATTGATTTGCTATATGTGAGCGTTGGAGGGGGCTGATTAGTCTGCCGCTGCGCTTTCCCTCAACATGTCTTTACCTTGTTTCGCCTGTTTGATCTTTGGCTCATATATATTTGGACTGAGGTGTGTTTACAGATCAACTCGGTCGGTCAAGCTTCTCTTCAAACTAATTCAGCCAACAGGCTAAATAGTCGGATGACATGTAATGTGTTTTACAATACTGCTTAAAGTTCATGTTGTTGTTTGTATATTTTAGTTTGACTTTAATTTTGGAGTGCTGCAGTAAGAGTGACGGAGGGTGAGTCTTAGTTTTAAAGATGTCACTGATAGAAGGATGGGGCTGATCGTTGTATGTTTTGCTCCACTTCATCTTTAACTTATTAAATTCCCTTTATATATGCCCTACAACTGGTGACATGAGCGAGCTGGTTCCTTGAGATAAAAATGATGATCCAAGTTGGTGTTTATCACCCATGAGATGGTTCTCTGTTCATGACATTGGTTATCAGCTGCATAAGTGTTGGGTTAGCTTCTCAGGATCAATATGATGTTGTTCCCTCACCTCCTACCACCTTTTTTTTTTATAGTGGTCTGTGTTGAATGCATAACATTTTAGAGGTGCATGATGTCTACATTTGGT
Source organism: Anarhichas minor (assembly GCF_050575085.1). Lineage (NCBI taxonomy): Eukaryota > Metazoa > Chordata > Actinopteri > Perciformes > Anarhichadidae > Anarhichas > Anarhichas minor. The sequence goes on from NW_027466508.1 coordinate 1,945,879, forward strand.
TTGCATCTGGAAGGATATCAGCTTTTACGGCCCCGCCTGCATTATCTCATGGTACATGGCTAAGATGGCCTGTCACGGACTCCTGTGTGTGCTCGCCAGGCCCTTTGATCTAACTGAACATTTAAATGGAAAAACAGAGATGGGCTCATGCTTGGCATTCCAGTTTTGAGTTTTGTGTGGCTTGGGGATTGAAGGCCGTAGTGAGTCAAACTGTAACTAAAAGGGACTTCTGCAGAGGTTTACAGCTGCCGTCTAACCTCCGACTGGTTGGCTACTATGGCATGAAGCAAGATATGATAGCAGATATGAGGCAACATAATTCATGTCTTACACCCATGCAATCTAGCTTAGTTTGGTTTCCTCTAGCGGCCTTCACTCTATCCAAATTTAAAAAATCGATGGTTAAGCTTGAGCGTTCAAAAACAATAAGACATTTGTGAAATACCCCTTTAGGTAACGATACTTAGTATATCGCTGTCCCTAGCATTTCCCGGATGGTTTCTCTCATGGAAGCAGTCACTAAGATCGGCCAAACAGCCCTTGACAGCCCACGTGTCTGACAGCCCCTACCGAGCACCTCGTATTAGTGTTGAGGCATTAGCCACAGATGTCAGCGTATTCGCAAACAAGGCCGCGGCGTGGCTCATGCAAACTGGGCGACCAGATCAGCCGTCAGATTCAATGAGATTACATCAAATGTGACCCGCTCAAGTAGGGTTCATCTGTCATGCATGTGTCCCGTCACAAGAGAGACATAGAATAATCAGTTCAATCAATAGATGGCGGTGGCTCATTGGACATGTGCTGAATAAACATGGGAATGACCCTCTCAACTCGTACACAGAGGCAAGACTCTCCTGGGGGTTCATTAGCCACTCGAGGCTATGATCCGGGCTAGTCGTTATTTTCCATTTCTGTTTGTTTGGGGTTCTGGTGGGGTGTGTGTGTGTGTGTGTGTGTGTGTGTGTGTGTGTGTGTGTGTGTGTGTGTGTGTGTGTGTGTGTGTGTGTGTGTGTGTGTGTGTGTGTGTGTGTGTGTGTGTGTGTGTGTGTGTGTGTGTGCACTATGTGTGGGATTTTGTTTAGCTTTATGGGTGTAAGTGTGAGGTATGGGTGTCTTTGAATGTGTGTGTGTATGCACACACTCTTCTATGTGTGTGTGTGTGTGTTGAGGCTGCTTTTTATAGGCTTGATTAGCACAATGGATATTGGAAAGATTAACATTGATACAGGTTGTATTGCATCAGTCTCAGACTAATGCTACCCGGCCCGAATACTTCATACAGGGCTTCAGAGTGCGACCAACAACTAATACTCTTGTGAAGTGCAACTAAACATTTGAATTTCACTCAGCAGGTCTGTCTCTGTGTGTATATGTGTGAAACTCTTACTCGAGCAACATCGCAACCTTAAACATGCTGCTAGTTCAAAGAACTATTGATAATTTTTTCGTCACAAGAAAAATGGTTCGGTGCCCGTTACACCTGTATCCAAACATTTTCAGTAATTCTTCCCTCAGAAGCAATATTCAACGAGACAACCTTACCACCAATTTCTTCTCTGCAACGATCGGCAACAGCTGACTGCTGTGAGCGCATCCAACTTAATTTAGTCTCTGTCGCTCGCCCAAACACTGCTACGCACACATTACGCTACTCTTATACCAACATATTTACACACGTAAACATACAGGATTGTATAAAAACCTGGCCTTTTTCACACAGTGGTACTGCGAGCAATTCACGCGTCCTTATCTCTCATTCTTAATACATTACAGGAGTTGTGGACCCAACATCTTCGGTGGAAATGGCCTCATGTGACCCAAAAACATTGACCCAAAACTATCGTTTACATATTGTTTTAAGATATGACCATTGTCTATAGGCACTGAAAATAGGTAACGTTTAAATTGTATTCATTCCGGCGCCAAAAGGCATAGTGAAAACCTCTGTGTGAACCTAAATGCTGGTGCACCTAGTTATTAAATTAGGTGTAGAAGGTCAGTCTGGAGCCCGGTCATAGCCGCCGCGGTTGTTGCTAATTCTAGCTAACTCTAATAAAATGATCTCACTCTGCAAAGCAAACCCGCACAAGACAGATCAGTCCGCCTGCTGTTTATTTGTGAATTTATTCTTCCCTTTGTAATGACTCACCTTGCCAATAGAGTAAAAGGGCCGACTGCCAAGGTGTTGCCCAACATCTGGCTCCAATAGAAAGTCCAAAACCCTTCATTCACAAAAGCTACAGGAGACCAGGTTCACGAGGCGCTGTAAATAGTAACTGTTAATTTGTACATCATAAGCTCTTTTCCATAAACATGAGCAATGAAAGTGTGTTAAAATACCTGGCGGCGAGCTTATTGCTTTGTAGACGCTGAACATACGCAGTGCCTCCTTTTAGCCGGTGCCAGGTTGTAGCATTGCAATTAGCTTAGCCAGCTGGAGGTACACATGGCTTCCCCAAAATACCACAGGTAGTTTCTACTTGTAAAACAAACATGAACGATATTGAAAAATAGTGCTGTGTCGCTTTATGGGGTGTGATGGTAATTATGTCAGGCGTAAGGGGTTCAATTTTGTCTGTTGTTCGATTAGCAAATATTCTAATTCTAAACACTATTTAATAGAGCTGGTCCCTGTGACATCAGATGCTTTGGATAACTTTGGTAACCACACCATCTTCCAGTCCGTGGTAGGTCTCCTGGTTATCCTCTCCTGGATTTGCTTTCATGGAGCTTTGTGTACTGTTCGTTCCAGCATTTACTCTGCATCAAGTCTTTGAGAAGTGTCTCCTCACTTCAGGTAGTCTGTTCATGTCTCAGTGATTCTTTTTTTTTTTTTCTCCGAGCCCCTGTGTGTTTTTTCTTCTTCATCAGCCTAACTTTTCCTTGCATATGCGAAGGAGCCAACGACAGCTTGACTGGCATGCTGTCAGACAGGCGATGCCTTTCCAACGGTGGAGCATCAGCCCTTTCCTGTGAGCTTGTATATGTGTGTGTGTGTGTGTGTGTAGAAAAGTGGGGGTGTTGTCAGGACGTGACCGGCACACTTTGCATGTTCTTCTCGAGACAGGTGCTCCTGGGCGAGCACTAGTGCATGACAGTTGCCTTTCATCGCTGTCTTCTCTACACTTAACCCCTGACCAGCCCTCCCTCCTTCCTCTTCTTCCTCATCCTCTTCTCCTCCCACCTCGTCTCCTCCACGTCTGACCTCTTCTCACGGCTCTTCCCTCGGCCGTCCTGAGTGATGGACTCGCTGGAAGGCTTGGTGGGCGGGTTGCGCTTTGTATGTGGTGGTGTGGCGCGGCAGGCTTGTCACAAGCCGAACACTGTCAGGCCACGGAGAAACCCAGCTGTCCAGACTGAACTGCACAAACACGCACACTCACACACTCGCACACCCGCGCATGCTGAACGCCCACACCGCAACTTTTTTGTTCAACGGTCCGTAATTCCATCCACCGGCGCTGTCAAGCACTTGATCAAACGTGCATAAAGAAAAGAGCCCCATGGCTGAATCCCATCTCCTCTCTTCCTATCGTAATGTAGGCAGATTTTCCCTCCTCTGCCTGTTTCCTCAACACAGTTTATTCAGATGAGCCTGACTGGAGGGCAGCGGGTCACATCCACTTGCCTGGCTAAAACGGTCCTGAATTGAGGGTTGTCTCCAGTGAGATGGAGAGCGAGAAAAAAAACACAAGGAGGGGTTAGGAAGGGCTCCTGAGCGGTCATGTCAGGGCTGTTTGCGGGGCTATTTGTGTGTGTGTGTGTGTGTGTGTGCCGTGGCAGGGGTGAGGGAGTTTGAGGGTTCACTTGTCAACCCCTGTGTCATGCTTGCACTGGCCCTGTTATGTAGAGGGCATCCACTGTCATTTGTTGCAGGACTGTCTGAAGTGGAGTGAGCCACAGAAGCATAAATAGCAGCAAGCACACTGCGAGCTCTCAGGTGCCGCCAAGTATCACACGTTCATTTAAAAGTACAAACGCGTACTCGGCGGGAACTAATCCCTGAATAACTTGACACCCCAAAGTTTGGAGATTTGTTTTACGGTTGGCTTTTTAATCTCCATCGTGCTTGTGTTTATTCACGATGGAGATGATCCAGATGTTTTCTATATAGTGCGTACTTCATTTTATGTTGTTTTCCCCTTTTATTCTTTGAGCTTCACCATGTTAAGTGAAGTAGGTGGATTAAAGTCGTGCTTGAAGCCAACTTTGGGGAAGACATAAACTAGTTAAGCTAACAGTCATTTTGTACTTCCAAGTTATTTGAAGTTTATCCTTATGTGTGTGTGTATATGTGTGTATCGGCGTTTTGTCAGTGTAGGTGTATGCGTGTGCTCCATCTGACATACATCTCCCACATTCTCTCCACTATGGAAAATAACGTCGATGGTTAAGACTCCTTAAACTTGTTGTTTGAGTGTCAGCGGAGAGGCGAGCACCGTGAGCTTAATCCAACAACAGCCCGTCTGCCACACTGCACGCCCGCAATCTGCCAGCGAGTGGACCCCTTCCTCTTACCCATTGTCATCTATATAGGGGGGGTGGTATTGTCACGTATGAGATGGACTCATGTAAATGTGGTGACAGGCTACTGTCTCGGCTGACTGACAGCACAGAGGGATTGGGCTAATCTGAGTGACTGATTCGAGGCGCGCGGCGGCTTCGGCTGTCCCCATAACTCCTGAGAAATAGACAGCTTCGCCGGAGTTATCTGTGTTTGTAAGTCCTTCTGCTGCGCTGGGATGACAATAGGGATTAGTGCCAAGGTTCTTTAAACTGTTTTTTTATTTTATTTTTGGGAGGGGGGGGCTCTTATCGGTGTCTCGGCAGGATGCTGCCGCAGCCGGTTTTTCCTTGACTGTCAATTAAAGAGGGGATCATTAACTTCAAGGGTATAAATGTTCTAACACTGGTATTACGTTGGGAAGCTAAGTCGCTGACAGATGTTCCAACTTTAATTCTCCACTTGTTTTTTTGTCCTTTAATTAATTTATGTATCACTATTCGGGTTTTAAATATTTCTTCCCCCTGTCTGCTCTTTGTTAGCCTGTAATCTCAGTTACCACGGTAGTCGCAAAGACGATTGGGCCTTGTCACTCGCCTGTGTTTCTTACGAGGTTCAATCGGCTAATGTATTCAATATCGCCCCAAACTGAAAGGTAAACAGCATGTGATGGCGCGTGTGTTCCTCTGCACTGCCTCAGAGCAGCCTGCAGGGGCCGGGCGGGAGGAGAACAGCACCTCCCGTGTTCTTTCTCTAGGAGGACCCAACGACTCAGAATGGCGCTTGATAAAAACAAAACACAGTTTGTATCTCTGAACGTTTTTTTTTTTTTTTTTGCGTAAGGTAAACAAAAGTAGCGTATTTGGGGTTTTCTTTCGGCGGAAGCTTTGTTGGCGGTTGTGAAGCAGCGAGTGTGACAGCTGTGGTTGAGACTTTCCTCAGAGCGGAAGCGCAGACACACAGACGGGATACAGTAAAGGCGTGTTATGTACTGCAAGGTAGAGGAGCCACGGAAAACCAGAGGAGGGGAGACGTTCAGGGGAGTGGAGGAGAGACTGCTAATGGGCAAACTCTCTTCATCCACTGCCGTCTCCAGCACCACCCTGTTCTCCGGTGACAGCTCTTTTCCTTTGTTCTCCCCCCCCCCCCCCCCCCCCTCGGCCCACTCTCTGCCGGGGGATTCGTGACAAGTTTTCGCAGGCTGATCAAACGCTGCGGTGACACCTGATTAGGATATCGGTGCGTGTTTACAGCCGTGCATGGCGAGGACCCCCCCCCCCCCTCCACCTTCTCAGACAACAAGGGGAGACTTCACCTTGACTAATTAAATTTGCACCTGCAATGCCAGCTGTGACAGCCACTGGAGGACTGCATTTATTTATGTCACTCCATACATACATACTTCCTGTGACGTTCATGCGGGCTGAGTTTGCAGCGGAGCCTCTGTTTACCCACAGCGTGGGTTTTAAATGCTTGCGTGTAATAGCACGGCTTTCACAATTGCTTCTGACTGACAACGAAGGAAAATACTTTCACTTGCATTTTTTTGTGGGCTTTATTTGAACACATATGAATTTTGAGTTTTATGCAGTATCGAAGGATGTTTGGTGGTATAGCCAGTTCATGGTTTGATTTGACCATGAACTGGCACGCAGAACATTTGTTCTGCGTGCCAACTAAAACAAATGGAAAGCTGCGTTTTGAGTCTTCGAGATCTAATTTTAGGGTTTTGAACCCTTGTTTAAAAAGATGTCGCTCAGTGTGAATGTATTTAATCATGGACTAATGTGCGTACATATGTGTGCATGTACATGATGTGCCTCTCAGAGCGTGTGTATGTATCTATCTAAATCAGTGTTGGGAGTGTAAAAGGCCACAGCTGAAGTGAGCAGGACATCAGTCACCCAGTAGCAGGAGACAGGGCCTGGTAATTTGTGGCTCTCCCCCGTTTCTCTCTCACTCCCTTTTCTCCATCCCCCCCCACCCCACCCCAGCCTTCCTCCCGAGCCTCAAATTGACCAGGCTCGACTGCTGGTCATGCTGTATTACATGGGTTAGATGAAGTAATTATTTCTAGGCCACTGACTACAAGCAAGATTAATAGTTTTTGAAACGGCCATAATGGAGGGCTGACCCGCCGTGACATAAGCATTATTTCAAGCTCACCTCCACTCTCATCCCTCTCACCTCTGGGGCAACTGGCGGAGTGTGATTTATACCTGGGTTAATGAGGGGAGGGGACCTATAGGAGTCCAGGTCCCCCAGCATACCAGTGCAGTGTTACACACAGAGGGGTCACTTGAGGAAGGACTTCGCTTTTTTTTTTTTTTTTTAGCTTGATTGGGTTTTGGAAACAAGATGTAAAGTGATTAAAACCAACATCACTTCTGTATGTTGTAATTTGATAAAAACAGTTCAGACTGCTCGCTGACACGTCTGGATGAATAAAACAATATGCTACTGATATACAATCCCTCCGTCCTGGGTTGCTTCATCTGTCCACCCCCCCCCCCCCCCCTCACCCCTGATGCTCTGGAGCCTCAAGGACCAGAGGAGCTGGGAAGCTGTCACTAGGTGGCACTTGGACATCATGTTATCAGATGCTCTCTCCCCCTTCTTCACCCCAGCCCACCCTCCTCTTCCCCTCCCTCTCTTGATCCCTTCTTTCTTGGCTCCCTCACTTCCTCCCTTTTCCCTCTGTGCTAAGTACACCTCAGATGTCAGGATGTTTTATTTTTATTGGATGAGGGCAGTGTGTAATGCATTCACCTCCGTTCCTGCCAGCTGTTAAATGCCCCAGAACATGGTCTGGCCAGGCTCCGCCCCGTTAACCCCTCTGATTGGCTGTAATAATTAGCAGAAGTGAACAGTAACTATGGCGCCTAGCGAGGGTTTGGGACAGCTTGCTGATACGTACGTGACAGAATGGGCCGTCCCGCCTGGGCTTTACTGACTTTGGGTCTGGCCCAACCTGGCCACGCCCCCCCCCCCCCCCCCTGACTCCAGCGCATGTGTGTGTTTTGAGCTTTAATATTAACCCTCAACTTAAACACATGCATGCAGTGTCGCACCAGCAATTACATTTTCAAATGGCTGGGTTCGTAAACCTCCAGGATGTTAATCTGTCACCATTCAAGCTACTGGGAAGAGTGAAAAGAGGATTAAGCTATTCAATTCCTGGTAGAATATTTCCCCTTTGTTCACAATGAGTGAAGGAAAAATAAATAAAGAAATGAGGTGGCTTCTCAAGCAAGACAAGTGCCGTCTGCTATACTCCGGGATTTGGCTAATGCCATTATAGCAAAGTTATCTGCTTCAGGATTCCAGGAAGACGGGCTGACGGCCGTGTAAACAGCCACAAATGATATTCGGCCCTTAATTCAATATTAATCTGAGGTCCCATCATAATGCCAGTTTATCTGGGTCAAAGAACTACATGAGATAGAATTAGACCTGTCCTAGATGTGCAGTCCACATCTGTTTTGTGCCATATGTTTTTCTAGTGGCTCAGGTCATTGTCAGCATTTGTACTTAGGCCACGGCTCAAGCCTGTTAATAATACCACATTCAGAAATCAGTTCCAACAAATGGGTATCAACAAATAATTCAAGAAAATACGATATAGTTGAAAAGTACAACACCAAGTCACATTTTGATGATCGATAGGAAAAATTGAAGCAGACAAGATCCTCTCCATTTTTGATACGTTGTATGATCTTCTTCGTTCCATGTGTTGTGTGTGAATGTGACACACAGCTGGTAAAATGTCCTTGGAAGTGTTTTGTCAAGCAACATACTTCATCAAATCTTATGTTTAGCATAAGGTTATAATATACCACATGATAATTGTCACAGCTGTCAGCCAACGCGGCACAGTACCCCCTGTCTCAGCCCCTCGTTTACCCTTGACTCGCAGCCCCTCCGGTCGGCTTGCACATCATCTTTATCCCACATGAAGTAGCAGACTTGGCAGTGTCAGAAGATGATCTAATATGGGAGCCGAAAAGGACACAGAGCTGGGAAATCATCGTCATTTGAAGAGGTTGCCTGTCACATGATGGGTTTGATCAACCCGCGGCGCGGTACACAGAGCCGGGTCTAACAGTGGTACTGGATTAGAGACACAAGCCACTTCCACTGTGATCAGTCACTCACACACTGAAATCCTCCTCGCACACTTCATCCACGTCATGTACAGGCTTCCTCGTCAAGCCTACTGTATGGAAATGAGGAACACTGCTGTTGACAATGAACATGCCATTTCTATTTTTTTTTTTTTTTTAAAGGCCATTTTACATGCTTTATTCTGCATCATAGCAGCATTACAGGTACTGACCTACTGTGAGATACGGTACCAGGCTGGTCCATAGCTGCCTGACCTTTCTGAATGCTTCTGATCTGTGACATGCTGAGACAATGGCAGTGTGTGTGTGAAGAGTCTGGCTCTTACACCCCTCAGACACTGTGTATGGCTAAGTGCTATTGAATTGTTTATTGTCACAAATCACAAACCTTTCAATGACTAGGTGCGACTAGCACACGCCCGCCCACTCATCCATCCATCCAGCTGCTCTGCCCTGAGCGATGCCCTGGTCCGCTGGGCTCTGAGGAGCGTAACGTCGGCCCTCCGGAGCCAGGGATTTGAAACGCTCCACCTGCTTATCGATCTCTTCTGCCCCGCTGAGCCAGCCAAGACGGGCCAGCAGAGACAGAGGGAGAGAGAGAGCGGAAGGGCAATCCGGTGGCCTCAGTCCTCTGATATTCAGGTCTGTCCTTGACACTGCCTGTGGGACAGGCCTGGAGGACGCCTCTTGTCCTCCCTGTAAGCTCCGCATCCAGCCCCTACAGCTAGCCGGCCCTCCCCCCTGGGCCAAGCTGCACTTTACACAGCCATATTGATTTTTTTTGGAGGGCCAGGAAAAGTGTGGCTGGGTGGTGAGAGCGAGGGAGGGAAGGGAAGGGAAGGGAAGGGAAGGAGGGGGAAATGGAGAAATTGAGGGAGCTTTCTAAAGCACTGACTTCTCCTTGACTGCACCTCGAGACGCGACAACCCTGTTGGAACAACTCAGTGGCCCTGGTGCCCTGCTGGAAACTGCTAATCACAGTCTTTCAATCAACGCTCTCCTTCCTCTCCTCCTTCCGTCCATTTCTCCTTCCCTTCCTCCTTTTCTCACTCTCCCCCCCCCCCCCCCCCCCGACTTACCCCGGGCTGAACCGGACTCTGCCTGAATACCAAGGGACTGCGTCTGCGTTAAAACCGGCCATTCCGCATGGAAAACAGCTGACCTCATGAGAGCATGTTGTAATTTGAAGGTGAAAACTAAAAAGCTTTTCTCGATTGACATCACCTTAATGGAAACATTACGGCCCGGGACGCAAACTAACAAATAAGGCAAAATGGCAAATGGCCCTTGCATGTCGGTCATGGCAGCCAAGAGCTCATACTGCTGCTCTTGTGACAAAAAAAAGAAAAGGCTGCTAGTTTGAATCCTGCACTGGGTTTATAGCTCAAGATGCCCTTGAACAAGATGTTTTTTTTATTGTCCACCAGAAATCTTTAGATGTACTGTGTGACGCCGCTGGTATGTTTCTAATAAAGAGCACGCTCAGTCAATCTTTCCCGGGTAAATAAAAAGGTTATGCAAGGCGCACACGGACAGATCTCTTGAATCGCCCGTCTCTCTTTCTCCTCTTCTTCTCTTCACATTTGACACTTGCTAAAGGTCACCGGAACATCTTTTTTTCCCCCTTTGAGGTGTAGATGAGTGTGAAATAGATGTTGACACCACAGACACATTGAAAAGCACTTAAACAGAGTGGCCATGTGCCAACCTGTCTGTGTCTGGCTTTCTGCATTTGTAAATACTTTTGAGTGATTGATCTGGAGAACCTGGGTCTCTCTGTACGGCCTGTCAGGTGCAGTGAGAGAGATCAAAACACAGACGAGGTCCAGTACGTTTTTTTTTTTTTCCTTTCTTTCTTTCTTCATCTCTTCCTCTTCTCACACACATGCACACGTACTCTCCACCTGACAGAATTTACGTGCACCCTGGGGTGACTGGAGGAGTAGCTTTAAGTAAGTGTGCGCGTGAGAAAGTGCACACATGGCTCGCCGAGAGGGAACTTGACGGGGCGTTTGATGTTTCGCTAAAATGGCACACCGGATGTGTGTTAGTGTACCTTATCTCGCACGTGTGACATTTTTCAAATGTGACTGGGTGCCAATAAAGGTTGTGTGTGTGTGTGTGTGTGTGTGTGTTAATGTAATTAATGACCGGCAGTGGTCCCCCACAGCTCTGGTAATGTGCTTGGATCAGTGATATAAACAGGGCGTGAAAGGTCTGCCCAGCGCCAGCCCTTTAAATGACTGGCCTCTTGTTTCAGGTAGATGGATGGAAATGTTCCAATATTAATGATCGCGTCCCCCCGCCGACCTGTCGCGAGGTGAAACGAGCGACGCAGCCTTCGGCCTCCAACAACAATTAACGGGCCAGAGCCGGCCTTGTCTGCCATTTGTCATCATGTACTCCACCTGTGGACCCCCACCGAACACATGTTGAACGCGTCTGTCAATATATATATATATATATATACGGACTGTTCACTACCTTGATTTGAAATTAAATATGCAGAGTTCAATGGCGTAGCATTCATCTGCAGTTGTTTCTGGGTATATATCTTTTTTTTAATATGTTTCTTATTTGAAAAAAACAAAACCTGTCTGAAAATGATTAAATTAATATGACCCATTCTTGTGTCTGTACGAAAAACATGCTGAGGATTATGTTCTTAATACGAGACGTAAACATCTGATCCGTATTATTTGCATGGGCTCGGAGGGACGACCTTGTATTAAAGGCTAGAACTACACGCCAAATTGAATCCGTAAATACATCTCAGGATAATACAGATTATCCAGAAAAGAATCGACAACAATCAACAGGAAAAGTAGCCGAAAGCTGAAGCGGTTTTTTTTTTCAGATGTTTCTGGCAACACATCCTCCTGACTGACCTCATTCATATTCATGGCATGGTCCTGAGCGTGTGCAGACACAGGTTTACACATTACCGACACCCCGGCTCTGAGTTCAACTCCCACACATTCCGGTTAGCCATTGACCTTTCTGCCTGGTCAGCCATCACACTGAGTCACCAAACCTCTAGCTGGTACTCTCAAAATAAATGAATGCCACAAGTGGCTGTAAATAAAATGTCAGAATTAAGAAATGGTTAATTTTGTTGCCCTGAATGTTTTTTTTTTCAGCTTGGCATGCATGAATTATGAAATGATCTGTAAAAATAGTTAAAAAAGGTTATTTATGACATTGTAACTGGTACTGGAGCTGCTGTTTTTCAGTTTGTGCATTAGGTATTGTGGACACACCTTTTAGATACATTTTAGAAAGTTGTTAAAAGTGATACAACTGCAGTGAAAGTGGAACCTCTCTGCCTGTGTGGTCGTGTATGTGTGTGACTCTGTAGGTATTTGGGTGTGGTGGCACCTAGGTGCTGTGTTTTCTCACCATAGTTTGAGTTAGTGACATACCCCGAAGATGAGGTAGACGAACTATAGAACTATAGAGACCTTTATGGAACCAACTTGACTACCGGTTGTGTTTTCGTGAATGTGTGTTTTTTTCCCTCAGATCAAAGCTGAATTCAAAGCTCCTGCAGACCTTCTATGCATCGCCCATGCAAACACCAATGTTCCGATGGGGTCGCCCTTCTTTACGCCCCGTGTCGCTTCACACGAGCTCCCGACATTCTGCGATCCGGCGCCAAATGGAGCGCGGCGGAAGCGCCTTTGATGCGCGCCCACAAGTCCGTCTGTCGGAGTCTGAAGTTTTACAACCGTACTTGTCAAAACTGTTGATTCGCCATCACTTTTGCAGAAGACGAACGGTTCTGAAACGGGTGTCACACAAGTGCCAATGGGCTGTATTACACAGCTGCCTCTCATCACGTCACAGGGCCTGGTGAGAGCCAGCGTCTTCTGTCGGTCTGACCCGCATGCAAAGAGAGAGTGCTGCCCCTCTTTGGCTGGGGGTGTTGAGGAAAATATGGCAAAAATAGATATCAGCCAAGATGGAAAGAATTTCTGTCTTACTAAAAAGTATATACTGGAAAGCACAAGAAGCGCTTTCACATGGGGTGACTGACGACTTGTCGAGCCATCTTTAGGGCTTACTCTACATTGTAGCTGCAGTTTGAGATGCATCAGCCAGATCTAAAGAAGTCCAGTGGGACTCGTGTGTCCTCCTTAAGCAGTCCTATCACATCCAGTACGTTCCAATGCACCCTCTGGGGCAGACACAAGTTAGACTGGACGTGTTTTTATCCCCACAGCGGCAGAGTTATCTGGCTTTTTTTTTTTTTTAGCTGTTGATGTTAAGCGCTGGACATTAATCTGCTCCGCGAGGAACGCTTTGAAGAAAGTGTCCGTTGAAGTGTCACGAATGGGGAAATAAATGAAATTAATAAATATGTGGTACACAGTTTGATATCTCTTATAGGCCAAGATCAAAGCGAACCAATTGAGTTCTATTCTACCTAATATGTTTTGCTGTGATAAACAGTCAGGCTGAGGGAATAATCCCATCAAGCAAGAGAGAGATAAAAAAAAAAAAAAAGCACCAGATACATCACTCAGCGCAGACGGTCGGCAGGGCTACCGTGACGCCTCTGTGTTATTATGGGATTGGTAATCTCATTTCTTGGGTCTGAGTAGGAACGCAGACCTTTTTTGAGCTTCGTGGTTTTCCTTCTAGAATCAGGTAGAGAGACGGAGACACAGCGGCCTTCTGATACTGAGAGTCCATCTGCTTCAGAGGGCTCCGGTAACTTCTTGTCTTTCCTTTTTTTCTGTGGAATTTCTGAGTAGCTTGATGTTTCCGACATGTGTGTGACGGCCCTGGTTTGTGTGCGATTGGCGTTGAGGCATCATGCTCACTACCCCGGCTACTGTTTTTCTTTTGGGATGGCCATGTATGTGTGTGTGTGTATAGCTATTGGAGCCTTAGACACACACACACACACACACACACACACACACAGTGTGAAGGCACACTTTCGTGCTTGTGTACACAGCGGTGGTGTGACCAAAGCAAGACTGTAAGGATCTTACTTACAGCAGATGGATGCCAGGATATGGATCTGTACAGGCTCACAGCAGCGCACGGATAAAAAAAAACACACACACACACACACACACACACACACACACACACACACACACACACACACACACACACACACACACACACACACACACACACACACACACAGACAGACAGACAACACTCGCCCAGAGCCTCACCTTGATATCTTGAGCTTCTGTCATGAGTTCGAATTTGACACCAATGAATGTGTGTCAGGTTGTCAATTTCTTCCAACAGCCTTTGAATGCAGTCTGGCCATGAATAGTGCATGTTGTTTTGTTTTTTTACATTCCAACTGTCTGCGAGTCTGTTTTTGTTTGTTCCGGAATAACTTGGAAGGCCTGTACACTCATGTGCATCCTTTAAGAAAACTTTTCAGCAGGTGTTGTGTTGTTTAGCCTAAGGTAAAGACTCAGCCCTGAAGGTAAATTCACCAAACTGCTTCTGATCTGATGCCCTCCCATTTCCTCCGCCTGCGTTACTGGGCTCTGTTTCCCTCCCTCCAGTCTTTAATGCACACACTTCACCGCTTGCCCTCTTTTTTTTTGGATCCAGACCCCGTTTGAGTCAGGACACGCATCCTTTCATACCTGCACTTTAATGTTATTAACAGGACATTTTATTTCACTCTTAAAGTCGGGACATGTTTTGGCAGCCGGTTCCCATATTCCCTGCGGTGTGCCGCATGAGGTCTTTGGCATTATTAGGGCAGTTGAAATGCGAGACGCCTGTTGTAAATGTCTCGGAAATATACACAGGGTCGTCTCTCCTCGAACCGTCACGACTGCGCGGTGGTTGCGGCCATTCATGCAAAACTTTTAAAGATGTAAAAAGGCAGTGGCATGTCGGTGATATTCCTCCTTCCCCTGCTGCTGAGACACCATGCGATGCTGTGTGTGTGTGTGTGTGTGTGTGTGTGTGTGTGTGTGTGTGTGCACCTGTGGGGAATGAGTATGAGGGTCTGAACCCACATACGCGCACAGATACAACGCCTTCGCACAAGCACATACGGAAGGCAGGGTGGGGGAAATAGTTGTGAAATTTATTTGGGCATATAGTTTTTATGCCAGTTGCCACTGGATTTACAGGTCAGAATGGAATGCGTCCCAATGAAAAGTACTTTGATCCCTCCACCAGGTTGACGTTTTTATTGGGCGAGCTCTGTATGGCACAGGGCATCTTTTATTAGGTTGCGAGGAACCCCGCGGCAGCCTTCACGAAATCATAAAAATGTGAGACGTCAATGAAAATGACCAGGTTCCAGTGCTATCTCTGCTTGTTGTTTGAGAGCTTCATTTGTTCAAACTAATTTATTTATTTGATCCCCAAATAACAAATTGATTTTAGTTGAACAGTTTGTTCTTGTTAGTCCGTATACTCCAGTATGTGACGCTATTGTACATTTCACACTGTTTATTTCTAACGGATATATTTATAGTGAGGCAAGGTACGATGGTTGGAAATGTATTCACGTCCCGCGAGGCAAAGGCAGTCTTGTATTCAAAGATTGTGCTTCCAGTACTTTAAAATAAAGTGCCACAGTGGAAGTGGCAGTAGAGCCAGACTCTGACTTATGTAGGCCACACAGGCCCATAAGAGATGTGTGTCTCACACACTCTTATGTCTTTCTACAGTTTCTTATGCCAGGAAGTAGTGAGATCATTTTCTAATTTGTGGCCAATCACAGCACCTTGGTGTGGATGCTTTAAGGTATACAGAAGTCACAGTTTGCCCCTCACACCATCTCCGCAATTCCCCAAAAGTAATACACTGATGAAATGCAAATACCCAAAAGAAATGCACTAGCTACATGCAGAAGGTTCCTGCTGCTACTTATCAGCCTGTTTTACTGTGTTGTGTTTCAAAGAGGCGGAAGCTACTGCAGGAGTTGGGAGACCAGAAGATCCCCTTTCTGGGACCTGCAGATCGGGGCTATCAGCAACTGGTGAGCCAGCCACACTTCGGCATTATGCTACTGATATGAGCTCCACTTTAAAACAGCCTACAGCGGCCTTTTCTCTTCTATAACCTGCTCTTACAGCCCTGTAATGTGTAATAGTTTCCTCAAGATTGGAGCAAGAAGCATGTTTTCCAAATCAGATTGTAATTTCCTTTTGTTTGTTATGTTTTTGTGTGTCATGATCATCCTGATAAGAATGTCTTGTGTTCCCAAGTGGGACTCCAGTTACTCCGGCCTGGTTCTGAGGAGATCCCTCTCGCTGCCCGCCGAGCTCCATGGTCGGGTGCAGACGGCTCTGTTCACCCTGAGAAGGAAGGGCTGCCTCCTGAGAGATTTGGTTCGCATCCGTGAACGAGATGTGTTCACCGCCGTGTCACGGACTCTGCTGGGTGAGCCGGGCCACACCTATCGCTATCTGGACACACGGCTCTTTGCCATCCCCTGGCACAGCGAGGACACCGAGCTCAAAGGACAAAACTGTTGTGACCCGGATTTCAGGGCCGCTTGCAAGGCATTGTGTGAGCTTAACACCTTCTTCTGCTCTGATGTGTCTCTGCTGAAGGAAGGAGACAGGCTTACACAAGGTGCGAAGGGTGAGGCAGAGGCCAAACAGGGTGAAGAGGGGGACGCAGGGTCTAAACACAGCGAAGACTCCAAAAATAGTGAAGGAGGGGACTCTGAGTCCCGACAGAGTGAGGAGGGGGACGCGGAGTCCAAGCACAGCGAGGAGTGGGACATTGAAGAAGAAGGCTGCTCTGGGTCGAAACAAGAAGACGAATGGGAGACGGAGTCCAAACCCAGCAGTGAGGAGGGAGAGTCCCGCCAGGTCAAACCGAGCGAATCGCCTGTCGCAGCAGGATCGGAGCACAGCGAAGGAAGACTCCCCGGCTGGGCGCCTAAGGCCGTCGGTGGCACAGAGATTAAACCTGCGGGACTAGGGGCCCCGGAGAAACCTGTGGCACAACTCAAGCACAGCTTGTCAGATCACCACATTAAAGACAGGGACGAACAGGCAAGCGGGCTGGGGTGTTCCCAGCCGAGTCCTCGACAGGTATGCACCGGTCCGGTCAAGTTCAATGTCACCTTACTCAACTACATGGACCCAGCGGCTATGAGCCAGCTCAAAGAGGAGCCTTACTATGGCATGGGGAAAATGGCAGTAGGGTGGCACCACGATGAGAACCTCATCAGTCATTCTCCAGTGGCTGTTTACAGCCATAGCTGTCACAATGACAAAGGTAAGCGTCAAAGCTAAAATAGCTTAAAATTGTGCAAATTGGATAACAATAGTTGAGATCCCGAGATTTAACACTTTAGGCACTTAAATCCAAAGTATGTCATGTTGTTTCTGAAATTAATATTCCGTTTTTCTCTCTCCCTTCAATATCCCATCAACGTATCTCAGTGGCTTTGTGGCGGATCAGATACAGCTAACCTTGTGTATTATGGCCCTGCAGCAGCGCGGTAGCAGCTGTAGACACGGCCTCTGGTGAGGCAGCCATCAGATCCATCTACGTGATAGTGTCAGGGCATTATCAAATGTCATCAGCGGCTTGCTGCTGACAGCCTTATCGCCGAGCGCGCGTCGGGAGATCACAGACATGTGGATCTGAGCTCTTAACATGCACTGAATGGCGCAGTCTTAACAAACAGGCCTTATCACACACGCCGCATCTCATCTAAATCGTTTCCCCGAGAAATGATCGATGTGCAATTATCTGATATGGAATAATGAGCCCTGCTTTGATAAGTGTTCCTGGACTGTATACTGTATGGATGATACGACGTCTCCTAATTATGGAATATGCTCTCTTTCAAGAGCTGATAGTGCGTGCTGATCGAGTTGATAGAGAATCTCAGTGAGAGAGGAGCATCGCTTTCGAGAGCAAAGCAACTATGGTAGATTAAATTACCCACGAAACTAATGATTAAAGAAGCTGCTCTTTGTCCTTTGCTCTCATATTAAAATCCCTTTGAGCAGCCACTCACCAGATCATTCCTTGCACCTTCCACAGGCTGGAAGGACAGCAGAACATGCTCTCCTGTTGTGGAGGCAGATACATGTGCAGCTGTAGTTCAGCATGGACTGTGCTGTCAACAGCGGGAGCTCTGCCTGTTTTACTGGCTGTACGGTCTTGCATCTGTGTCGCGAAACTGTAATTTTACAATATCAAACAGGTGAGATGCCAACTGCTCTGACATCCCGACCCACTTTACAGCTGGGCTTTCTTCATTGTGGTTACTTAACCAGAAACACCTGCTACAGCGGCCTGTTTCGATGATTTGTTCTAGGCCATTTCAACTCTGACCCTGTGAACACGAGCTTCAAACACCGCGGCAGAACACCTTGCAGTGCTCAGCAGCTGCGTCTTTTTCTAGTCCTGAATGACCCCAAAGCTCCAGACTTTAGAGAGGAAAGTCTGATGGAGCTCTGAGGACTCCCAGAACCAGGCTAATGAAATTGTTACCTTCGGGAACGTTGCACTTTCACAATAAGGTCACGTTTCTTAAATTGTCCCTGAGAAGAAAGAAACACAGTACATTAGATACCTTAGATGCACAGTGATTAGATGTTTTGCATCACACCTGCTCCCTTTGATAGGCTTTTTTTTTTTCTTTCTCTTTAAACAGCCTCACCTAGTTTTTCAGCCAAGTGGAGTGTTCTGAGTGTTTTTCCCAGCTGCGCTGATCCAAAGGAATCTGCCACGACTGAACATTTTCCGGCACAGAGGATGATATTCCACCATTCCCGGGGCCTTGGGGAGTGCTGCCATTAGCTGGCTCTCAGAGCACAATGGCTGGAAATTAAGTTACTATTTATCCGTGCTGAGCAAAGGAAAAGGCAGCTGTGGGGCAGAGAGGCCCAGAAAGACTTTAGTATTGATTTTGCTGAAGGGTGTTGGCCAGCCAGGCCAAATCTTGTTTTCTTAGTGTGCCGTGTAAGAATGGAAGGAGAGAGAAGAGCAGGGGAGGTGGTCACAGCGAATGGGTCCAGAAACAGGAATATCATAGGATACCTGCTGTCCAATAACACCGTCTCACACACTCACTAAACACCATCAAGGGCTTTTATCCAGCTATTTCCTCTTGCACAGCACAATGATGGCATAAAGATCCGTTGCTAACAGCCAACACATATCATCTTCGCTCTGCTGTTAAGTGATTCTCCCCTTTTAGAGACAAAGGCTTACATCTTACAGCCCTTGTTTGAGTGGTGTGGTTTTAATCATTGCACTCCTTACTATTTCATTTTATTCATTCATTTTGGCTACATTTAAGGCATTGTTATAGCGTTTTAGCACTGCATTACCCAGATATCACTTGTATTTTCAGATGTGAAAAAAAGCGGTTGGGATTAATATTGTGTTAAATAGCCGTCATTCTATGGCGATAAACCACATGAAAATGTGAGGAATTTAAGCCTATTGCACTTTTACACTCAGTTTAAGTCACGCTGGGTGAAACTGTCAAACCAAACGCCTGAAATGTGAATATAAATGTAAAATGCAAATGTTACAGTGAGTCTGGCTGTGTGTGACTGACAGGTGAGAGCAGTGAGGGAGGCAGCGGTGAGGAGGCATGCTGGAGGATCGGGCTCAAGGTAGCCTGGGACATCCGCACACCTGGCCTGACGCTGCCGCTGGAGTCTGGAGACTGCTATTACATGAGAGGTACTAAATCTTCCCCCGCATGCACATGTAAACACGTCGCCCATACAACTTTCACCGGTGTGTCTGACTTAGGAGGAAGGAACACGTTTATTACCCCGCGTTTGAGTGTTGCTTGTACTTTGTCCCAAATGACCCATGCCAGCAGGATGCACTTCCCACTCACGCTTTATTCTCTTCTAACCCTCTCCGCAGGAGAAGTGGAGCTGAGGTGTGTGTGTGTGTGTGTGTGTGTGTGGTGACTTGGCCTGAACACGGAGCTTTAAGGTTCCATGAAATTGTGTGCGTTAGAGAGGTTAGGAAAGCCAAATGTTATTTCTTTGAAGTCCTGTGACCTCTATGGAGAGGACAGACAGTGAGCCACATGGCTGTAAATCACGGCTTAATGCTTTCTGGCTGCAGCAGACCCCTCCACACTCCTCTGTTCGGCCCTGTGGGCCCTTCCAAGCTTTCTCGTGTTTTGTGAGCGTGAGGACATTCATCCACCTCACAGCAGAAGCTCGCGTTCAGATGAGCAATAAGTTAAGTTAAGTTGTTCTTAAAGGCGCTCTGCTGTCATACGTATTCAGGGATAAACATACTTTACAGTACCATCTTAAGTCAGTCTTTTCCTAATCTGCTTAATGAATTACTGTATTCTTTTGTTAAATAACTGATTTATTTTTACACAAAACTGTTTAAACTGAACAACCTGAACACCGTATTCATCCATGATATTTATCAAGAAAATAATATCAAATTTTTACTTTCCCCCCCCAACTTGGATTGGCCAATGCCGTTTTACTGTAGTCCTTGTTACTGCTTACTTCTCTGGAAATCAGTTCAACAAATGAACTTTCTTTTATTTCTATATTTAATCATCCAACCTGCTAGGTGTGTGGTAATGTACATATTTGACCTAGTGATTAGAGGGACTTTGTGATTAAAAGATGGCCGCTTGGATTCTTCCAACAGTAAATACGTACATCCATAGTGTACAATCACATGTGCTGTTTTATGAAGACACTGAACCTGTGCATGCTGCATGAATGTCAAAATCATAAATACACTGCTCAGATTTACAGCAGCTTTCAGCATAGAGCAGAATATGGACGTGATCTACAGGCCTATATCAAACACATTTTTGGAGGAGATGCACCTTACTTTAAACTTTTTTTTGGTGTTTTTCTTTGATGTTTTTCTTGAATTTCCTTTTAGTTTCTTTTTAGCCCGAGATACCACGAGACCCATTCTACAAATTCAAAACATATAAGCAAACTACAAAACGTACATTCACTCAAGAGGAGGTTTTGGTTAGTGAGATTTGTACCTGTACTGTTAAAGTACACAATATATACCCCATATTTCACCGAACAGCACAATGGGTTATTTTTCCCACGTGTTGGCCTCTACAAGTTAATTCAGCGTCTCCCCAGGTAGGGCGTGACACGGGAAATTGTGCCGGTGATTTATGGTCCAAAGGCAGAACCTGAACCAAAACATGTCGAGAACTATTTCCTTTTTTTTTTTATTGCAGGGACATAGTGTATCAGAGGTGCACCAACACATGGACTGTCCAGATGCTGTACAGCTAGCGTACCTGGTGCCTGTCAAGGCTTACAACAGCAAATGCATAACACAAACGCTGTGTTATAAGTAACTGCATTGTGGATTAATCAGCATGACTACAGCAGGGGAGCAAAGTGTAAATCCCAAACATGTTACACAGGAAGCTGCTTTACTTGTTTTTGTCTAGTCAGCTACCATCTACTTCATCTACACTATGCTCAAGTGTTTGCCGATCTGAATCATTTTACAATCAAGGAACAGGAAGGTTTTTGAATGGATTCCTGAAGTTGAGCATTTGAAGCTGCTCTGTTTTCATCTGAGAGCAGCGATGTCTGTACCTAATATTCAGCCTGACAGGGCTTGAAGCCGACCTCCTTTAGCTGGATAAGATTTACAATAGAACAGTCAGTTTCAGGCCAGCCATGATAATAGAGTGATGGGCTGTTGTGCAGACCATTCTAATGGGACTTGACTGTCGCGGATCAGTGGGGATTTATGCTCCACTTGGCGAGTACGCCCTTGAGAGGCCAACTGCTGCACAACGATAGCAGCTCACACACAGTCCTTGGCTGTCTGACGCTTTGTCGGTCTACCTGAATTAAACACTTGGCACAATGCACGAACATATGCACGCACCTATAAATTTGCACAAACTCGCACACAGTCCTCTGCTTATTGGAGGAAGGATAAACGCCTCCCCCCCCCAATGTGGTTTCAAACACACACACACACGTACACTCAGACAGAGCAGCCACCGCTAGACCATGTGTGCCAATATATTGTACCAGTGTTTTAGCGACATACACCATATGATAGATAGTTAGTGGTATTAAAAGAAAAACTACAACGTTGTATAACCGCAGACACCGTAATGTCTTTTCAGCACCATTTGTCGCCGGGTGGCCCCTTTGAACTGCTAATGTCTGAGCTGCTGGAGGCAAATTGAATCACCATCATTTCCACCCAAATGGAATTTCAGTGGTTAAAAAAGAACAATGCAAGTCTTGACACCGGGTCTGTTCAATAATCAGATTCCCAGCTCCCAATGCACAGGGGGACTGGAGAAGAGAGTTGACCCAATATATTTAAAAGCCTGCTTCCTGGAAAAGGAGGACAAGTGGCAGCAGGCGCAGGGGTTGAAAGAAAGATAAATATTTATTACAGTTATCGAGTTTGCCTCTACTCCCTCCTGATCCCACTGAGGCATCAGACGCGCCAAGAAAAGAGCAGATTGATGGAGATAATTTGTTATTGGATATAAACAGTTTTAAAGACGCAGAGTAATTCTGCCCAGAGACCTAATCCCTTCCAATCTCATCAGGGTGAAGAAAACACCGGCAAGTTGTTTTGTTTGTCACCATCTTTTTTTCCCTCCCACCAAACAATAATATCTTCCTCCCAAAGCATTTGGCTGTTTGACTTTCAAATCAAAGGCATTAGCCAGTGTACTCTTGCTCAAGGCGGGTGTAAATATGCACATGTGCTGTGAATGACAGCTCTGTCATGGCTAAATTAATTATTGGTACGAGGCAAATAACGGCAGAGCTGAGAAACATCTATACACACAAAGAAACACATGGAGGGATACACAGGAAACAGCAGTAAGGCCTCTTTGTAAAGCTTCTGTGATATTGGACAAATGTTTGTTGGTATGGCTCTTCCATCTTGACAGATTGAGCACGATCTGGTTTTGTTTGGTAATTAAAATTATAGTACAATGCTGCTCATTCTATTTGATTCGTTGCTGGACCAAGCGCAATCTGTCTGAGTGTACAAGATGATTTAGTCGTCATGTTGCTTCATGCCCTGCTTTTCATCTGTTTTTCTGTTGTCATCGGTTGTTGTCTTTTCATTATAATTAATTAAAAACACACGATGAAAATAAGAAATCTCAACTCTTGTCCCATTCTGCTGGCCTTTTTTTGCCCCACGATGTTTTATTAGATAGTTGTTGCGGATAGCCTGTGAACTATTCTTCGCTGCTCTGTTTGATGATCGTTGGTGGTATCGTCGGCATGTTCTGATAGATTTCTCTTCCGTGTTTCCACCAGATGACCTGAACAGTACCCACCAGCACTGTGTCCTGGCTGGAGAGACTGCACGCTTCAGCTCTACTCACAGAGTGGCCGAGGTGAGAAGCCAATAGGCCTAAAAGGGAAAATGCAGTGTTTTGAATTTGTTGTGAAAATGCTGTATAGCGAGCCAACAGGGCCCTTTGATTTCAGTACGGGCTGCTGGTACTTAGACGCTATATTAGGGAAAGACTGCACATAATGAAAGAATTAAACACTCGTGTTTTCATTGAAATTAAAGTATTCTATGATCTCTATTGGGTGAAAAGAAATGTGAAGATGTATGGAAGCTTAAAATAGATAACCTTTGTCCTGGACACCATTAACTGGTAAATGAATGGCATTTGCAGTACATAGCTATGTTGAATTGAACAGACTGTGTGTGTGTGTGTGTGTGTGTGTGTGTGTGTGTGTGTGTGTGTGTGTGTGTGTGTGTGTGTGTGTGTGTGTGTGTGTGTGTGTGTGTGTGTGTGTGTGTGTGTGTGTGTGTGTGTGTGTGTGTGTGTGTGTGTGTGTGTCAAAAACAAACATTCTCACACTTAAACTTAACGTTTGGATTGTATTTTGATTGGCAGGGCCCTAGCCAAACCCTGCATGGCAGTTATTTGTATAACACTGGGTTTGTCCCTCTCCCACCAGTGTTCCAGTGGGACCCTGACCTACATCCAGTCGCGGTGTCAAGAGGCCCTGTCCAACCTGCACACTGACCCAGAGACAGGCTCCCACAGCCTGCTGGCCCTGCTGCCAACAACGCTACAGCACTGTGAGGAGATTCACAATGAGGTGGGGACATGGTGTGTGTGTTCACATGCTCATCCGCATGTGTGTGTGTTTATGTGCTTTTCTGTGTGTCTGTTTTGCATGATTGCACACACGTGTCTGTGATTTTTGCATAATTTCAACTGTTAATGTTTGTATTGGGACTGTTGAGTTTGTATTGGTGTTCATTTTTAACTTGTAGCATCCTGTTGTTGCCCTTATTACTACTTTTGCAGCGGGTCTGAAACAAACAGCATTTGAAAATATTTGAAATTAGTTTGGCCCGCTTTGAGTACTGGATGAGTAAGGCTCGCCACATTGGACAACAGAACATGTGCCAATAAAGTTTAGACAATAGCGTGCCAGTCTTCTTTTTCTTCTGATGCTGTAGTCCGCGATCATCTGGCACTCCAAGGACTGTAAAGATGGCAAACAACCATCTGCAAACATGACAGGATTTATCAGGACAGAATCAAAAGGAAGAGGGGAAGATATCAGAAAATGATCATGGAATAAAGAGAATTTCGATTCTTAATAATACGGATGAATAATGTATTTGATCAAACATATGCATTTGTGCTTTTGTAGAATAATCTACTTGACTAACAACACAGCATTTCAAAAAATACACTGACAACATTTTGTTCATTGAAACCGTGCATAGCGTATGGACAATTATAGTCAAATGAATTGAGCTGCACTAAACTCCAGGGACTCTTAATCCTGGTTTGAATAGTCCTTTGCATATCCTCTGCATCATGGGATTTACAGACCATACTGGCTGTCCACTGGTAGCAGGTTAAAACACTGTAAACGGCAAAATGCGAGCTCGCCAGCTTTCTACCTTCTTACCTGATTGTTTCTACCCAGGGAAAAGCCTCCAATGTGAAATCCAGGTTGTTCCCATTTGTCCTGAACTGGTGATGGATCGTGAGGCAGTAGCCTCTCCATATGTTATCTAAAGATGGAGTCATGCCCCGCTCCCCTCGCTAACCTCTATTCCCACACAAGGAGTGATGGTATAGAGGGATAGAGCGAGGTCAAAATAAGAGGAACGCGAGGGGCCGCCTGCGGAGCCACCAGCCCCTTGTGCTAGCTTGCCGCAGGCCAACAGTTAATATAGCACGTCACCTCTCCCCCCTTTTACACCCCTGGGCTCAAAGCGCGCATCCTAGCCGACGCTAGCACCCAGGCTCCTCAGCGGGACGCCATGACAGATGAGTCTGACGTAAGGTTGTTTAAAGGTTGTAGACAATATTAATTATTCAGCACTGCCAAACAATAGGTGCTGTCTGTGTCAGGAGGAGCGCTGCGCTAGTTGAGCTAGCAACACCTGCTAGTTTGCCGCATAGCGCCACAGGATTAGCAAGCATAGGCCCCCCCACCAGGAGGGCAAAGCAGGTTTATTCAGGAACGCCAGGATGCTATTTATAACAGAGCAGGTGTGTGTGTGTGTATGTATGTGTGAATGTTTAAGTAAGGGGGGTGCCCTCGGGGGCTCAACCCAACCCTACCTGGCACTCACAATGATAGATGTGGCCATTTGTTTGGAGTTGCCCACGACATTTGTTTGGAGTTGCCCACGAGAGCAGAACACCCACTTAAATGATGTATTGTTGGTGCGGTTATTTATGATGGCGGCCCACTTTGGTGCTTGGCGGGTGCATATTGCGCTGGTCGTGTTTGACACGGACGACCGAGGAGCGAACAAGCCTGAAACGCGCAGGCAGCCTGACCTGAGCAGTGCCTTATGGGCCTTTCCTTAAAAAGCGCTAAACAGAAAGCTAGCGCCGTTTGACATGCCACGGATATATTGTGCAACGCGGTGGGGGTGGAGGTTGACACTTGTCAGAAGACGTGGGCGGGTCTGACGATGATGAAGCAGAGCGTCTGCCATCTGAGTACGAGTTGTTCAGGGATGGGGCGGGATGTCGAGTTGAAGTAGGGGTTGATGGGAGACAGAGACAGAAATGAAGAAAACTGAAGTTCCCACCTGTTTGTTAAGCGTGGTCCCTCTCACTGTCTCTTTTTAATCTTTCCTCCTGTCTTAGGTGGCGGGGGGGGTAGTCTAACATAGCATCGCCACACGGCCCCCGTGTGCATGTTTGGCTTTGAAATGCTAATCCCAGATGCAAACGTCTTGTCTCATTTAAAGCCACTGTGTCACTTCCCAGGTGGGTGTGTGACAGAGTGCCCTGAGGGACCCCCTCTAATGATGCTAGTCCCCCCACGGTAAATATTGAAGGGAGGGACAAGGTTTTGCCACATGTTCTGGCAGAAAGTAAACTGTGTGGAAGCAGGTGTGCGTGACCTTCCAATGTCCTGTTTTCAGGCCACAACGTCTCCCCAGGCGCTACGGTATTTGCTTGGCTTTGAAACACCTGTCCTTAGGGCCTTATGCTGGCAATATCATTGTAATCGTATAAATCACCTCTCAAGACACCAGCAGATCTGTGCAGTTCGGAGTTTGTACTGTTGTATCTACCAGTTTCATTAGCCTTTAATGCTGTTTTTAATTAATGTGAGACATTCTACCTGTTAATTTTAAGGGTTTATTGTTTTGTTTTTCTTTGAAGATCACAAGGGATACAATATTCTCAAAGTGAATGCGTTTCACACTCTCTGAGCTCAGTGGAATCATGATCAGGCCAAAGGTTCTTATGACTTCTACATATGTGGCCTGAGACAGAAAGAAAAAAAATGAATCGCCTACTATTTTATGGATGTAGAAAGAAATAGAAAGGTAATCTGTGCATGTACAGTGTAACCTAGCCTGTGTATGACCACTGGCAAGTGTGTGATGAGTGTAAATTGCGTGCCTGGTTGCTCACAGAGAGATGGGGGGGGGGTACCAGTTCTCCTGGCTGATGTGTGAGGAGGCCTGGAAAGGTAAACAGAGGACGGCAAAGAGTGGGATCGAACCAACTCTCATCAGCTCCCACCTCAGGGCCACGGCAATGGAAATTGATTGGACCCGCTCAGGGAATACCGTGAAGGTGTTGGAAAGAAAAAGAAAACGTGGCTCATTAAATGGGAAAAAAAAAGGGGGCTGCTTTGCTTTAACTCCAGACTTGCCATGGTGGGCGGCCAGTCGACTAATGTGGGGCTAATGTGTAGTTAGTGTGTCCATCACCTGCAGAGATGACAGCCACTGCCGCAGGGGAGCCACTAGCTCCCCTCTCGCTCCCCCACGCCGTCTCAGAGAAAAACTAGCCCTAACAACCACTCTCTCTTTGGCACACACTTTCGATCTGTCTGCCTGGATAGGTGGCATTTAGTCCGAGTTCCCCTCTTGGTAACTCTCAGCTGGGCGGCCGGACTCCAAATGCCACATAGCTAGCACTCCTCAGTAGCTTCAGATGGCCAGCTTTGTGGCTGCCACTGGCCTGCGCAGTGGGGGACAGGCAGCCATGTCGGCTCAAAGTGGAGAGACACAGGTTGGTTTCTTCTCACTAAAGGACAGGCAGACAATCAGAGAGATGGAAGGAGGGACTGACACAGAGAAAAGGGACGTCCGATATCGGCGCTCTTGCGGCTTTGTTGTGTGTTTGAGCTGTAGTGATCGAAGGGGAGTGGATTTGGAGGGTGTTGAGGGGACCATAAAGGATGACATTTCTTTGAAGGGCGGGTTGTATGGAGTGAGTGAGAGGCTGCTGAGCAGTGCCACTGGCTGTGTATTCTCCCTGACATGCTCCAGTCCTTGCATGTCATCCCCGCTGTGATCAGAGCCTTTCGGAAGCAAATGGCAGGATGATTCTGTGCACAGTTTCTACCGAAGGCAGACCTCACTCAAGTTGTTTATGCAAATAATTCGTGCCCTTTGTATTAACTTGCTCGGGGTGCGGGACAGTAGGTGACTTACTTAATAGCATATCCCAATGACCACATGCTTCTTTGGCCACAAGTCACTTTCCAAAGATTCAAACTCCCGAAGCTATTAGACCACTATGATGAAGAGACAAACCTTTCTGCCCATACACACAATTAAATTGCATTGGCAAAGATATTGGGGGACAAAACTTCCTGCTACCCGTACTGCCCTGCTTGCTCGCAGGGCATGACTCCATCTTTTGTTCCAATGCAAGATCTTTTCACTTCCTTGTACTGCAGGGTGGCTGGCATGCTAAGCACTCAACATCAACAATACAGACCGGTGTTCACGTTCCATCTCATGTTTCAAGTCAGTGACAGCATCGACTTTTCAATACTTAACCAAGACTTGCTCTCTTTTTATAGCCCTCCGAAACTTGCAGTGCATTTAGTTATATATATATGAGCATAATTTGTTACAGACAGGATGAAAGTGGATGACTGGTGAACAAAAGCATATTTGAATGGAGACTTTTTTGGGTAGAACTTACCCGCTTAAACCTTGTTGCTACTATTTACGAGTTTGCAGCTCTGAAAGGGGTCTGTTGTTTACATTGGATAATGCTCTGTTGAAAGAACAATGAACTAAATAGTTTTCAGAAAAGGAACAATAGCTCTCTCTGTCCCATTTGATATGCGACTCCTTTATACGCAGCGACTTTTTGTGTTGTACAGTTGTCGGCGTCAAAATGAAATGGAGCGTGCATTGTTTTGGGTGGATGATGCTTTGTAGGACGTTTTGGGGGAGGGCAACCCGCAGCGTCTCGCGTTTACGTTGGCGGCAATTGGGGCAATCTTTGACACTCACATTGGCAATTGTATGCAGAGACGTTAACAAAGCCACTCACAGAACCTATGTAGACAGATACACACAAGGGCGCGAACATACCGCGGCACATACAGGTACAAACACACGAATGCACAAGGAACGACACACTTAGAAATAGATAGGCTACACCTGGCTACATGAAGCATCCTTGCGAGGATTAAATCAGCACTTCAAAAGAGCAGGAAACAAAAACACTCCCAGCGGAGGAGAGGCTCGGCAGCCGAGACTGTCATCTCCAGACGGAGCGAGGGAGTGGGAGAGAAGGGGAAGGAGGGAGGAGAATGAGGAGAGGAGGAGGAGGGGGCGGAGTTTTCAGGTGTGCTGACTGGAAGGTGTGTGTGAACAGACGTATTCATGTTTGTCTGGGTGTTTTTGGTGAGGGTGTGATTCTACTCAGAGAGATGACCAACGTTTGATTTAGGACAATTTGTGACTCATGCAATTACAAAAACATGACTTTGCTGTGTTTTTCCTTTCAAAGATCTCATAAATATTATTATATATACTTATATTTTAAATTAATATATTTAAAAGGGCAAATGGATAGACCTCATGCCCGAAAATAAAATAATTAAAAATAGGACATTTCGAAATATTTATTTATGCAGTTTTTATAAAATAAATTATTTGTTATTGTCTTAATACAAATAGAAATTTACTGAGACACAAAAACGCCAATATTGTACATGTAAGTATAAAGGTGAACACCGAAATATTTTATTATGATATCATTTTGGAATAAAATGGCGCTAATAAAGCAATTGTCAATGTATTTGTTTGTGGACATGTATGATATTATACAGTACCAAAAGAAAGTTTGTTTCACATGAATATTTCACAATTTAGAGTAATATATAAAATTGTTTATCCTCTACAATAATTTAAATATTATGCTGTAATGTTTAATGTTTTACCTGAGGAGCAGTGACAATACTCATTAGTCGTTTACTTAAAGCCATGGGAGAATTGGTCTGAACCACCTTTTTAAAAAATCTTGTTTGCATATGTGTGTGTGTGTGTGTGTGTGTGTGTGTGTGTCTGCAGGTGGAGTTTGAGTGGCTGCGGCAGTACTGGTTTCAGGGCCAGCGCTTCGCCCGCTTCTGCAGCTGGTGGACCGGACCGATGGAGCAGCTGGAGAAGGACTGGAAGCTCATGGAGACGATGGTAAGGCCGCTCAGACACACTGCTGGCCTCACTGTCTGGTCTCTGCACCTCGGTAGTTTACTGAACTCGTTTTCATTACTCTACTAATCCTTTAGTGGCTGAACTAAATGCATTTCCTTTTTAATGTACGGGCTGTTTCTTTAGTGACATACACACTATCCTCAGTCCTAGATGTTACAGGGATTCCATTCCTGTTTTAGAAAATACATGAAAGGAAAAACATCGCATGAAATAGCTTTTTTGATATACAAAATCAGTTTGATAATAATAATAATAATAAAACTTGAACTAGAAAAGAAAAAATATATAATAATACAACTTTTCTACCATTGCCCCAAAATATGAGCAGTTCCAGTGTAGGCAGTCTGTCATTTCATAATAAGGGTTTTCAGCTTTCTAAATGCTTAACATGCCTGCGCTTGTGCTTCTTAAACAAACTACATAAGTGATCTGCTGTCCAATAATGTTCTTCACACGTTAGGGTGTGTTTATAATGACATGATGGATTGCCTAACTTCTCACCACGCTGCGATATTAAGGATGTGTCATGTGTTAAATTGCAGCTTCACAGAAGTTTTATTAGAGAGGAACGTGGGCACGCAGCTATTACTTAAGACACCACTGTAAAGGAATCACTTAGTAATGTCAGACTCATAATTAAGTTACCTTAGTCACAGCTCTGTACAATACATATGTGACGCATACACACGCGCACACACACACACACAGCACTGTAGATATGCAGCACACAAAATCACACGTAAACATGCTTGGTCTCGCTTTCTCGCCCTCCCTGCAGCTTCTTTGCAGTCTGTCTCTCATAGCTAGATTTCAAAGAGTGTGTGTGTGTTCATGTATGTGCGTGTGTTTAATACCCAGACAGCGGAAGCAGCAGGGGGCACTCTTGTATCACTGTAGCAGCAGCAGCAGCAGCAGCGGCGGCGGGAGCAAAAGAGCTGCGCTCCTCTTTTCCTCTCTGCTCCGTCTCTCTCTCTCTCTTTCTCCTTCTCCGTGTCTCTTTATGTCTCTCACCCTCTCCTGCTGTCTGTGGGAGCTCTCTGTCTCTGTCAGTGTCGAGCGCTGAGCAGTAATCACATCTAATGCTCAGGCGGGGATAAAGGCAGGAGCTGGAGGAGAACTGTACTGCTGCCGACGCTGTTCGGCTCCAGCCGTAGTCTCTCTCCTGCACTTCCCTCTCTCTCACTTAGTCGAACAGCCTGGCAGAGGGTGGGTGGGTGGAGGGGTTAGTAGACAGGGGCTAAACTCATCTAGAGCTCCACCTCCGGGCCCAGATGAAGTGTGTGATTTGGACCTGTATTTAGAAAAGGGCATCAGTGAAATGTGAGGTCTTTCTCGCTGTCTCTCTCTCTCTTTGTTGCTGTCTCAGCCCGTCTTTAATGGAGAAGAAAACCATATCCACCGTGTGTGTGTTTGCGTGTGTGTCACTCATGTGGATTCCTGACGTGCTGTAGAAACGTACAATACAGCAAATACAATGCGCGACTAATACAATAAATATTAATATCTATTTGAAAATTATATGTCGTATTATTTTTTTTATATTTGTAACATCTGAAGTTACTCTGATTTGTGTTTATTTCAACATTAGTAATTTCACAGTTTAATCACGTGTCAAATCACACAAAAGCAAGTATATCTTCTGCAGAGACGCATATTGAACCGTCGCAAAAACAATACACTGGTGAGTGCAGAAATGTAATCACTCACTATTGCGATGAAAGACAACATTATTGCTCTCGCAAGCAATATTTACATACATGCATCGACCTCTGATATGCTGATGAAAAGCACTCTATAGATGTGACTTATAGATTTTCCTTTTAGAGGTTTTGATAGCTGTAGCTTTTTTCGGCAGCAAGATTAAAACGCATTCCTCTAAATTACTTTGAGTTATTTTAGATTGTGGGTTCCCTCTACATTCCTTTATTGCATATATTTTACATTTGGAAGCTGGCAATTGACAGTAGAGTGTAATTTAGTGAAACGCGAGTGACCTACTGGGTGCAGATGCTGTTTGCCATATATTTATTTAGAATTTTTCTGTTCTTGCCTGCAGTTTATTTTAATACAGCATTATTTTTGTCAAATCCAACATCACCATGGGTATTTTAAAATAACAAATATATGTCTCTTTAAATAGGGTTTATGAATTGACACCGTGTTGTTTTATACTCTGTGCTGTAGCAATAAAACAGCCTATTGTTTTATCCTGCTAAAATAGCAATACAAACAGCCAACCTCCCTCTCTTTATTGTCATATTTAGCACACAGTGTTGTGGGATGCGCTGGGCTATGTATGCGTTTGTTAGTCTGTATGAAGAATATTGCAATATGGGGGGGGACTAGCTCCTGTTTATGGATACTGTCTCTCCCTGGGGCTCCCTCTCTGCTCCTCAGCCTGTTGTCATGCAAATGCTTATCCTTCTATTTGAATGACATTCTGATAAAATACATAAATAAATAAATAAATAAATAAAGAACCAACAAAAAAAAAAAAAAAGTCCACTTGCTTGCTCGTCTCTTTTTGGTATTTTCTTGATAGAAACAAAGAGACGCGCTGCTGAATAAACTTCATGTGGAGGTATGTGAATGTACAGCAAGTGTGTACGGTGTGTGTGTGTGTGTGTGTGTGTGTGTGTGTGTGTGTGTGTGTGTGTGTGTGTGTGTGTGTGTGTGTGTGTGTGTGTGTGTGTGTGTGTGTGTGTGTGTGTGTGTGTGTGTGTGTGTGTGTGTGTGTGTGTGAGAGCTGTTTAGTGTATATAAGGTAAAGGTTGTTTCTGCAGAAAAAAAGGACATTAACTTAAAGGTTTTACGTTCCCCAGTGATCCAGAGTGCTAAAGTCTGTTTTGACCTGCCGCGCTTGCAGCTTTGCGTCCCCTCAGGACTCCACTATCGTGGCCATCATACAATAGTGACATTTTCTAAAACTAGCTACAATGAATAGCTTCCGTCTGACTGACAATAGACGGAGAGTCTTGGCTTTATGCAGAATATATTAAATACCGGTGTGGCATTTTTTTTTTAATCTTTCCTCTCTTCACTGTGGGGGAGAAGCGACAGCGACGAGCCCATGAGCACGTCTCCCCCCTTTTTTTTTTTTTTCCTGTCCTGTGCATGTGTGTGTGTTTGTGTGCGTATGTGTGTGCCATTGATGTTAATGTATGCACTTGGCATGACTTTAATTGATTTAGCAGCTCTGCTCGCACAGTACAGCTTTTTCCCTAATTTGTCACTTTCCTGACTTCTGTGGCTGCTCATCTCACAACTTCAAAAGCCACCGCAGAAGCAAAGAGATTTCAGTGCACTCCGTCTCCCTCTCTCTCCCTCTCTCTCTCTTCGTGTTCTTTCTTTCCCTTGTTTTTCTCCCTCTCTCGCTCCCGCTATCTCGCCATAGCTCTGTCTCTTTCTCACACTTTCTCCCTCATTTGACAGGAGAACGAGCCTTGTAGATGGAAATCTTTTCAACACACATCAAGGAAATTAATCTACTTTCATAATAAATGGGATCCACTCAGTTGAATACATTTGTATACTTCAAGATGTACAAAACAGGAAGTGGTATCGGGGCCATGTCTTCCTCTACTCCGTTCACCCAGCCTGTCACTCCCTGTTTTCAGACGGTTTGGTCACACACACAGACATACATATGCTGTACACTCTTTCTCTTTGTGTGACACAATTTACCTCCTCCGATTTGTAATAGAGGCTGACTTTTGCGTGCGTGCACGCGTGGGTGAATGTGCAGGGATGCGCTTAGTGACCGTATCATCTTCTCCCCTCACTTTAATAACTGTCTTCGGAAACAATCTGGGCTGTTGAGGAGGCTCGCACTGCGATAATACGCAGCCTGGCCCGGTCGCCATCGATAGCTGATTAGGTTATTGACCTAGCGCGTGGAGGGCCGGTGCTGAGGAGTGGTCGGGGAGGGAGGCCAGTGAGCTGCAGGGAGAGACACAGAGAGGGGGAGGAGAGTGGGGTTGTGTGTGTGTGTGTGTGTGTGTGTGTGTGTGTGTGTGTGTGTGTGTGTGTGTTGGGGAGGTGGGGTGGGAGGGGGTCAATGTAAATGTTATTGCTGTGTGAGCTCATTTGATCAAAGTCCTGGAAAGGTTAAGCGAATCCAATCTGGTTTTGTATGGCAGAGTGGAGACACAGGCGCTGGGGAAGAAACCCCCAGGACGGAGAATGGATTATCATATTGGCGCTGGAGTAGCAGGGGCCTCCGATGGACAGTTTACCCTGCCCGTAATGCGTTTAGACAGCAATTGGCCTTAATAACCTTTATTGACTTCAGCGGGTCAGTGCCAAGAATCTAATTATCAAAGTGTATCAATTTCATTGGAGTTTAGAGTTGCACCGCTCAAAATAATTATTTTAAGGTCGGGCCGGGGCAATTAATCCCCTCTCCACTTATTTGATGGCTTTGTAAAACATTCTAAATGTTATGGTTTCTGTAGCGCGTTTCACCGTAAATAATTTCAGGGAGCAATTCTTTGTAATGCATTATTTGGAGAGCTTGCCGTGCCGGTCCTGCTGCGGGAAGAAGGCAGCGTATTCCGGTAAAGCCAGAGGCCGCAGCTGAATCGTGTTGCAGATGTTTACCAGCAGTCATTTTTCTCTTTTCGCTCGCCATTTTACTTGCACAGTCGGGCAGAGTTTTACACCCACTTTATATGCACACATGGAACCCAGATTCATTACAAGTGTGAACTAAGCGGTAAACTGTTTAAAGACCATTTATATTGCTCATTATGAAGCCATTTATTATCTCTTACATTAAATCACACTGTGTTTATGCATCATATTGTTTTGCGTTTTAAGCTCTTTACTTGGGAAATAGGCTTATACATTTATTATATTCCAATTCTTTGTGCTTCTAACGCACATATGCAGTGTGTGTCTGTGTCTGTGTGTCTTTATATATGTGTGTGTGCAGTGTGCGAATGAAAAAGGTAAATGTGCAGCTGCACAGTAGTTTATCCTTCATTGACAGTCAATACGTGCTGTTACCTGGATAGTAGCAGCTGTTTTTCCTTATCGCACAACATAGACTAGAGGCCTAATCCACACACTCATTATCATTATTGCATGGCCTTGTTTACCCGCGGCTCAATATTAGCTTGCTTGCTTTGCCCTATTTAGACGGGGCTGTATAGAAAAGAAATTACTCAAAGATTATTGTTATTATTCATTTAAAGAGGAAATATACGGCTGATAATACATTTTACATCACGCAGCAGCTTGTGTTTGGAAATATAAAATGAAAAGAAGCAGGAAGAGAGAGAGACAGAGAGAGAGAGAGAGAGCGAGGAAGAGAGAGAGAGAGAGAGGGGAGAAAATGTAGCGGTGCAAAGGTATTTGCAATTCTCTTTGAAGTCCCTATTCAACAGGGTAAGCTGAATTTTCGGCACTGCCTGATAGTGTTCTGCGTAAATGCTTAAACCCCTTTAGAGAATTTTCATGGGCAGATACGCAGTGGCTTGAAGGGAGCGTTTATGTTACCTGGAGCCAATGCAGCTCGCAGCTTTGTACCTAAAGATGTACACTAGTAGTGAATGGAATCCCACAGAGGTTTGTCTATGACAGAATCTCACTGCAACATCGCTGTAAGCCGAAGCCGGGGAAAAAAAAGAGCTACGAGCGGATTTTAACCCCATCACTTCTCACGTATATGCATTTATTTATATAGATGGACAACAGACATGAAAGGACACAAACACTGGGACAGACATAGCAGCGAACGCACTCACGAGCATGCACAGTGGTGTCCGTGTAGGAGAGTTAAAAAGACGTTTAAAATGGAGAGTATTGCTGCAGTTGAATTTCTTTTTTTCAATATCCTTTCATGGATTTATTTTAAAGCTATATTTGCATAGTAGAATGAAAGTGGCCTATTCAAATGCGCACAAAGAGACATACGCGGTTGCCAATCATAATTACTCATATGGGTGTAATTACTTTTCAATAACACGATGTAGCTGATTGTGCTGTAAGCTAAGGCGGGGTGAGTTATATAGACCTGGACAAACTTGTTGTTTCAGGACTGTGATGACTAAACTTGGAATAGAGGAACTTCGCCAACCTTGACTTTAGTTTGCAGCGTGGCAACTGCAAATGTAACAATGCCGTTGTTATACGCCACTGTATGAAAGAAAGTGAGCGCTCCGAAAACTCCCACATTTGTCTTTTTACACGCAAGCGTCAGCTACAGAATTCTGTCTTCTTTACAATGAGGGAGTGGGGAATTGTATTGACAGTGGTTTGGATCATTTATTTTGTTTGCCTGTGAATTGTGATGTTGACAGTGTTTTTACTGTATCAGCAGGCTTTGAAGGCGGCTCGTCTCGTCGTCTTAGAAAACAAATGAGCACTTTACAGAGACTGATCTGCCTTATCCGCTTAGCAGCTTCCTCAATCCCTGCATTTATTTATTTACTTACTTATTTCCTGACTTATTCATTTACTTACCTCTGTATGGATTTAGTTTGAATGCTCTCCCCCCTCCTCTTCCTCTCCCTCACTTCATCCTTGGCCCCGATCAGCAAGATAAGCCTTCAGAGGAGGGGAGATAACATCCATTAAAGTGGTAAAGAGGAATTATGGGGCAGCCCAGATTAATCACTGCTCAGCTTAATCGCATTCAGTGCGGACGGCGGGGTTTGGCTGCAGGGCCCCGGCTTTTTTTTCCTGTGTCATACCAACAGAGATAGAGATGCAAGGAAGGAGTGTGTGTTTGTGTGTTGATGCCTTGATGGAGGAGAAAGTATGAAAAAGATGAAAGAGAGATTTCAGAGCATCTCATAGCAAAGCCCGCCCCACTTATAGCTGACTAGAGACATTACCACTAACCGACTCTTGATATATGATTATCCCAGTACTTTCATCCAGGTGTGATTGTTTACTCACGCAGGCAATCGTGTCAAAGTAGCGGAGTAAAGTAAATTACCACAGACACAAGAAAACACACTGATTTGTCACTAAAGGCAAAGAACTTGAAATCTTGTTCATTTTACGCCGTTTTAGTGGAATATTGATCTTATTGCATACATGGCCAGATCTTGTCGTATTACTTGTCAATATTTATCATATTCTGAGATAGTAATACACACATTTTGATGTGGTGCTGAGCTCTATAAGCCAGAGAGAGCAAAAGTAGAGCCTTCTTAT
Source organism: Anarhichas minor (assembly GCF_050575085.1). NCBI lineage: Eukaryota > Metazoa > Chordata > Actinopteri > Perciformes > Anarhichadidae > Anarhichas > Anarhichas minor. Next base: position 1,982,599 of record NW_027466508.1, read on the forward strand.
TCTGAACTTTTTTATTACAACCATTCAAAGCTGAGTCTGGTTCCTCATCATGATACCCTTACTGTTGTTTATCTGCATGTCACCTCAAATTAATTTTGCATTTATTTGTACAGCCCCTAATCCCAGTCGCAGTCTCAGAGGATCTCCCACACTTAGCAAAACAATAAGTTAAAACACAATAATGACAATGAAAACAGCCCACCCCAACTATAGAGCCTCAAAGTGAACAATAAAAAAAAAACTCCAAAATCTAATTCGGGACAAAAATAGAACATACCTTCTTTTGGTGCAAACAGAGAGGATAAATACAACCAATTTTCTGGCATAATTACACAAAGGTGAGGTCATACATCTCAAGAGTTAAAAAAAAAAAAAAATGTTTTACACAAAATAAGCAAAAAATACAACCAAACAAAAGTTTCATCTTTGAGGAAGCTGTAGGCATAAGGTCTCCAATGTGATGAGAATGTAATCCTCAATCAGCTTTTTGTTTGAGTGTTGCATCTCGCACAGCAAAAATACTTACCACTTAATACCTCGGCACCTTGCTAATTCTTCACAACCACTGGAGCAGCTACACACACACACACACACACACACACACACACACACACACACAGTACATGAAGCCGTCTGTGAAAAGTAAGTGCAGGGAATGGAGTGATCCTGATGCTAAATTATGCGAATCGCTTCTGTCATTTTGGAGGAGGTGGAGGATGTTCGGCAGGCGGAAACAAAGAAGGCATGGACTGGCATTTGCAGAGGTGAAAGGAAGAGAGAGATAAAGTTAAAGACTTAAGTTGGGATCAGGCAGCTGCGAGAAAGAGACAAAAAGCTGATGCTGTAGATGCTTTAAGGGGGGTGTGGGCACAGTCGGGAGGAAGTACAAATACTGGGAGCATTCTGGGAAGTTTCATGCTTTGTTTTTCGTTTTTTTTGTCTGCCACCTTTCAAAACATGGCATGTACAGTGTAAAGAGGGTAACCCAACAGAGATCAAACCTGAGATGTGTGTTTTCTGGTGAAGCAGATTCTCTCCCATGTGAAGCCTGAAAGGAAAATCCCTTTTTTTTTGTTTTACAACCCGAGGTCTGTTTTCGTAGTTTTGACCATCAAACCTATCAGTCATGTTTTTTACTCGCCAGTTTCATTGCTGAGCTCCCAACACTAGTAGCCACACTTTTACAACAGAGCACTATTGAAACGTTAATGTTTTGGCAAACCCCTTAAATATCTCACTCTAGGTGTTTAAATTACTCTTAAAACAAGAAGCGTCCACTTCCAAAAAGAGTGCGTCATAATCCACTGCACTGTTAAACTGTGAGCATGTACACCCACGGATTTATGGTCTTTCAAAGTTGAACCAAGAAGTTGACTAATTGACTTTCACTACGGATTGTTTGGGTAGTAACTTAACTTAACTTGATAACTGTTTCCACTGGACTTGTTTGAAACCTGGCTGATTATTCAAACGCATAGCTCTCATTTTCAAAGGGAATGATGGGTAAAACTGATGACACTCACACCCAGGCCGTCACAGGAAAATAAAATATCAGATTGCAGTAGGAGACAACAAGGAGACACAAACCTCTAACTCATTTGTGAGCCCTATACCACAGTCGAGAAGCGGAGAGCGGCCAACCTTCCAGGTAGTGAATCTCTTCCACGCTCGTATCCTCCCCGCGCAGATAGAGCGATCTGATGGGTGGTGTTAAATGGGTGAGATGTAGGACAATGTAATTAACGCTAGTCCTTTAGCGGGCCCCGCCTCGCTCCGCTGGGAGCGCCCGATATAGCGCTCATTAATTCCTATTTGTGTGTAATGAGAGGGTCATGTTGGATGTAATAAATGGCTCTTTTATTTGGGCGAGAGCTGCAGGGCTTCATCCTCTCATAAACACCCTTTAGCTGCTCTCATCAGCCTCCCTTGGTGGGAAGCAATCACACAAATAACACAACAGTGCGGGACAGTGTACTGTGGAAATGTGTGGAAAAACAGGTGTATTTAGAAACACTTCAGTAACTCTAACATAATCCTTTTTCTATTAATGAGGAGTAGGACTCCAGGCTGTCCCGATATCAGATTTTAACTGCATGATTATTGTGTCCAAATAAAATTCAAGATGACGGTATTATCGCGATATCTATCGAAAATCTGAAAAATAATGCTTTCAGTCAAATTTATCTTAAACTGTGTTTGTTATCTTTTTATTTTGGCAAATGAATTATCCTCAAAATATGAGTGTAGAAAGCTGGAGAGAGAGTCTGTAGCCATAACTGTATGTACAAAATGATTTTAGGGGTGCTAGTATATTTACACAATATTATCATGTATATTATTAACATGTTTTCAATATTTCATTTTTGATTATCGTGGTTATCGTCATTACCGGTATATTGTTCCACCCCTAGAAGCAGAAGAGGTAACCAGCACATAGCCAGTAGCAACAGCATATTAGCATCGTATGTTTAAAAGTGTTGAAATGGATATTTTACATTTAAAGGACCACATCAGTGTTTGTGCATACGTACGTACACTCAACATTGCTGCTGCTGATTTCCTTTCTTCTCTGTGGCCAGTTGTTTTGGTTCCTTTCAGTCCTGTGAATTGAAATAGGAAGTAAGTCTTGAGTTTTTTAGCCTTTTTTAGAAGGATAATGCATTTTTCAAAGTACATACTGATTGACAAGTCCTTAGGGGCTTTGTTAAAATACTGATCAAGAGTTTCAACACTCCACACTTAGAGCAAGAGCTGGCAGTTGAACAGCATGATAATTAGTGTCTATTTTGTCGAAAGATTAAACCTGGAATACAAATGAAGACATAAATGTCATGAAAAATAGTTTGAACTCGACAGCTTCATGATGCCGAGATACAAAGTAATATAGATTTTTGATTCATTGCGATAATTAGCTACATGATGTCATGTATTCACTGTTAATGTCTTTTAATTAATTAGATCAATGTACTCCACAGTGGAGTGTTTTTAAAGCATGTAAGGTTTGTGTTGAACATACGGCATTAAACGTAACAAAAAGAAACTAGTGTGTCTGCGACTCCTTAGCTAGATTGAAGTAGACAGCGTCTTATAGAGTATGTGAGTCCGTAATCCAGTTATATGTAACTGCTTCATGGTGTGTGCCATTGTCTATTACTGTACGGCCGCATAGTGTGGAGAGAATTGTTTAAGGCAACAAAGCTGCCAGTTTAAACACAACTGAGCTGTAGGGAAGCAGCTGATTAAACACACTTCTGTTTTTTTGTCACATAATGTATAGTGCTTGGAATTATCAACACTAGGAGTCGGGATAGAATGATGCAAGTTTTAAACTGAAATCCAGAATAATATCACAAACAAACGAAACTGATATTAAAGGGACAGTCCGCCTCAAAATCAAAAATGCATATTGTTCCTCTAACCCGTAATGCTATTTATCAATCTAGATTGTTTTGGTGTGAGATGTCTGCCTTCTGTTAAACATAATGGAACTTAATGGCACTCGGTTTGAGGTGCTCAAAATGCAAAAAAGAGAAAAAACATTGGAGAAACTGAACAGCAGTGTCTGTTTCCAGCCCAAATAGCATAAATAGCACTACCGCTAAGAGGAAAAATACATATTTTGTTTTGATTTTGGGGTGAACTGTCATGAAAATCCAAATGTCTTCGTAAAACCAAGGTTTGTATATGGCTGATACTGCTGATACTGTTCTTAAAGTATGTTTATGGTAGGCAACCTGCAGATGCTAATCTGTTCTACTTTAGCCATTCTTTTTCACTGTACTCTATAGGTAATTCACAATTGATGTCAGACTAGACATATAAAGAGGGCCTGTTTAGTTTCGCTCCACCATTTTCAGCCAGATGCAAACATTGAAGAATCACTAACTACGCTTCAGACTTCTTGTAGTCAATCAAAACTTTGTTAGTGGCACATTTCAGCCCCTGCAGACATTAGTTACCAAAAAACCACCAAAAACCACCAAAACAACCTGTATGCGAGCGTGTATAGATGAATGGAAACCCTTTTTTATTGGTTTAGCATTTTTCAAGACCTGAAGTATGGGGCAGTGTGTGTTACACTGTAACTCCAGGGCTTAGAAAAGGCTGGCTTTGGACCCAGTCAGCAAAAAGCTTTTTACTGGCAGGAGAGTGAGGTGCTGATCACAATCTGCTATCTAGCTAGAATCTAGACTCAGCCTTCATATAGTGAAAGAGAGTAAGAGGGTTTTAACAGAGCAGAAGGTGCTTGAGTGTCACGCTCATCGCAAACATCTCTGTCCAGCTCTGTCTTCATTGTCCTGAATTAGTCAAAGCGCCTCTCAAAGCCTTCTTGTGATGGATGGATGACGCATTCTTGCCAGGCCAGTGAGGAGTGTGTGTGTGTGTGTGTGTGTGTGTGTGTGTGTGTGTGTGTGTGTGTGTGTGTGTGTGTGTGTGTGTGTGTGTGTGTGTGTGTGTGTGTGTGTGTGTGTGTGTGTGTGTGTGTGTGTGTGTGTGTGTGTGTGTGTGTGTGTGTGTGTGTGTGTGTGTGTGTGTGTGTCCTGTCCCAGCCTGCTGGACAGCTCATTCAGACTAAGAACTATGTGGTTTAGCCATTAAGGCCAACTGGAGCCACACTCCTTATCATGAAGAAGAGACAAAAGCCTCGCACGAAACAGGCCGGTGAATTTTTATGCGATATTTGTGGGCCCATTGGACTACAACCCAACAACAGATTTGCCTTTTCTTCTTGCCACCAAAAGGCAGCACCACAAAAGCCTGTGAGTTCTGCTTCATTTGACCCTGTGGAAAGCATATGTCCTTCCATCCCGCCTATATTCTGCCCAGAAGATGGAGTGCCGTCGGGGCCATAGAAAGCCTCCCTGCCCACTTGAGTGTGTTACAATGCCTTCAAACAAAATCACTTGTCAGGGGTCGTTCCTTTTTGAGAGTGTCTCCTTCCCCCCCACCCCCCCCCCACCCCCAACCCATTGTCACTTCAAACATGCTGCTCTGGTGTTTCAGACACATTTTTCTAATGTTTTACACTCCATATAATCTGCTGTGTGTAGCAAAGCCCATTTTACTAGCTGACATAATTGATGGTGCCCGTAACCTTGCAAGGGTCACTCTGGCAGAAGGGTCTTGGTTTCTATCACCACGGAGATTACGAAAACACATTAACACGCACAGAGTAAAATTAGGGAACTTTAGATGCCCCTCGGAACATCCAAATAGACTTTGAATAAAGTATTTTTAAAGATCTTTTCAGAAATTACAAATTCTGGATTTTAGGGATTGGCTCATTACTAATGACGAGTACTTATGAGTATGTGTACTCAGTGGCCACCTTTTAGGTAGACCTGTGCAATCTACTGCAATCCAATACAACAGCCATAACATCTATCTTTACAAAGTTCTTAATGTTCAGTTTTTGGTGGCATCGTCCGAAATTATATCTTTATTATTGAGGTCATAGTTAAATGTATTATTCATTAAATCCTCTAATCTAATCCAGTACAACACCGTCACTGTGACCTCAGTGCTAAAACCTTTATTTACACCTCTTTGAGAGTGTCAACAAAAACAACATTATAGCAGAACAGTAGTATTTGACTGCACTCGACTGTACAGGTGCACAAAATACAGTGGACACTGACTGCCTTTAAAAATGTCTTGAATATTATAATTATCTATTTGGAGTATCTGCAAAGTTGCTAGTGCAACAAACCTTTTTGAAAGTCAGTGTTCTGCAAGTTTCGGTCGTGAGCACTGCTCAAATCTGCACACATAAATCAAAAGACAAACACACGCACATACAAAGAAAAGACGAGAATCATCTTTGAGAGAATATTTTCAGAGAGCTGGCTTGCCTCATTTTCTTTACTCTTTGATAAAATGAAAGGTTGTGAGGCTTTAAAGTCTGGAAGACAACCCTGACCAGCAATGTTCACACCCTTCACTCGGCCCCTACACAGACACACACACACACACACACACACACCTGTGTGTTTATCAACCAATCTTACGTAATGGAAACTGAACAAATTTAATTTCAGATATGCCTCAATTTTGAACCATCTGTAATCATGTGACAGCAGGCAGACGGCAGGAAAATATTCACACACACACACACACACACACTTTTTATGACTTCAAGTGTGATGTCACAGAAAAGTCAATGTGGTCTGGACTTATATCTTCCTGGGCTAATATAATTTTTCCACCGGTGGAGAGTCCCCCCCAAGAGCAAAGTAACTCGACAGTGGCATGCAGCAAACACACACAGATCCCTTGTCCAGACTAGAACTGGACCTGGCAGGATCACAGCTCCCAAGTTGTTTATATCAGTGAGCAGAAGCTATCCATTACCCCGAGCAAGGTGCCTGATGCCTTTTTCCACCAGCGGTCAAAGTGATATTGGTTTCATGTATTAGAGGGGAGAGGGAAATGGAGTCTGCCAAACTCCCACTCCTAAGGCCTATGACATCAGATGTCAGAGCAGCTGAGCTTAGACTGTGGCAGAAGTCAGTGGAGTGTCTGACGATCTGGAGAAAAAGGGTTAAACCTTAAAGCTCGAGATACCTTGTTGATTTTCTGAGCCATTTTGGTGAGCAAGAGGAAGTCAAGTGAAGGAGGAATTACAATAAAAGGCAGAACTGGTAACAGAGGTATTAGAAAAGGTAATTTCATTTCACAAACCTCGTGTTATTGCTCGGGTCTGAAAATCAGGTTTTCCGTCTTGGATGTGTGGCCCCAAAGATGTCTGTCTAAAATCAAAAGTCCTCGTCCTGGTGACCAGGCCGACGCCCTACTGAAGAGTTAGCCCACTTTCTTGCAATCACCATCACTAGTGCAGTGCCCATTCCAAACATGCCCGTTTGGAATGGGCTGATTGTTTGGCCTCCGGTATTGCTGCTCACCCAAACAACTTCCCACTCGACACTTCGCCTCCTTGGGTCCTGAGCAATACACTTGCAAAGTCTGTCGAGAAAATGACCAATAAATGTGTCCCATAGCTCTGCGGCATCTCTCTCTTTCTTTGTCTGTTCTTGAATGTCCTGTAGCGAGCGACGGAGAGCGAGCTGTACCCAACATGGCGTTCGGCTGTGTAAAGAGTTAATACAGGTCCCTTTCTCAACACACTACACAGTGTGAACACAACGCATTACTAATATATATGTCCCGAAGATCTCAGGCATGATTGTTGGCACACAGAGAGACAGGCAGGGAGACAGGCGCCGAGGTTGCCAGTCTAACAGACTCCAGTGCACTTAGGAGGGGGGTGGCACCATGGCGGCTAATTAACACCAGCCACCAGCCAAAATCTGGGGAATATAGAGGGAATGTACTGGTGATTTCGTTTAGCACCTACTTTTTTTAGGTAACCACCCATCATTTGGATGGTCTTTAAATCACCGATGTCTGTTAAACTAGTTAAAAGGGGAGGTCAATTTGAAGATTTTGAAGCGTTTATGGCCTGCCGATATAAAAAGTTTCCTATATAAGAGAGTGCCAGTGAGTTTAAGAGTGCTCTGGGTCCCCTGAAAGTCCTGGTCTAAAGTCAGCTAATACAGTGTTAACGGTTCCTCTAGCTAGCAGCTCTGTTTTATGCAGTATAAACCCTCAGTTCTGCATGCATCTTTCTTTAACACTCCTACCTTTGAGCTATTACGTGACCTACAATTCTTAGAAGTTTGAAGGGATTTACACCATATTGCACATGTGTAGCAACAAACAATCTTCCCGTTCTGTTATTCTGTGTAGAATGAGTGACGTGTTGTTATGTGATGGAATAGACAGATGCTTGTTGGTGTTAAGATACAGTCCTGGCTCGAGGTGTTAGTGAGCCGCCCCGGGCTGCCCTCCAGCCAGCCTTCGCTCGGAACCCTATCATCACTCCGGCTCCCCTTCAACCACAATACCACCTCAGCCTGCCTGCACGTTTGTTTACCTACCCTGCTTCTGCACCGGGCCGGAAATGTTTATGCCTATCTGTTGGGCAATAGACAGGGGTTGAGTTTAGGATCTGGGGACCAGGGGATGGAGGTACCCAGATCCTCCTTGTCCTCTTGTTCACCTCGGGATGTGCCCTGGGTCAGGGGGACATCTGTGGTCAGCATCAGGCTGAGGGAGGTGGAGGCTGAGGATAGCTACTGTCATCATGGGGTAAATAGAAGGAAAGAGGGGGATGACTAGTGCTAACACAGGCCGGAGATAAAGGGCTGTGGTCTTGCCGTGGCTGACTACGAGGCAGGGCTCGACCAGTAAGCAACCAGTGAGGTGTCTAAATGGCCTCAGGATCAGCCTGTGGCTAAACCTGATGGCCTCTCTCAGCACTGGGTCTTCTAAACACAAGACCACAGTCACACACACACTCTGGCACGCAAACACACGTGCACAAATTTCATTAGTAGGAGGCTTGGTAACACACATTCACATTATCATAGGCACACATATACTCACAAAAGCTAGCTGAGAACAAACATAACGAGAGGCTTTAACGTACACTCCCACAAATGTACGCACACTCTCCGTGTCACCGGTGTGTTTAACGTGTTTAATGGAAGAGGTGGCCGGCGTTGGGGTTTATTTTTGAGACTTCTGACTGTCAGTTGGGACAGAAAGCTTTTGGCCATCAATGTATAGGCTGTGATGATGTACAAATGGTGGACTCAGTTTAAATGTGCTCAATACGTATTTCAGAGCATATCTATTGCCTCCACACAGCACTTAACATGGACACTGATGAGCCGGCTGCTAGCAGCTAACGGTGCTAACGGCACCAAAAGTTCAAACAATGGCAAAAGTGGTGACAGAGCTAACCTTAGCCTGAGGGGGGAACCGTCGGGGCGTGGGTTGACACGCCTTTATCAACGTTAACCGCCATATGAGTGCAGTGCAGAGCGGCGTCCATTAGCTGGCCAATGGGGGACAACAGAGAGACTCACGTGCACTAAAATGCACGCGCGGCCAGCCCAACGATGTAAACAAAGCACAGAGAATCTCTGATTACAATACACAGAGAGAGGGAGAGCGACTGTATCCTCTGCTCAGGTAGCCATTACTCCACTTTATCTTTACATTGCATATAGATGTTTGCTGCTGTATTAATTCTCTGAATCTTTGTGAATTATGTGGCTTTTATTGGCTGTATTTTATCTTGCTTTAGCACGGTTAGAATAAGCTCATTCGACCGCGCTGTCTCTCTCTTTTCCTGCTACTCTTTCTGTTCCCAGGCCAGCTTTGGGAAGAGCCGTAGCAAGTTCAGAAGTACGTCAGAGCAGGTTTCAGAGAGACTGGAACTGTGCTAAACAGCTAGCTTGGAAATGTGATGTCTACTAGCTGAGATGGTGATACAGTCTGAATGCACTTTCTGGCACTTTCTTGCCCTGACACTCATCCCAGGAAGACGGGGTTTGATCCAAACTGAAAAGTACAATTTCCTCAGGGAGTACAGCTGGCCCCGCTTCCTCCTGGTCACTGTAATCTTTGGTGTCTCCTTCGAGTCAGGTGTAATCAGTCACACACCGCCACATGTTTTGACACCTGTCCTGTGTGGTGTGGAGGAAGTAAGCATATTACTCTGCTGCAAATCAGACTTCTTTCCCTTGAAAACACACACACACAGACAATCAAACCTATCTTCACATGAATTAAGACAGACAGGTAGATTGTCAGAAATGGATTAAAAAAAGAGGGAAAGGAGAAGAAATGAAGGTTCCTTTACATTGTGGTTTTCTTTTGAAAAGAGGGCTGGATGACTGGGGAAGCGAGTGACTGTTAATGGGAAGAAATGAACGTGCTTTACTGGTGGATGTGACAGGAAGAGACTGTTCTTAACAAGGCGTCAGAGTCAGTCAGAGTTACAGATCCATCACTTCTCAGAGGCTGGGAGCAGGAGGGGGGGGAGACATTTAAGGATATTCAGAGAGGGAGAGAGTCTGTGAAGGGTAGAAAAGAAGAGGGAGAAAGAGGGATTTGAGTGCGGCTGACAGCACTGCATTTAATTTGGTCTGCCAGATCCTTTTTCATTTGACTCCCTCTCAACCAGCTTAGAGGCTGCGGAGGACTTGGAGGCGAAGGTTTGCCAGGATGTCTCAGATTAGCAATGATGTGCCACGTCACACTTTAAGCCGGCCTGTAATTCATGTTCAACAGGGGGATACTCACACATTACACTGTGCTGTGCAGGACGTGATTAATTGACTCACACTCTAATATTGGGTGTAATTTGCCCATCCTCTGATGTGAAACTGACTTTATACTAGACTTACTGCATGTCGCCGTCCCAGGGACGTTATAATGGAGTTTTGGCTCAGAGCTGCGTAATTTCTAAACTGAGGAAGCTCAATGATGGAGGGAATTGCTTCAGGTAGTCTTTCAACTCTATTTCATGGAGTTTAATATTCAGGGGAATTTAAATAGAACCAAATAGTTGTGGTTTGTAAACCTACCAATGTTATCATAGTTTCCCTTTTATGGAGACAACTTTCTGTATGGAAAATGGAAATTACAATAAATGACAGAGTTGAGCTTTTTTTTTGAATGGTGTTTCTTTCTCCTGATGTTCAAGGACATACTTTTGTTTGCTCATATCCTCTTTTAGGTCTACTTGATGCAGCTGTTTTCTACGTTTCTTTTTCAGACTATGCTCTTCCTGGATACAGTGGAGGAGGAGGAGGAGGGTCAGGAAGGAGAGGGAAGGAGGGAGATGGCAGAAACCCTGCTGTCTGCCTTGGCAGACCGACAGCAGCAAAGACAGACATGGAGAGACAGGTAACACAATGTACACCCAACTTTGTTCTTTCCTCGAAAGGTCCTCGAAAAATACATCTGATGTGTGAGACAGGTAAAGTAGGACTCTCTCATATTCGTAATGGGAACACCATCACACACAAAAAAGAAAACTACTCCAAACTCATTTTGCAAATGAGCTATTCTGCTTAATATTTAAAACTTTATATTGAATTCATATATTTTGCAGCGGGCTGCTGAGAAAATTGTATGTTTCTATTTTAGGAGCCTTGACATCCCCAAAACAAGGTAAATGTTGCGTGCCGGAAATTGCAAAAATTGTAATTGCAATTAGATAGTCCGACACTGCAGCAAGAGCAACAACTCACTCAGTTAATGAAACCAACTGGAACTATGGGCCTACAACAGGCTCACAAACAATAAACAGCACCTGTGAAACATTTGAGTCAAGGGTCAACAGCCAGGATGTGAATACACATGGGTACCATTACCAATAAGCAACAGAGGCAAATATTTTGTGCATCCCAAAACACTTTGAGAAGAACTTTGAGGCACACAACAACGCACAAGTAGAGGTCACAACCAGAGCTATTAACATGATAGCAAGTGCAAGCCTCGCAGTAAGGACTTAGCAGGGTTAACAACTGTGATCACATCGTCAAGCAAAACAATCATGAATCAACACCTTGGTTCTACTTTCATTCAGCTCCACAGACATGCAGTTGGTGTAGTTGGTGTTTGTGGGGCTTGGGTCTGGCAGCTTTAACAGCTATCACAACGACACGTGTGTCTTGGATAAGCCCAGTCACTTCCTTCCTCCCAGATAAGGGCAGAGAGCTCAAGGATTAGAACACTGGCCATTCATTCTGATAAAGCAGGGCCTCACACACACACACACACACAGACACGCACACAACACAGTGTTATTTTAGCTGTTCATTCTCTCAGTCACTCCCCCCCTCAGCACGAGCAAGGACACACACAAACACTGGCATGCATGTATATACTAGATCTGCATCCACATATGTTTAACTGCTTATTGTCTCTATCAATGGTTTTGACCTCAGTGTCTCACACACACACACATATACACACACACACACATATACACACACACTTTGGACCAGACATGATCCAGAGCCTAAAGAAAGCAAAAGTGCCAGGGGCAGTATCCACAGACTAGAAATTCCTGAAAGCAACATCTTTTCTTTTGAAAGATGTATGTCAGCTTCCTGCAGTGTTGCTGCCCTCATGGCGCCCCTCTGTTTTGAGTTGTCCCCCTTAGTTGACCCTTTAGCTCTGCCCCATCCAGATGAGCCTTGTAAACGGGCTGTTTCCACACACCTTGCTTTGCTGTGTCGACGCCCACGGCCTCACAACTCTGATGTAGGGCCAGCTCTGATAGTGCATTCCAGCTGCAGGTGCTGAAAGCTAGAAACCATGTCGCCACACCCACCCCCAACCTAACATCAGCGCTGTCCCCCGCCATCCCGGGTTCCCCCACCACCCACAATGCAATGTTACCACCTCTTAACCATGTCTGAACCCTAGACTTAGCTCAGCCCACCTTAAGATCCTGACAACCAGTATCACAGACCAGGACAGGAAATGCTCCGTCCTTGTCGGCGGGGCAGACAGACGTTTACTCTATCAGCAGTGAAAGACTGATTAGATTAGTTTTGGAGGAGGGCAAGCGTCCCACACAATATGTTTGAACTCCAGCTGCTCCTGCTACCTCCTCTCCCCTTTACACACATTAAATGTCTATCCCTAACCCCCATTGCCCCCACTTATAAAAAAAGCCAGGGGCCATCCTGTCAAGTGGCTGTCAACAGATCTCATTTACGCAAAACTAAACACATGGCTATGTGCAATGTTAAGTGGGACGTACTGGTACTGATTAGAGATTCGAGATGCTAAAACAAGAAAAAGTTTGTATTTCTTGATGCATACTACTTAGAAGAAAAGTCTTTGTGTTGAATTACAGATACAGTATATTACAGAATCAGACACACAGCGAGGGAATTAGTCCACTTCAGTCAGATGTTTTTAAATCTTCATTTGTTTTCATAAAAGCACTCTCCACAAGAGGACTTTTGAAATTAATTAGCTGATTCTCTTTGCTGGCTTTCTTTATACTGGGTGTCCAAATTAGGTTTTCACACAATATGCAACAGGCAGGCTTTTATTATAATACTGCCTTTTGTTTCCATAGTCATAATACTTCCAAAAGGATGGAGAAAAAAAACTAAAAAAAACACAACAAGGGATGATTGATGACTCTTGCTAGAGGCACATAAACATAAACAACCACCGCTGATTGATTAAGTTTCTCGCTGCCTTTTGTTTCTTAAACACCAGTTAAAGCAGCGCTCGCTGCAACGTGGGCCTGCTCGCTGCCGTTTTCTGCCTCCGGGGCATTTTTAGCACTACCGGGAAGCAAAGAAAGAGAAATTGGACCTGGTGACCAGTAGTTCTTCATGAGTGACTTATAGGCACTCAGAGTGAGTGATGCCTCAGCTTGCCCCGCTAGCAGAAGCAGTCCATTCATTCACTCTGAGCCAACGAAGTTATGAGAGCTTTTTTATTCTTATGAGCTTTTCCGGTAACTGGGTTTTCCCGATGCACATGGTGAATTCTTTGATAGATGCTGCCCTCCGTGTCCCTTTGGTAAATGCCCCGTGAGTGCCCTAGAAATAGATGGATTATTATGTGGGTGGGTGACTGTACTGTAGGAGAGCAGTTGAGTATGCCACACAGGAAGTGCAGATTGACGAGCAAGGCACAACCTCCCGGGAACATATTAGGATAGAAAATGGCACATCTCAATGGCACCAGAAGTATAGAGATTAAAAACATCTGGGTCTTTGTTTAACATCTACGCAAATACTGGTCGAGAAGAATACTCTGACACACTGGAAGTACGTACACATGAAATCCAACAGTATTTCGTCTTTTGTGTGCTACATTTGAACCTACTTCCAGTAGATATTCGATGGTATCTTGAAGCTGTGTGATTACAGTATGTCTACCTTTGAACCTCTTGGATGAGGTGACCTCATGCTAACCTTCCAGTGCCTTGAGGTCAACGCTCTGACTAACAGAAAAAAACACAAAAGAGGTTTGTCACAGCCGGCGAGCAAACACTGAAGGGAACAGCTGCGAGTTTTGTACTGACCATGCAAACTGCTGTAGGCTTTGTAAGGTCATTATATGATAATGAAAATCATTACAGAATTACATGGGGGTTTAGGACATGAGAGCAGCGGGGAGGGGAGGGGAGGGCCACATTGGGTTTGATAAATGGACTGTGAAGGTGCCCATCTGGCCCTCTCTATGGCTTTTTCTTCCTGCTCTTTTATCCACTCTCGTCCTTTACTACCCCTCTTTCATTCCCCTCCTCTGTTCTGCAGCGGGCCAGTGTAAAAGCAAGCAGGCCTGTAGTGAAACATTAACAGAGTGCAAACCCAACTCACCTCTGTGGAGGAGAAAAGAAGAGGGGAGACAGGCGGAGGTGTTGATGACCCAGAGCAGGGTTTGTGCATGACTTGGCAAACCCTGTCCTCCCATCTCTCAGTGTGGGCCGGGAGGGGAGTAGGCAGCCATTGACCTTTGGCATCGGAAACAGTTGGACCGCTCAGGATGAGTGAGTCGCTGATGTTTGGAGACATTTAGACCTTCTTTGTTTAATAGGCTTTGGTGGCAATACAATTCAATGGTTTAAAATAGTCCATTTACTTTGTTTCTGCATTTTGATGTTATACCAAGTGACAAGAAAGAGGCAGCACATTCTGCAGCAGTGGCAGCCCGGGATGATAGAACATCATATTCATCTGTATCCCATCGAGACATTGTCTGTGATTTTGGACTGCACAGATAAACTTATGTAAAGGCTTTTTCCTCTTGCTTTGCAAGCTTTTTTTTTTTGTTTCTTTTAATAATGCAAATGTTAACTACAGTGAAAGGTATGTATCCACGAGAGAGCATCTAGTTCAATTTATTTCCATGTAGTTTTAAATTTTGGTTATTTTGGATTATTTTAAGAACTGTAATTCAATTGACAAGCATTACATTTTTTTTAATCATAGGCAAATATCTTTCTATTATCTAATTCAATTTCTGTCTCACTTTGAGAAGACAAGGAGTTGACCCACACCACACAGGTTAGGCTGTCACTATAATAGCTGTACATTCTGAATCTGTGGGGTAGTACATCTGTCGCCTGTGTTTATTACTTTTCTCCAACTTGTTGAGAGTTAGTGAGGTCTTTATCCCACGACAAAGGCAACATCAGCTGACATGGCAGGCAGAGCTAAAGGACAGAGAAGGAGGTCCACGTGTCCACAGCTGCACTCATCACTCAGCTGTCCAGCTTGACCCATGACCTGTAGGGCCGTCTCACAGCCTCCATCGGCTTTATGTTTCCGGCCATTGTCATCCTCTCTTGTCCTCACCTGGACAGGGCGATGCTTCACAAAAGGCCCGGTCTGTCATCAAAACCAAGGGTCACCGGGGGCCAGCAGGGGCCAGAGACCTGACGTTGAAGCTGTGCCCAGCCGGGGATGACCCTACCAGTGATGTCAGCTACCAGTTGCTCCCCTGTGGAGACGCATTGAGACAGAGAAAAAGGAGGAGAGAGACCCTCGTCGGCAGGCATTTCATTCCAGGAGTGGTGACATTTCTTTTGTGTTGTCCCTGACGGACCCCGCCCAGAATCCTGCACTGGGGTGGGACAGGGAGTTAGAAGACAATGGAGGTCCCCTGTCCCAGATGGGAGTTGGAAAGATTGTCAATGTCGTGTCCACAATAAAAATGGACAGACCACAGCCTTGTCTAATGTGGCCAATGACCTCCTTAAAGCCCTAGAAATGGAGACGCCATGCTGCAGGGATTACTTTCATGCCATTTACGACTCACTCTCTTTATACACTCAAGGGTTTGCTGGGCACAGATTCCCATAGACCTCTAGCAAAGCCGTCATCTGTTCGGCTGTCATTGCACAAGTGATTGGTTGAGGACAACGTGTCCTTCCATGACTTTCTTTCAGCATTAAGGAATCTGACGTGGATTACGTGGATGCGTTTGTGAAATAGGGTTTGTGCGGTAAAGTTAAGAGAAGCTGGAATCAAGCTGTCAATAAGTAGGTTTAATTAGCAAGGGTGGTGGTGGTGGTGGTGTTCAGGATGGCGTCATAAACCAAAGTTCTGGTTGGCGGCGGGTCGGTCCGGGCACGTTGTCATCCAGGCCTGTGTGATGTAAGTTGCAACCCGAGGTGTCAATCAGATCTCCCAGGCAGCAGCCCCACATTTGCCTCCACATCACCCCCACAGCAGAAGAGACCGTGCGAGCTCAGTCGTTTTTTTCCTTGAGTTTCCTTGAGTTGCCAGCCAAACGTTTAGCTGGCTGCGCCATTGTTTCTCTATACCTCCAGGGCTTGCTCGCTGCAACGGTTGACACACACCTTTGTGTGGCGGGTGGAACTGCCATCCAACGACCATGCTCTTTATCTGTGTGGTTGTTTTTTTTGTACCACCTACTTTTGCCGTCATTGGCATTGCTGTGTTTACTTGGTTCAGGGCGCTGGAGGAGAAAACAAATAAGTACATGTCATCTGTCTCTTTCATCGCCGACCAGCCTGTAATTAGCGCAAGCGCAGTGGTTAGCCGAAAGACGCTGTCGTCTAATTTGTCTGTCTTTATCTAAAACATGTCTGTGTGGTCCCTTAGACCGGGTACATGCGTGCCACGAGATCGCCTGTGGCCTGTGTGTCTTTGAGGTGTGTGTTTGTGTGCGCTTGATTGTAAATTATGAATTCTTCTCTCATGCAGCCGCCCTTGTTTAGCAATCAGTCAGTTATGCATGACATGTCCTGACCTCAGCAGAACCTCACAGCTGCTTTTGCCGTAGCCGTTGTACTCCCATCGTAGATAGCTCCCAGGCTGGAAACTAGTCCAGAGTATCTCTTATTCTTGCAGGAATGCACCTTGAATAAGATGACTGGTGATGCTATTTCTTTACCTTCTACTTACTGTACAAACAAGTTCTACCCGTGTAAATATGCACTTATCTCTGTCTTGCCTTATTCTCAAACAAGTCAGTAATTGGCCATCGAGGTACATGCTTTCTCTCGTTTTGTGGTTAAGTGTGGGAATGGAAGGCTTGCAACTGGCAGGGTTCAGTATCACGCTCTCTTTTTTTCTGTTGATTTTCTCTGCTTATCCTTGACTTGAGTCACAACTGCATTAAATTGCTCGTAAGTTTTTAATGAAAACAGTCATTTCATAATTACGCATTTCAGAGTAAGAGCTTGGCAATGCAATGTGGCACAGAAAGGGAGAAAGAGAGAGTTAAAAATGCCATTAAAAGTCCCACAGACATTTAAACACACTTGTTGCAGAGACAGTTGCCCATTACATGCTGCCTTTTTTAATATGGAAACAAGATTTGTGTTTGGAAAAGACGAAGTGGTAAGGAGAGGAGGAGGAGGGGGGGGGGGGGGGGTTTGGGTTTGGGTTTGGGCCTGTTTTACTGGTAGTCACAAAAACCAGGACATTCCTTCTGGTCAAACCCAAAATCCCAGAGAGCTGATAGAGCATGATTGGGTGAGGATGTGTGGCAGGCATGTGAAACAAACGGCAAGGACTTACCATTTTGGCCCGGCGGAGGGTGTGCTCGCCAAAAACATCTTGTTTACCTCAAGTAAATCCTGTTTGTTCTTGGTGGGATAGCAGTCCTCATTTGAGGACCAAGTTGAAACGGTACCAAATTAGGATTTCTACACTGGAGTAGTGTACATGTGAATAACTGTTTGTGAAAGGTAAGTGAGCTATTTAGATGAGCAATTAGAACCATGACAGAAAATGATGACGGTAATTATGCACAAGCGTCAGTAAACATACAAACAATGTGCGTATCAGATGCTTTTAAAGTTTCACGTTGTGTTTTGTGTATGATTTTTTTACAGCCACTTGGAGGTTGGACATATCTGTGCTGGGTTCGGGTCGTTAATGTCTATATCGCAGAACTAACTGAAGGAATGTATGCCGTCTTTAAACACAGACACACACGCACAGTATACATGCATGCACGCCACGTGCTCCGTCCTCTCCCGTTTTCTCCACCTCATCTACCACAACCACCACACCTGGGCGCTCCCCTCCTACAAACACCTCCACCCCTTCCCCTCTATATATGCACATCTTTCTCCCCTCCTCTGTTAATTATAACCTACACCGCTGGAACACTTCATTTCATATCAAGCATATTGTCTCTTCAAGGCTGGCAGGCGGGTCATAAATTATCCTGAAGGTGAGGATGGAAGTTGGAGGAGATAGTTATGAAAATTTCATCTGTCTGCCGTAGCGGCCGCAGCTGCTCCTGTCACCAGCCGTGTGCTGGAGGAATTACACCGGGTCAGCGTTTGTGTGCGTGTGTGTGTGTTCTTCAGTTTGTGCATATGCGTAGGCACGTGAACACATGTGAACAGTTACAGTGTGCACGTGTACACGGCACTCGCGCATGCAGGTCTTTGTGTATCCCCACATTTGTCCCTGCGTGCATGTGCCTGTTCCCGTGTGTGTTGCTGGGCCAGTGTGCACAGAGGGTTGGCCAGGTAAGACCTGCCTGTCAGTGTGTGGAACATCTCTGGCGTCGCTGTCACCCCGGGGCCCCCAGCTCTGCCCCTGAAGCAGGGAGACTGGGAGGGGGGGGGACGAGCTCGCAGGGCGGTCCCCAAGCTGTCTCTGTTCATTACCGCTACAGAGACGGGACGTGGCCGGCAGGTGGCCAGACCTTTAGTCCTTACCTACTGTGATCATCTGCTGCTCCACTCTGTGTATGTGTGTGTGTGTGTCTGTGTGGGTGGGTGGGTGTACGGGCGTGTTTGAGAATGAAAAAGAGTCAAAGGAGCCCCATAAGTTATGTATTGGAGCAGGGAAGTGCATATTTTATGTTTGACCTATGAGTGTGCGTTTGTGTCTCTGACAGATTATTGCACGGAGGCAATGTGCCTGTGCAGGCACATCTCTTAATGGCTGTGCTTACATATTTACGAATGTACAGAAGTTCTGCATTTGGAGAAACTGGAGTGCTGCTGTGGCACTTTCTTGACAGAGCGCGGAGCAGCTCTCCTCGACAGACAGCCACTCCAAGTGGCAATTAGTAAGAAAAGAAAAACACAGTATAACTCCCCCCTTTTCCCTTCTTCCGTCAATCTGCAGTTTCCTGCAAAAATTCTATTAGGGCCAAAGTCCATTGCTGTTAATTACAATTCTAACTAGCTTGCCTCCTGACGAATGGATGGCTTCAGCAGCGATGTAGGATAAAAGGGATATCAGCGATTTCACTTCCGTGTACAAAGGCAGCCTCTGAAATGGGTCATCAATCCCATAGTGATAAATGTCTGGTGGAGTAATGACTCTCTTATCGGCGCCGGATTACTGCAGATATTTGTAATTAGTGTAGCCACACAAGTCCCCGACAGATGTTTTTGAGGCGGCACAATATTGGAGCCTTGTTTTAGTGCTAAATGGGAACTTCCGGCAAAGAATAGGGACAGTTGGAGCTATTGTATTGCGGCAGACATAGGTGAATCTGGAGGAGGGGAAGTGTGAACGTGTTGTGCTGCACACACACACCTACAGTACACACAAATGTATGGAGCCACATGTACACACACTTGAGCTCATGACCTGATAGCTAAATACACAGCCCGAGGTCCATCCTTCAGCTATTGAGCTCAGTTGTCACATGACTGTGAGAGCCAGGGGGCTCCTCTCCTCCTGTTCCTCCTCCTCCTCCTCCTATCACAGCCCCAGAGGTAGCCACTGCTACGCCAGGGGGAGTGAACGATTCACTTTTAACTTCCATTTCTCATGTTTTGGGTCGAGATTCACTAGCTGCCCTGAAGTTTTTTTTTTTCTTCTTCCACCTCTTCCAGCTCTCATGAAATCACAATGTGATGTATTCAGCCTGAGGTGTAGCTCTATTCACAATGCAGTTTGACACTACGAAGCCCTGCTCCCCTCTGCTCTCACAATGCACCCGTACAGACAGACTGCTGACAAGTCTGTACCGGTAATACAATTGTCCTGGCTGTAATCGACAGCTACTTTGAGTACACACTCAAAAAGGGCGACCGGTGTTTAATTCATTTCTACCGCCATAAATATGCGTATGTAAATATATATAACGCCATTATAGAGAACTTTGCCAATGAACCCTTTGTGTCTAGATTTCACATTGGATGATGTCTGCGTTGTGTTGCCAAAATAGACACTCACCAACCTGGTGTCCGACACACCCAGAAACCTATACACACATACACAGCCTGCCCGGCACTGACAGACGTGTAAGCAGATGCAGCCAGAACTGGTAATGGCAGGTGATTATAAGTGGCACACGTGCCAAACTAATTAAACCCCTGGGTTGACAGCAGCGTTTGGTTGCACTGGCATTCTGGCATGCTGGCATTAGAATAATTGTAGCAGCAGCACATTTCACCTGCGAGACTGCAGCTAACAACGTCATTTATTTTACAGCGGGCTGCGGCGGATGTTGCTACAGAGGCCCGAGTTAGCTTGCTTTAGGTTTGACACGTAAAGCAACCCCTGGCACAGAGGGGACAGCCCATTCAATCAATTTTGTTCAACCTAAATTCAAACTTAAAAATAATTTTTTTTACTCTGGTGTTAAACTTCAGGAGAGAAATGAATAGTTCACACACTCCACTGTTTGTTTGAATGTGTGAACTTGTGAGAATCACATTCATAATAAAATTCATAAAGTTTGTAAAGATATCATACAAACAGAATTTTTTTTTTTTAAATAATCCCAAATTAATTTTTACATGCATAAAGACAGTTTTCCAGTATTTCCATGTTACTCCAACAAATACAAACATCTATACATTTGTATATTATACATGGTAAAGAAAGAACAATTTATTAAAATAAATAGCTGGTAAAAAGCTTAAATTAGTAACAAGAGTTGTTAAAAAAAAATCCAGCTAAGAAATTAAGTTTCAAGCAGTGACTTAAAGGAGGACACAGAGTCATCCAGCCTGATATCCCACCTCTGCATGTCCCCCAGTCAGGACACACTGCAGCAGGCAGGCAGGAAAGAGACAAGGACAGGAGGACGAGTCTCTCTGTTCGTTCACTTCTCAGGTCATCACTTCTCCAGCTGGAGGGCTGGAGCTGTAAGCCCACCTCACAGAGGTCAGAGCTATGCCAGGAGGCCACGAACTGCACCAGGAGGCCCACCTGCACACATTCTGTGCATCTCTGCATTTACACCGCTCTCTCTCTCTCTCACACACACACACACACACACACACACACACACACACACACACACACACACACACCCACACACACCTGGATGGTTGAGTAAGAATTCTGACATGCCATGAGTTCTGTGGAAACTAGTTTGGCTGTAACCGACTTGACTGATTCATGTGATTGCCTTGTGCTGTGCAGGTGTGGCTAGGTGGCCAGGTGCCGCATCACAAGGTGTGTGCACTCAAGGCGAGAGATAAATCTGATACGGTATCTTCTTAGTGTAGGAGTGAGTCGCGTTATGCATGGAATCCATGGTCATTGTATAGTCAGGTTTATGAGCTGTGGCGTGGCGTATCATACGCTTTCATGTGATCTCCAGCCAAGACCTTATACAACCAGTATTTCTGTGCTGCAAATCACAGTAGTTACAAATAGAATGTACAGTATTCAGCTACCCAGCCATTCCCCCCATAGGCCTTCTCCATTTGCACATAATTGCTTCCTTGCTGTACTGCATACATATCACTTGCTGAAACATCACTTACACTTTTCAGGTTTTATTGCACATCCACAGACTGTGTTCAGTCTCGATAGCTAATGTGTTAAGCTGGTTGTAGAAGAAGTGAAAAATCAGCTCTTTGAAGGCACAAGTAAGTGGCCGATGGCAGCAGATAGCTGGGGCTTAGTGGATCCTCATTATGTGCTGTAGCAAGCTGATTAAAACATTTGATTTGTTCCCAGTGTGTGTATGTGTGAGCGTACAGTGAAGGGCCTGTGTGTGTATGCGTACACGTGCATGCGCTTGTATGGAAAAAAAGAGTAGGCCTTTGGGCTGCTGCGGTGTGTTATCTGTTTTTTCAACCTTGTCATACTAATTACAGTCCATATTTACGTACATTCTCTTTTTGTTTTCTGCCCTCGATAGGCATCTGTGAGCGCCTCGGCCCAGGCTCTTCTCATTAACAGACTGATGATGGTGTGATAGGTCTATCTAGTGATGATACAGGGAGCTTTCCCAAAAAAAGAGGTCATGATACAAATGTTGTCAGCTTTTTTTTCCACGACAAAGAATTATGCTCTCGTTATCATTGACACTGATTGTAATTTCGCTAGCGAGGGTTGGTGGGGAAAGTCTCCACGTTCGAATCAAAGCCAAATGAAAAAGGCATTAATGCTAACTTGTGTCAGAACCTTATTAAATTGTATTATCGCCCCATAATCAGTCACTGCTCCCTAACTTGGGTGGGGGTTGTGACATGATTAACAAGGAAGACGAAAGGAAGAAAAACAGCTACACAAAATGTATTTCTTCAAAATTCTTCTCTGTTCTGACATTTCATTTTACTGAGAAAGTTTCACTCCTTGCCTGTACTGTTCACATAAAGCTCCTTTAGCTTCATTTTATATGGGCATAAGCCAAATAGTGTGAGAGGAACTGACTGAATACTGTGTCTGAGGCACAGTACTTGTATTGGCTTTCAAAACCCAGTATCAGTAGCACAAGCAGCTAGCAGCTAGACTGCACCCAGACACCAGATGTAGCCAACGGTGACATATCATGTTTGAAAGACCGAAAAGGCAAACAACTCCCAACTGAATATTTTTCTACTTTTTTTTTCTTCTTCTTTCTTCTTCCTCTTGGGTCACTGACTCCATCACCACTTCACCAGTGGTGACCTTTGTCAAGCTACCGATCGTGTTCGCTGCACGGGTCGCTCACAACATGACGGATGGACCGGACCACACCCTGGCTTTTTGGAAACACTGTTTCTGATTAACCAAATCCCGTCAGTTAGCTTAACTGGTTACAGCCTTATTATGCGAGTCCGTGCGTGTTAGAGAGACATAGAGCAACTTACAATGGGAGTTGTAAATGGTTAAACAGGAAGCTGTGTGAGGATACACGGTGGGGTGAGCAGGATAAATCACAGACAGCTGAGTTTTATATGGGAGGGGTAGGCGGTAGGGTGTTTGGGGGTGTGAATGGTTTTATACGAGTGTGAGTGACTGATTCCCAGACACAGAGCTCAGTGCATCCTGAATGAGTAAATGGCATTTATTCAGCCGGTTAGTCTGGGAAAACATATGGTGCCATTTGGAGGCCCAGACTGGTGCACGCTGTTCTCCTGTAATTAGACTGGCCCAGCAGAGCAGCTACATAACTGCTTCATGATAACCGCCCTACTGTAGCCTACAGTGCTGCTGCCACCCAGCCCTGGCTGCAGCACAGGACCAGCACACCACATTACACATCCTGTTAACACACTGTTCAACACCAGTGAACACCGGTGACACCACAGCTCTGGCAGCTGCACATGTGCACCCAGGGCCAGCCTTGCATGGTACGTATGTGTGACGGCACAAACAAAAATACGCACTGCACTTTTCGTTCTCTTTGTGCTTGCAATATGCATCACAGTTGAGTCTGATTCACCAAAGCAGCAGCTGTGTGTGCAATCAGTGACTGGGTCTGCCTTCCTGGTGTATTCTGGGAAAGAAGGGTAACTTAAAAATGTGCAGTTTCGGCGATGAGAAAAAAAATCAAAAAAATTGTGATGTGTGTTGCTAAAATTGTAATAATTGTCTTCATTTATAGAAAGGTTGAAGTAGGAGTCAAGAAATAAAGTTATAAGAAATTCTAAAAAAGGTATAAAAAGAAATATTGCTTAAAAATATTGCTTATAAAAATCTTAAGCCGCTGCAATATAAATGTCAAATCAAAGCATATCCACGGCACATTAGCAGCTCAGTGAATGTCAAGTTCAAGTTTAACGACTACACGCCTGAAACCTCCCTCTCTATTGCAGGCTGTCTTTGTTTGGTCAGATATTGCATTATTTTATAAGTTATAAAACACTTGGTTATTGCCTTCATTTACTTTATATATGAAACTGGATACCTTTTTTTTTATACTGCCTTAGTATAGCTGCCCTGTCATTTTCAGAGAAGTTTCTATGGAATACCATTTGATTAAAATTCCTCGCTGCACACACACACAGACACAACCTAAGTTTAATATATCTGTGCATTTTTGAACCCGGGCAGCATGGTGGCTCTGTGGTTTGCTCTGTTGTCTGTGTGGACTTTGCATGTTTTCCCCATGTTTACGTGGGTTTTACTAAAAAAAAAAAATTTGTTAGCACTGTGAAAGACCAACAACCAGGCTAGAATATACCCCACGTCTTACCTAATGTGTGCTGGGATAAACTTGAGCACCCTATGGTCATGAATCCAGCAGAAAGCACAGTAAAACCCTTGTATCGTATTTTTACCCCTCAGTTTAGAGATAGTTTGCACTTAAACTGCTTTGTTTGAGATAGTGGGACACCTTTTGTTTCTCTCGGTTTTCTTTCTTCCTTATTGTCTCTGCTCTCTTCTCTTCTTAATCACTCCCCACCCTCCCTCCATCAGGATCAGGGCAGCAGATTGTGTGTCGAAGGTGTGGGTCGTGTTGGCAGGGCTGCGGGGGCGTCAGCTGGGCTGTTGTCCCATCAGGGGGGGGAACAGGCTGGCAGCCCGGCGGGAAGGCCCTGTTAAAGATACACTGCTGGGAATCGGACTGAGCCAGCGCCTGGTCCAAACCACGCACACACACACAAACACACACACCGGGAGGGATTGGTAAGGAAAGTAGTGGGGGTGTCCAAACCTGGGATAAAGACATTTCCTCCCTCATTTATAAAATCTGACACCACCAGTCTGCCCTCTCCTCCTCCCTCATCAACATCCCTTCACAAAGATCGCAGACACCCTCACAGACACATATATACACACACACACACACACGCACGCATGCTGGTGCACAGACAGTGAAAATCCAAGCTGTAGTCTAGAATCTTGAGCTGCAGTTCCTCTAATAACCACAGAATTCCTTTCAAAATCTGTCAATGTCTTCCTCAAAATAGAATGAAATGAATATTTGTTGGTCTTGATAGTTAATTATAGCCCTAACTTGGTAGCAATTTCAACAATCCTTGCTGGCTCCAGTATACGCCAAGTTGGCTACAAGCGGTAAAGCCGCGCAATAGCTTCACAACGTTCCTCCAGAAACCTTCAGCCACCTATATACAGTTTCACAGATGCTACTTCGGTGATTTCAACTTCAGTGTGTAAATCCCTACCGAATGATTTAAATCCCTCGGTTGGCTTGGAGGACATTTAAAGGTACAGCATGGACCGTCGCACGTTTCTCTACACATTCAAGACCTATTATGTACAGCTAACACCCCCTCAACACGCACACATAAAATGACATACTGTACTACATACTGTCTGTGTCCAGAAGGGGCGGTCTGCGTGGCATGCTATTCTCTTGTTGTCTGTTTAGCAAGTACAGCACGAGAGCACTGCCAAATTTGCATATGCCGCCATGTATATTTCAGCAGCGTTTAAGACACACATCACCGACAGTGAATTATGCATGGGGCTGGTACAGTGGAGGTGCTTGTTTTATGCACTTGTGAGGGGGAAATTGAACTGTGTTGTCTTCTGCTCATGACGCTCAAGGCCCAAGGCCCATTAAAGCACACGGAGCAGGCAGCCTCTAAATGGACTGCTGGTGTACATCGTATTCCCCTCTAACAAAGCAAAGGGAAATGCGTCCGACAGGTTCTGACAGCTAGGTAATAGGATTCCCACCCCTCCAAAGGGACTGACTGAGGTGCTGTTGTAGTGTCCTTGTAGACCGCTCCGTCTTTTCGCATGTGAACGTGCATGTGTGTTTGTTAAATGCGGTGCTGCGGCAGAGATGAGTGACTGAATAATTCAAAACTGGCATGTCTCACAAAATGATGCAAACCCGTGCATGGATTGTCAGTGGGAGGAATAGAGTGTTGCAGTAAAGACAGCCTAAAAGGCTCTTATGCATTATAGGCAAGCCTCTTGAAACTGTTTTCTCGTATGCAAATGTAACACACAAGCTGCAATCTCCTCCATTCACTGCAAATACAAATGAGGCATAGGGCTGTTTATGTTTGTGCTGCGCATGCGGCCGCTAGAAGAGGATGGAGGGCTGCTGGTCGAAGCACATGGAAGATACAATAAGAGACACAATTGCGCCGCTATCAACGTTTACTTCAAAGAGTGAGCAGTTAGAGCTGTGGCTTTGCCTGCACGACGGCACTTGTGTTCGCGTAAGCCTCTTCTGGACTGAGGGAACAGACTGCAGAGGATGAGCATAATTCGACATGTCATTTAAGACACCTATGCTTTCCCACTGCTCTATATTTATCCACTTGGCGGTCTCTAACAGGCCCTCGGGTCAACACATTGTGTCCCTACCTGTCAGCTCAGCAGTGGACGGGACGTATGTGGTGGATAGAGACAATATGAAGCCACCTGCTAGTCGCCCTGCCCCTCTCCTCCCCTCTCCTCTCTCCTGCTCTCTTCTCTTTGCCTCACCTTCCCACTGGATGCATTTCTGACAATTCATATATTCCTGTTATAGCGTCCTTGTTTAGCTTGGCCTAGCACCAGTGAATCTGCTATTTATAGAGTTCATTTTAGCCACCTCTGTGTGGTAAATGATGATAAGCCTAGCCTGTAATAAACAATCTCGTAAACAGCTCTGCAGCTCATGCCTTAATGGCCTTAGGGGCTTGTAAGAGCTTTATAACACATTTATTACCCCTTTAATGGCTGAGGAGCTGTGAGCCATAACATAAGCTACCACTAATTTAATTTCCTGACATATATTGGCTTTATGTTATCTTTAGGTTTTGGTTATTTTGCCAAGTTGATTGATTTTATACCTTATTCAGGGTCTTGCCTAATGCATTGTGACACCAAAGAGAACTTTATTCAACACTTGCTTCAATTATTTTGCCACTTTGTATTCAGAGTCTGGTAAGAGAAGAGGAGAAACCATTACTTTGTCAGCCAAAAGCACACATCTACTCAGAACAGACGAAAGGGCCAGCATGGGGAATAGAGATATTTGATGTTGAATCTCCCCCTATTTACAGTAGGATGCCTGAATAAACGTGTTCAGAAGCTGGAAAGCAGCTTTATGACCCATAACCCTGAGGTATTTGAAATGGAACAGCAGGACTTACTTTGAAAAAGAATAGGAGATGTGCTCTGGGCTCACTGTTTATACCTTGATGTGATTTGGACTGAAATATAAAAAAAAAGCCTGTTTATCTGTTCTTTCCCTTTCGTCCATGGCTGAAAATTGCAGGGTTTAGGAAAGGGAGGCTATTCCGATACACTGCACTGCTGGCAATGGTTGGACCAAAGGAAATCTCCTCTTTTGTTTTTAGTGTCTGAAGCTGGTATAGAAAATGATTCAACAAGTATTATTTTAAAAGTTTTCATCACATTGTTAGCTGTTTACCCCTTTTTTTTCTGTCGTAGCTGTTCCGTGTTCAAACCAGACGCCGTTGCAATCCTCATCACCGCGGCATTGTGTGTGAAGGATCCAATGGGCAAGGTACAGATTCCCCATCACACAAGTGCCCTTTCTGCAACAATTCCCCATCATGGTTTATTAAACTAACTCTGGGGCCTGGCGATCTACTTTTGGTTTCGGTGCTTTTTTTTTTTTTTTTTTTTCAAATACCAATTTCAACCCTTCCTCAATTATTCTTTTGTCTGAAAAGAGGCACGGTATCAATCTTTTATGTTTTGGAAAAATCTGATGAGTGCTATTTGCTGGACCTCCTGCTCAACAGAGATTGTGGAGCTGGCGTGGGGAGAGAAATACGAAATTGCAGTGTAAATCAATACTGGGCCAGTAATGTTTGGGGGGGGGGGATCCTCTTTCAAAGAGCAGAGCTGAATTTGTCCGCCTTATGTTTTTGATCTCTTACTGTACTCATTTCATACCAGGCGCAGTTGTTATCATAGTTGCTGTTGTTTGTATGTTATTTTAGCTTCGTTCCCAAGTAGCTATTTTACAATTTGGACGAAAATACAATTAAAGGCCCATCTGTTTCCAATGGTCCTAACGTCAGACAGATGGGGTCTGTCTATTGAAGCCATACCCGGATCCTTGGCAGGTTAGAGGCTTCAATAATGAACTTGCTAAATATGTGACCAGGCTGATTTCATCCCAACAATGCCTGTATGGGCTAGAATGGGTAAATATTATTTTTCATAAAGTCAAGCCGTCGCACTTTAGCCTTGGCGACAGTCCGGGGAAAATGCAGGACAGTGATTTTTAAAATGTGAGGATACAAAGTAATGAAGGCTACATATGCATCCATAAGCAATAGCGTAATATTCGTCCCTATATACTATCAACTCGTGAACAGCAATTCATTTTCTCATTCACATGTTTTCCATGTTTTTAGAGCATCACCTCAGAGTACTATGAAGGCACGCGTTTTCAGCAGGAGAAGCTCTCGTCCTGGTCGGGGCCCCTAACCACTAAACCTGACAATGTTAGTTAGCATTTTGTGGGACATGCAATCCTGATTCTGGTTGAGCTGCACTGGGCCACTGTAAAGGCCGCAGTACTTTACAACTTTTGAGGAGTCATGGGATTTGTCACATGCTTTCACTTTCAAACTCCTCACATTAAGCTTCAAACCACTGACCCTGTGCTTGCCCAATTATACATGTCAAAGAAAATCTCACAATCTCACACTGATCCCCAATGCATAGCGCATGTGTGTAAACAGCTTGGCCACAGTCGTGTATGCTGTTATAGAGTAGTCCTCTTACTTCCAGTCTGGGCTGCTACGATGCGGCAGTAGTCAGTAGGAAACCAAGAGAGTTCTTGCTAACTCCTGTTTTAAATACAAAGGCTACCGGAATTGTGCGACAGTAAACGGGCTAATCGAATAGGTAATAATATACCATACTAACAGCTGTCCGAAAGTGTTTAGGTTAATTGTAACAAATACACTGCCCCACCCTGTTCTGTCTGTGGGAGACACAGTTGTGTATCAGGTTTTCTGGGGACTGAGGCCGGGTCTGGGACTGATTGACTACACTGCGTTGAGCGTAATGGACTCAGGTCTTCAATGAAGTACAAGCAACCGCCCACTCCTCATGCCCTCCAAGCATGCAGGCACAAACATTTCTAACACAGTTCTTTTACCTTGAAACAAGCCTGAGGGCTCTGACCAAAACACTTCTAATATAGGAAAATTGAGCTGCTTTGAACTTTGGTGTTTTTGATAACTACTTGGTATGCTTCCTGGAGGATAACCTGTGGGCTTGGCTTCCCAAGCTTTAATCCCTTTGATTAAGTGCCAGGGCAAGATAGCTCGGCACTCAATAGGCCCTTTACCTTCCTGATACCCCCACTGTCCATGGGCTTGAAAGCACCAGTGTTCTCAGTAGGTGAATGTGAGCCCTCCTTAGACTCCTCTGCAGATAGTTGCTTTCAAAGTTTGGGCCAATAACCTCCTTCCTTTCTGTGCCCTTTCCCTTGTCCCTCATCCTGTTTCAGGTCAAGATGTCCTCTGTTGTTTTTGGTCTGTTTATACATTATGATTCATAGCAGCAAGGATGTACGTGGTACAGTACTGTGCCTCCTCGCCTCCCTTTCAGCCGCGTGGAGCTGACGGCAGGGCCACGGCCTCTACGGATTAGCAAGGCTCAGAGGAGAAGCACAGTTGCTGGGGTAATTATGCTGGGAGTTGTGGGTTGCCAGATGCAGGATGAGGCTTGGGCCTTGGTTCCATACTGGTGGATCAACCCTAGAAAGCTGCAGCTAATTGTGCAGAGCATCGAGCGCACCCAAGATCCCCGTCGTTACAACCGTCTCCCAGGTCATGACTGTTTTGTGGAAATGTGCAAAGGTTTCCTTGTCTCTTGCCTGAATGATAGATATTATTATTGTAACCATTTGACCCACATTGCATTCATCATTATAAAGACAGTTGATGATTTACAAACTGTATATTGAATTTAGCAATACATTGTCAAATCATTTTACTGTTCTGTAAGATTTTGGCACATTGATTCTTGATTTAAAGCTGGTGAAATATCCCTTGATGGCCAACTGTGTCCGCTACTTTTCTTCCCAAATGAGCTTCATATTTGACAACAAACACTATAGTCACGACCTACGGTTTTGGTATGACAAAGGAAAGAAATTACAGGTTGACTATTTGCAAAAATATTGTGTGCTGATGGCTTAGGTTCGGTAGTGGTATTCATAGTTATAAACCCATCTCAGTCAAACCCCTCATCTCCCGTTTTTACATAACTTGAAGCTTAGCAGTCTTTTTCTCATCTGTTTGTGTTTCATACATATTTGAAATGTATCATGATCTGGGTCCAAAACCCAAACAATTGTTTTGTGCAGCTATTTTTTCTTCTCTTTCGTGGGAAATTGTCATAAACCTTGAAACGTAAATGAGCTTGTTTGGTAGGAGTAAAAAAAACCTCAGACTTCAAATAACTGGCTCATATTTACTGCGTCTAGCCCCCGATGCCTGTTTTGATTGGCTCGTTGTTTCTCAAGGAGAGCTTTTGTTATGTGTTTCACTGCAGCTGCCCAAAGACAGCCCCTGGATTGAGATGCAGATAGAAGACAAGACACTCTCTAAAATTGGTTGACCCTTTCCCGGCACTCTGTACCTTCTCTGCCCTAACCGCAGATACGAGGGCACGCTGACATACTTCAGAGGCATCTTTTGTTGTTTCTCATGGGTACATTCTGCCCAGTGTTATTCCCTGTGAACCCCCTCCACACACACACACACACACACACACACATATAACCAAAACCAGTCCACAGCAGAATCCACAGCATTTGCATTTTTCTTTCACACACATCAAATATTGTATAATAAATACAGTTAAAGGATCACAGCTCGGACCATATTTGGATCGTTGCTTACATTCATAATCTAAGATGGTAGTTTGAAACTAGAACGGATGTTATTCTAACCAACTATTTCCTAACTTCTCTGTTTTGCTTTCATTATTTCTCAGTGCATCCGTCTTCAGAGCAAACAATGCCCTGTTCATGCTGTAGATTACATTCGCAGAGAGGTGAGTCTCGTACTATAAACGAGTAGAGACACTTTACTGTGGAGACTGCGGAGCAAGTTAGCACGTTCCACTAAGGTTTGTGTCTATATACATAAATTCTGCACCGCTAGTGAGCAAAACATTGAAGGATTTGCGTAGAGTACATGGCAGGTGTACTGTCGGCTTGAACAATGTCGCATACATCCCCACAGCTACATTATTTCCCAACTTTGACACATACATATAGGCTTTGCTGGCCTCTCAGTAGTCACTTCTTTGGCACTTATCCCGTGCCATGCCATCACTCCCCAACTCCAAAGCAATGTCCTATGGCATCTGAATAATGTAGGAGGTTAAGTCATCCACCATGGCAGATAGCAGCTTGACTGCATGCACGTGTGTGAATGAGTGCTCGTTTGTGTACTGCGCACGTAAATATGTGCAATATTCAAGATGGGCTCCATTACTTCTGCAGCAGGGTATCCCTTAACTCCCATCTTTTTTTAATTATTTATTTCATGAACAGTATATATATTTTGTTGGGGGTTATTGGGGCATGAATAAGCGTGTGTCACGGCCTTTTTACAATCCCTTATGAGCAAATCCCACCCCCATCCCATGCCTTGCCCCCCAGCAGGCCCAGCTCAGAGTTCTTCTGATAACCATGAAGGGATTTGGGCTGGATGGGCAGACCCTGACTGGGCTGATTGCTTTGAATGGCACTGGCTAAAGCTGCCTTTGAAAGCAGGGGCGTTGATGAGCGCCTTCTCAGAAGAGCCTGTGTAGTCACTGCCTCTGGGAGGGACCCTCTCTAATACCCCAGCATAAGATATACAGGAAGAGGCAGGGATCACCAGTCACCGCCAGCCATACACACACACACACACACACACACACACACACATATACATTCTCATAGACACCCACTTACTTAGACAACAACAGAAAAGTACTTTTAGTGAACTTTTTCTACTCTTACTTATGTTGCCTACTGGTTGATGGATCTGTTAGTGACTCAAGCTAGACGGTGCAATAACACATTTTACCCTCCCAAAACTTTGGACTGGAGTTATTCATATTATTTAAGTCCTCACTCACACAGCAGCCGCACATCTTTCTGTTTGTGCCCAGGCTCATTTGAGAATGCTCATCTGTGCAGCGTGCAATCCCAGAGAGGGAGGATTTCCGGAGGAGTACGTGGGCTTGCTTGTTTTGTCCGCTGGTTCACCTTGTCCTTTTGCTCTCATAAAACACCTTGAACACGAGAGAAGACAAATTACAGCTTCAGACGCAGGTGTCCCGGTGCGTTTTTTTAAAAATCTCTCAGCAGGGCCCCAGGGTACATTACCTGTGTTCCACAGGGCTGGCTGTGACATGGGAGCTGTCACTGGTGGGGCCCCAGAGGCCCCGGCTGCTGCTCTCTAAACAGGGTGGCCTTCTCTCTTTGATGGCCTGTCCCCCGGAGCATGGAGCTCTAAAATTAGGATGCGTCCGCACCCAGCACCCCTGACCCCAAACCCAGTTACCCCTTGACTTTGCTATCACCTTAGCCGTGGGAGCAGGCATGTCCACCATAAGAATCCTTGGTGATTAACATGAAGACACAGGCTACACAGCTTTATGCTTATTTGGGTGATTGGTGCAAGTCGAGGCACGGAGACATCGGTGCTTTGGAATACTCATCATTTCTGTGTTCATATGGAAAATTCCTAGGTAACGCTTGTTGATGTCAGCAAACCTGGTGTCAGAGTCAGAGAGTTGGGGATACGTTCTTGTCTTCCACGGCAGTCGAATGGCTTCAGGCGAAACAAGCTCATTTTGTGTGAAAGAGAGCGGGGCAAAAAGGGGGAAAAAGAAGTAGCAGTAAATTACTGATAAGTGACAGAGAGAGCAGCTTATCGTGTGACAGCATCAGTGTGGAATGAAGGCCTGGTGTGTGTGTGTGTGTGTGTGTGTGTGAGTTAACCCTTTGACACATCTCTTGGCGAGGGTGAAGGTGAGTGAATCACACAGAAGATGCACAGATGAACAGCCGTGGAAAGAAGAGAGGCGGAGAGGGAAATGAGAGTGGAGTGGGTGGTGCATACAAGCGCGCCTGGCTTTATTTTCAATTGCAGTTTACGATTTTTCATGGTCATGTCTCCCCTGCCTCCTTTTCAAAAATAATCGGCTGTCGGGTTTTTGCAAGTCTGGCCGCCTTTCATTTCAGAGGTTTGTTTTTGAAAAGGTTGCTATTATAGCCAAATGGTTTCTGTGCTTCTCTAAACACGGCGAGGCATTAGGCCGGGCTCCGGTTTCGGGGCCTGGCTCCTAATGAGAGACCCAATCACACAGAGGGAAAAGACGGATCAGTCCTGCTACACCAGACCCAACCTGTGGTTTACCTCTTGAAACATAACCACACTCCTTCGTTCTCTCTTTTTCCCCTTTTCTTTCTCTTCCACTCTGTCGTTCCCTCCACCTCCTGTCATGGCTCTTTTTTTCTTCTTCTTTTTTTAACAACCGAATTTGATCAAAGTTGATTGTGCAGCTGCACTGATCCACTCAGATCTGTAAATATATAGATTAACACCAGGGCCAAAATGTGGCCTGACAGCTCGCGTGGATTGCATGCTGCTAGAGTTCTTAGTTTCATCTCATATTGATGAAGACAGTTTACGTTTTCAGCTGCAGACAGACTGTGAGTCAGAGCAGCAACGTACAGGCTGACATGCCTTGTAAACTTAAGCAGAATATGTGTGTATATATATATATATATATAGCATACACTGCTAATTACACCTTGACTATCAAAGCAGGGAGATACTAATGGTGTATCAGGTGCTTTAGCAACTGTATAAGAAAAGAAAATGGAATAGTGGGAGTGTGCTCCCACTATAGTTTTTTTCCCCAACACTGTCATTAAGGCTGAGGGTTATTTTGTCTTTAGAGGTTTGTTATTCCGTCTGCAGCTCGCCCACGTTACAAACTTTCTAATATGAATAATAACACCAATGACCAGGGATTTTTTTTTTTTCACAAATTTCACTGCTTGTGTTCAGTGGGCTCCACTGTGGGGTCAGTTTGCTTTTGCCTTGCAAAATGTATGAACTGTGTGTGACTTTTCAGTGTCCCTGTACAGAACATGTGCTACAGTCCTGACTCAGACACATTTCTAAACTCTATACTTCTTCAACTCTAGTTCTGTCTCGTATTTTCCACCAGTCTCTCCAGTCTCCCGCCTCGTTGCTTTCTGTCATGGAGCGGAGTCATACAGTTTTGGAATAATTGCACATTTCATTTGCCAAATGAAACATCTTTAACTTGAGCGGACGTGTCTTTACATTGATTAACACCACCTCGAAGCAAACGCATGCATGTTTTTATCCATTTCAAATTCCATCTACTTTTCAATGCTACTAAAATGTGCCTTTCCTTCAGTCTGAACACATCTTCAGGGTAATCCGTTGCACTGTGAATGTCAGCACGTTGCATATCACGAGAAACACATGTACGGTTTACTTTGCACGAACGGTTCTGATTGTGAGTGCATTATGTGGAATGGTGCGCTAGCTGCTGACTCCATGGCCCTCCACAACTCTTCCTCCAGTGCTCACAGAAGCTCTTGCTCTGTGGAGGTTGCCTGTTCTAGCGCTACTGAATCACAAGACCCTGTCAGCGAGACGGTGGCTTTGACTCCTGTAAAGCTGTAGTGGAAGAGGGGACGGAGGAGAAGCAGGAGAGACGGAGAGCAGTATGCACAGAGAGTCTTCTGTCACTGCCAAGACACTCTTCAGTCTTCTTGCAGTGGGGACTATGATTTATGGAGGAGACTCCGTGTTTTAAGAACCTGAGCAGGATCACTCGCTTCTGCTGGAAGAGAGAGGGGGGAGAGAGCAGTCTCCTCTGTCCCTGGTGCTTCCCTTACACACCTATCTTAGCTCTTCTTATTTCAATTTCTGTTTATAGTTTTGACGGATTATAAGAAAGCAATGACGGATGGATACCTTCTCTTTTTTTCCCCCTCTGTTCTCTTTTCTTTCTTTTTTTTTCAAAGTGAGTGATTGTTAAACAGTTTATGTATTCTCTTTCTGCCTGTGTGTTTATTGGAGGTAGTGAATTAGGTTTGAAACCGTCACCGGAGGTTGTGTTTGAAACTTGAAAGGAAGCCCCCATAGCACAGGCCCCCTCCCTCTCTCGCTCATCCGCCCCACTCTCTCTCTCTCTCTCTCTCTCTCTCTCTCTCTCTCTCTCTCTCTCTCTCTCTCTCTCTCTCTCTCTCTCTCTCTCTCTCTCTCTCTCTCACTCATACACAACCTCACACTCTCTCAGTGTTAGCATAGTTGTCACACTGTGGCGCCGCTATCTGCACATTATTAGTTATTACTTTATCGGTTCCCAAAGCTGTCAGAAGACACCCTCCTGGAATATACAGCAGGCATAAGCCATCAGTCCTCATTACGCTAGACCCGTGTGCAATTTACACCCAGCTGCCGCTCACACACCCATGACAACATGCTTATGTGTTTTTGTGTGTGTGTGTGTGTGTGTGTGTGTGTGTGTGTGTGTGTGTGTGTGTGTGTGTGTGTGTGTGTGTGTGTGTGTGTGTGTGTGTGTGTGTGTGTGTGTGTGTGTGTGTGTGTGTGTGTGTGTGTAAGCACGCTTTTATGCAGATGACAGGGCTGCACACATGTGATATGAGCACACCTTTGAGGGAATGCACTCACATGTATAAACGGGGCAGGGCTAATGTGCAACATGATAAAAGCAGCCACCGAGGCCTTCATGTTTGCGTTTGAAGAGATCGAAGGCTCACGTTTTTTTTTTCATACGTATAGTGCTGCTGCTCCGAGCCACCAGGAGGCAGGGACAACATTAAAAAAAACTGCCGCTCAGGACAGCTCAAGTCCCGCTCAACACACAGGTGTGCAGTAAAACCCCTGAAGGCACCCGGCACAGAACAGGGCCCAGCAAGTCAGGCTGGGTGAGTTACCGCGTATCCCAGTGATAGAGATCAACACAAACGTCACATTACCTGGAAAAAAAGGTGTGTGTGTGTGTGTGTGTGTGTGTGTGTGGGTGTGGAAGAGGGAGCGCAGGGGTTGTAAAAATAAAAAAAGCATCACATCAACATAATGAATTATGTTTTGATTC
The DNA here is from genome assembly GCF_050575085.1 of Anarhichas minor. Classification (NCBI taxonomy): domain Eukaryota; kingdom Metazoa; phylum Chordata; class Actinopteri; order Perciformes; family Anarhichadidae; genus Anarhichas; species Anarhichas minor. The sequence continues at coordinate 2,018,679 of NW_027466508.1, forward strand.
AGCCCTTGCATATTTTGCCCGAGGTGGCTGTCATCAACAGATGTACTAGTCAGGTTCTCATCATTACTGTTTGCGTTGGAGTACGAAGATTGTGCAAATCAGACCTCCTGCACCGACACGCCGTCGAATGCTTATCATCCAGTCCTGCTGCCAGTGACTAGCCTCTCAATCGTCTGATCCAGCAAAGTGGCCACATTAGCTCTGACTAATTCCCTTGGCTGTGGGTTTGGGCTCAGCACACGTTCTTGAGGCCTTCTGTCACACTTTGATTGTAAGAGTAAAGTCTTTGAATTCACCCCCTCCTCCCCACATCTTTCTTTTTTTTTTTAAGAAGAGGCATCAGTTGGGCACATGGCCTTACCAGATTGTCAATCACAGGACTGACATCCGCTTTTGGCAGGAGGAAGAAGTGGGCCCATGCCTTTGTTCTTCAAGATGTCTCTTTGAACTTTCTGGAAACGTTAACATGGTGTCGTACATACAAAGTAGAAAGGAGTAAGCGCTCAATAGTGGACATCCTGACAGATGTCTATGGAGATGACAATGTGATGGTTATTTCTGTATTCATTTAGTAATTTCAGTTTCAGCTGATGTTAATACAAATCTAAGTCATGTTGCTTTTCTTCAGCAAACATCATTCCATGCTCCATTTCTCGAGAATGTATGTCACATAAAGTACAGTTTGTTGTGAGGCTCTCTGTGCAGCTGTTATAATACTTTTATGGAGGACACACTCTTAAGAAGGTCATGCACAGATACATTGCAGCATGCAAGCCTTTGAAGCAATATGGTTATTGCAAGGGAGACATGTCCCTATTTGTCTACTCCTGCATTATCAAGAGAACGCAGGCGTATGGATGGCCAGCAGCAACAGGAAGGATTTGCCATGTTGCTCTTGGATAGCCGAGGCTCCATCACACATAATGCCTAACACAATTATGCAAACTTCTTTTTCTTCCACGAGAACAACGCAAAAATAATGGCTTTAATATTATGCCCTTACCTCCAGCAAGTGTTTTGTATGCAAATGAGGTGTGATTTCATGGACGGAGAGGCGGAGTGTCTCTGGCATCCATCTTTTGTTGCCAGGCGGATTAAGGGAGATCTGTTATGGTTTGTTAACATGAGAGCTTTTGATTCGGATTGAAACGAAACCATGTGTAGAATTAGATTAAAGACAATGTGTGGTGAGCGGCGGCTCAGGCTTGTGCTGGACTTCACTCGCCCGTACACGCCAGCGCTCACCGCTGTGGGCCCATTGTTTGGCCCGGCTTCTGTTGTGAAGTGGGTTTTTGTCCTGTTTTTGTTCTGTAATGGGCTATAATAACTTATATAAATCACAGTGACTGAGCTGGAGCTCCACGGTTTGGGCTTGGCATTGATGGAAGGCCTTGGTTCTCCAGAGGACCGGCGAGCAAAAAAGTCTTGTGTATGCTGAGGGAAAGTTTGAAAGTCAGCGGGCTTTAGGTTTTGAGAGTGTTGTTTTGTTTTGCGAAGGGAATCAGCCTAAGGTTTTCTTCTGGGGAGGAAGGTCAAATATAGAGAGAGGAACGCTTTGATACTGATCTACAAACAGTGTGTTAGACCAGGACAGGTGAAGATATATATAAAAAAAACATATAAAAGGGAGCTGGATTTGTCTGAATTTCTTTCCTGTCTCTTGCCTTGCCTGAAGGGCTTTATTTCGATATCAAAAAGAAAATGAGAAAAATGATGCTGGATTACAAAATCAGGCTGTTCTCATTAAAAAAGGGCACACAAACATCAACAAAGGGATGGAACATAAATAGTGTCTTCTTCAAAACTGTGTTCAATTGGAAGCGAGTGTGTTTTTCTGCTGTTAGCTGATCTCACGTGAAGGTGTGTGATAATGTGTAGGGGATGATAAATGGAGGAATCGGGAATTAGTAAGAGCAGTCACTGTGTTCATTACCAGTCAGTGATGTTTTGTCAATTGCAGGACTCCCGTCATCTTGTAAGCTTTGGGCGGTGCGTTTAGTTACACTGCTGGGAATTGTCCATAACCCTGTTTTACATTGGAAATAGCCCAGAGGAAAAGGGGTAAGAGGAGAGAGAGGAGGGGGTGCAAAGAGTAACCACTGATTAATTATGCACATCCCTGATTGTGACATGCTATCTGCTGCTATTAATGGGCAAGGATAATCACTCTGGATTGTAATTTCAGCCTCTGACTTCAGAAGTGTACTGTGTCCAACATCAATCTGCATTGGAAACCGCAGCAATTTAGCGTTGTTGAGTCTCCAACTGAAGCTCATTTTTAAGAAGTGAAGTGTTAACGGAGAAGTGGGGGCACAAAGGGTGGAGGGTTGCTTTCAAACGGTGTCAGCCATAGACAGGCAAGTTAGAACAGGAAGATGTGCTATTACTGTACACAGCTTGAGGTTATGAAAAATAATTAGAGATCTGCATGGAAGAAAAGAATATGTGTTTTGAGGTGGCATATGAAAGTTCATAAGCTTTCATTGTTTGAACTTTTAATTCTGCTCTAAATGAGTGTCATTATTCTCACTCACACGTGGTGTTATTGTGGAGGAAGATATATACGAGTGCTTGGAAAAAATATCGCATTAAAATGTTAAATATGAGTTAATGAGAAAATAACACTCACCAGCTGATTTTTGGGCATCATCAAACCTGCCACAGAGCCATTTCAGGTACAGTATTTGCTATGAAATGTGTTTTTGTAAATGTAAATGTCTGTTTTATGTCATGTGCGTAATAACTCTGCCTATTAGAGGGAAATATAAAGAAGATAAATGGACAGTTTATTCCCCATTTTATCCAATTTCAGCACATTTTTTTCATTACAAACTCAAACCTTATAAAAAAATAAAGTGAAATCGAGCCCGGCTTTCTTTTTTTTTTGCCTTCTCCAAAAGCTTCCCTGGCAGTTTGTCTAAAAGCCGAAATGAAACGAAGAATGTAATTAGAGGGAAGGGAAACTTTTAAGGGGAATTTCAGAATGCCGAGCAATCAGAGCCTTAAAAGCCGCTTTTGGTCCCCCATCAGAGAGACTACTGCCCAGCCACAGACAGTACACAGAGTGTAACGGGCCCCCTTTCCACAGAGACACACAACGTCTTACTGTTTTTATTCTACCTTCTGTGGGTGTGCTTTGCTGCTGTCACACCTCCCTAACATTAACCTCGCTGTGTGGCTTCAGGATCCAAAGGGAAACCACAATATACAGGCTTTGTCCCGCTGGAAAGACGGGAACGGGAGCTTGGTGGTGGGTGACGGGACAAAAGTAAGAGAGACGAGGGAAGATCAGGTGTGAGAAAGGGAGAGACTTGGCGAGAGAAATGCATGAAGAATAGCATGAAAAAGTCTGTCCTTTGGTTCTTTCAGGCCCATTGGCGAGGCTAAACAAACAGCGAATGCTTTGGAGGGACACATTAACTGTAACTGCCCTTGATCTGGCAGTGTTTAGAGTGCTGTCGGCATGGCTAATAAACACTTCATTTATTTTTAATGGTGCCGGCGCCTCTCCGCAGCCTTCAAAAGTACCCTTTATTTGGGTCATTTACGGCTCTTCCTCGAGGAGCACCCGAGGGACGACAGATCCAGTCCACATCTCTGTCTGCCGGAGCACTCCAGGCCTGGGGAAAATTAATAGGGCTATCTGGGAAAAATAAATAAGTGATGGGTTTTACCTGAGAGCTCATTAAGGCAAAGTGAAAGGAGATGGGGCAGAAAGAAAAGAGATTTTAATATGAATTTTGCACCTTTTAATGTAGGACCAGGGTGATTCTTTTCTCGGTTTCGTCCTTTTTCTTTTTTCTCTTTTATTCTATTTCCTTGTGCACTCTCCTATCTTCTTCTTGCCTCTGTGTTCCTCTTCTACAGTAATTGTAAACACAGCAATTATGGATTGTGTGAGACTTAATTATAGCTTGTGCAGAGCCCTGGGGGAGCTCTGGCGGAATGCTGCGGCTGATAAAAACGCCAGCTCATCAGCACCCCTCAAATGGTGGCAAGCCCCAGCGAGAGTGGACCAAAGGGAACCGTTCCCCCAGGGCCCTCCCAGCCGAAGGACCAATTAGTATTAGGCGGGAATTAATCTTAGCGGGATACAGCCACTCAAACAGGTCCTCCCAAGGTGAGGAGGAATTAATGTGGTTTCCTTATTGGTTATTGCTGCTGTTGTCTTTTAGGTCATTCCCCACTCAGCGCATGGGCTTAGGCATCTCCATAGACCACATCGGCCTGTAGCTGACATGTGTTCCTCTGCACGCGCCGTATCGAGGCGGGAGTTGAAGGAAGCTCCTGGATTGGAAAGAACAGCTGTTCATATTTGTTGCAGCTCCATTTATCCTTTTCTGGAAGTCGGTTGGATCGGGGAAATAATTTAAGGCGTCAGTCTATAAATTCTAACTGCTTCTCGTATTAGACATTCAAAGCTCAGCCGTACTGTCAGATCCCATCAGGAGAGGGCTCATTTAGTGATCCATGCCCGGTTTGAGTATTGATTTCTGGGGAGCATGGCTCCATTAAGGTCCTGCCCGGGGGTGTGGAAGGGTCAGCAGGGGAAGTTGTGGGCTGCTGTGACCCCAGCTGCAGTTTACAATCGATTAACTCTGACTGGGAAGGGAGAAAGTCCTGGGGAAGTAAGCACAGGGCCCCACACGCGATTAGGCTACATTAGCCCTCTGGTCAGAGCTGTTCCAGGGGTTGCAGTAAGTTAATTAGCACTTTCTTATGATATCAGCGATGACGGGGGTAAAGCAGCTAGCATTGATTCGGCTTTACTCCATTTCAGCCTTGAGACCAACCACCAAAGCAGCGGATACTCCCGGCATCCCTCCATCTAATCGAGCACAACATGCACGTCACAACCTGGAAACAATTAGTAAGCACGCACTAACCCGTCCTGGATGCTAATATGCAAACTAACCCTAAGTGTTGGCCCAGTTATTTCTTCTTGTCTTTTTCAAAACACATCATGATGAATTCAGAGGGATACTGGATTTGCTTCTGGCAGTCTGCAGAAGTCTGACTACGGGGTGGTTGCTCTCTGACAATACATATATAAACCGTGCGCATGGCACATAGAACATGAGACAGAGGCTTCCACTTTGACATCCCATCACATGTCGTCCTCATGACATGCGTGTTTTTGCCTGTGACTGCTCATCGTCTCCTCTTTCTCAAGAGAAAACACAAAGAGCCTGCACTAATTTCTTATTTCGGCAATTAAAGTGTAAAGGTGTCAGCAGCTGATCGTCTTTGTCTCCCTCTCTTACCGCATAACGAACATCTCCCCATCTCGTCGTGTCTCTCCAGCAATCCCTTTGTTGTTTGCCTGGCATTTTCTTTATTTTGCCTCCTACTCTGTTCTTGTCATTCTTCTTTACCGCTCCTACTTTCTTTCTGTCTTGCGCTACATCTTTCTCTCTCCTCCACTGGTCTCACAGTACTCCCTTTGTTAAATGAAAGGTTTGCCAATAGATCACTCACTCTCTTTGTTCTTCCTCCTTTACAGTACGCTGCTCTCAATATTGTTTGTTTTACCAGCAGCTAAACTCTATTACGCTTTCTTTTTCTCTCCGTCTGTATCGCTCCATTCCGCCTGTCTGTTTTTGCTCGGGGCCTAGTCAGGCAAGTGAACAGCGACAGATGAAGCAACTTGTCTGTCAGCAGTGTTGGAGGGAATTAATCACATTCAGTAAGTGCTCTGATGAGGATTCAGAGATTCTTGTTACAGATAGAGCTATCAGGTGTGTCTGATCCGTCATGCTCTGACAGCAGCCTGGGGCGGGACACTGGGCCAGGTACTAAGGCTTGTTTAGGGCCCAGTCCTGCCCTCAGATGCTAGTGGTCATGAGTGCACAGGACTTACAATGAACACCCATCAACTCACCAAATGCGGGTTCAAATTAATTGTGGCGGGCAGTGTTGTCAAGCTACTGGCGAACCTAGCGGAAGCTGAATCTAAATTGCAAAATTGTCCAACACAAAGTGCCAGACCATGTGGGCAAGCTGTGTCCAAGCACACCTGCTACTCAGTTATGTACAGTTCACTCTGCACACCAGAGACGTGGGGAACATGCATCGGAGGTATGGCAGGATGCAGAAATTCTGCCTTTATGTTTTTGTGCATGTTGAACATTTGATCACCAAGTTGTCCGTGCATAATGAGACACAATTCTTTCTTTTCAAAGTTTCATTCCATCCGCAATTCATATCTGCAGTAACTTATTCTATAGCACAAGAACAAATAGATGCTATTTCTCAGGTTGCGTTTTCAATTACCTTAGTGATTAATGTGGTTGCATTTGTTTTTAAAAATGTATTTGTTTTATGAATATAGTTTGAAATGTGAAGGGATTCTTGCAATATGCACATAATGTTTTGTTTGGTACAATTGTAACTATAAAACCTTATTGCCAAACATAAAATATGCACATATTAATAGAGACACACATTCACATGTGGAGCAATATTAATGATGCCATTGTACCGTGCCTTTGAGAGACAGACGGACGCTAAACAGTTGAGCTCCTCTACATTAGCGGCTATATTATGTGGCCATGTCTTCACATGCCAAGGAAGTGGCTCTGCTCCTTTGGAAAGCCAAAGTGTATGTTATGGCTTTGTGACAAATCTCTGACATGACACACTAATCTGATAAGAGCTCAACCCTGAGGCCAGAGAGGGCCACTGGGACAAAAGAACAGGCTGAAAAATAATAAATATCTCTAAAATGTTACAAATTATAAGTGCTCTGCTATTGAGGGAGTCTGTATGATGTGCTCTTTGTGTCCGCACCCAGTTGGACATTCCTCAAGGTAATTTACAACATGGCTCGGAGCAATTTGTTTAAATTCAGAGCTCAAATGAAAGTGTTTGCGGCATATTGGCATATTTTTCTTGTTAAGCAATGTTTAAGGTAGAGATAGACACCGCGGTAATTGCAGGTTTGACTCAGTATGGGAGTTGAGTTAGCAGACATCAACACGCCCCTGCCTTGGGAAGAAAACGAGAATAAAAAGATAATGTTGCAGATAAAGCACGGGAGAGCTATGTCATCCACTTAACTATTTCACTGTTGGGTGACTTACATGGAGCCTGCTGAAGATGCAAAGTAGATTCAAAGTACGACGGGAAACATTTCAGCAGAATATTAACAAGAAAGCAAAAAAAAGTAACTGGGACAGAAATTAAGAATGAGGACACATCAGCCTGTAATAGCAGTAGAATAACAAACACAAGCCAAAATTAGTCTCTCACAATAAACTGACAGGGGTATAAAAACAAGTCTGCGTACATGATGTGAGATTATAATGAGGCATTGATTGTTTGTCCTCAATTTCCATTTCAGTTCCTGCTCAAATTGAAGGCAGACTTGTAAACAGCCATACCTATGTCTTTGCTGTTCTCATTAGCTTTCCCTTTTTACACGTTATTGAGCTGGAGGATCGAGATGAGAGGGCCCGTGTCACTTCCTGTTTACCGGAGTGCTTCCTGTTTTCCAGACCATGTTCTGGTCCCGAGCTGGTGTTTATCACCCGGTTTGCAACCATCTGAATGTTGCAGCCGGGGTCCTCTGGGATGTTTGTTTGTGCTGTCTTTTATTATGCCATTTTATTTTAACTGCCATTGTGGCAAGACAGGAATGTGCCATTGCTTGTTGTTGGCTGCTGGAGTGAGAAAGCCCAATTACCACGGGTCCCAGTGCCTGGTTGTAGTTGTAGGTTGGGCTGTGTGTGTGTGTGTGTGTGTGTGTGTGTGTGTGTCGGAGTTGTTCTGGTGAGCAGCTGTCCCAGGCCCCATTGGCAGTGATGGCAGGGGATGGTTACGGTTGCAACGGTGACAGCGAGGAGGAGGAAGAAGCAGACAGGCTTATAAGGGACTCCTCATGTGTTGTGTGCTGCCACCTTGGTTCTGCTCAGCAGACAGCTCTCCCTGTCTGTCTCCCCACCACTTTTAACTGCTGTCTGATGTTGTAAATTCCCGTATGAGACGCTGCCACTGAAGTCATGTGCGTTCCTCCCGGTTTACACAGTATGTGTGGCCAATTAGAGCTGGGGTTATGAGGCTGATGTATGGATTATAGTCTATTATTTCTTCTTCCCTAATGTCGACCATTAACTGCTTTGTCATTAGTTACTTTACCAACTGCGGCGGCGGCACAGGAAGGCACACAGTCTGCCATACGTATTTCTCTGTGGGTACAAGGCACGGGACACAGGAATGTGCCTGCAAAACGGTGACAATATTCTGGGAGGTTTCATTACAGTAAACCAGGAACCACAATGTATGGTTGCCATCTAATTAAAAGAAAATAGCAAGAACATCAATTTTACTTTTAAATTGGCTTTTGCATTTCAAAAATATACATTGTCGAATGGTTTGTTGAGTCATGAAATTTGCCCAGGAATTGTACAAACCACAGAAACAAACATATGAATCGTGAGTTTTCTGGTGTTGCCGCCGCAGTGTATACAATAGCATCCTGCGCATGATTCCTCTACTGTTTTGTTCCACTGTGGGCAGTGTTGTGTGTGTGTGTGTGTGTGTGTGTGACACAGCATTGACTTGCTGTCTGTCTGTCTCATACCCAGTGTGGCAGCGTAGTGAGCGGTGTCTAATGGAGCCTCTGATGAATAATGAGTCCATACACTGGTAATGTTCTGTGCCGAGTAACGGCTGCATTGGTTTCTGTCCTGTTAACTCCGCTGGTGTAAGATTGATTGCGGTGTGCTCCGCAGTCATACAAAGACACTTCATTGCTTGGCAATGAAAATAAAGCTTCTCCCGCTGAAATGAAGAGGAATGGCAATAGGGCAACAGAGGCAGACCAGCGCCAGGCCTGGAGACAACCAACAGCCCTGAATCACCAGCATGAGTGAGTGACACACCATGAAATTTGTTTACACATTGCTTTCTGCTAATTGTGGTGTGGCAGAGTTTGTTATTTTTGCCTCAGTCAAGATGAACCTTAGTCGGCCCGATTAGGCCCCTCAGTGTACTTAGAGATCCTCCACCAAGACTCTCCTTCAAATTACACTTGACACTGTGAAGAAACATCTAATAGAAGTGTGTAATGGGCTCTGATGACAAACTACACGGTTGGAAGACCATGTAATCTCCCTGCAATTAATTAAAGTGCGTCCTGTGTGTGTGTGTGCGTGTGTGTGTGTGTGTGTGTTAGCCTTTTTTTTCTCTCCTTACTCCCTTTCTCTCACACCCAGCCTAACCAGATGCCACCAAATAACTGAAATAACGTTGCCTGTCAACGGTAAAAAATGAAGACCCATACCCTAACAAAGAAAGGTACTTAGAGCTGGCAGAGGGAGGCAGATGCAGGGTTATTTATGCTCCAGTGCATCTCAGTGTCCCGGTAAGGGTCCTCCACAGCTCAACATCTGTACCTCCAGCCGCCTAATTACCCACAACACCCCTGCCCAACCGCTTCCTAGTCTGTCACCACCTCAAAGCTCGCAGGAGAGCGGCAGGAAAGAGAGAAGGTGAGAAGAGTGTTACCCCTTTGCCGGTCTTCATCGTACAGTTTCACCGTACAGTATTGTTTTTTTTTTCCCTTTTTTAATTTTCTCTGCTTCAGAAACGACTTGTCACAATGTTTTGGCTGTACTACGATTAGATTTTACAAAGCAGCTTTTATCTGAAATGCGCTCTCTTACATACACTTACTAAACCTATTATATTAAAGGAGTCTCTCTCTCTCTCTCTCTCTCTCTCTCTCTCTCTCTCTCTCTCTCTCCTTAGCTTTCTTCCCACAATGTTCTTGCACTTAACTTTTGTTATTTATTCATTACCCACCCCAGTATTGATTTGAAGACGGAGAACAATTAGGACCATTTTGGGGATAATTCCCCTGTCTTCACTTATTTTTATAAGTAAATGAGAAATTTGCCATGCTTTATGGAAGTTTTGATGGGAGCGATCAGTTTGGAGTTGCTTGAGCCATTGATTTGATTAAAGGCATTACGCATTGTCTAATGAGTTTTACACATGGCTGAGTGGTGAATAATCACCCAGTGATTTCTGACCCAGAACTCTTCTTCACACCCCCTCCTCCTCTTATTTTTTTCTCACTTTCTCTCTTCCTCACTCTCCGAGCAAAGGACCAGACACTCGGTACTTCACAGAAGAGGTAACGGAAATCAATCGAGACTGTGATTTGAGGAGTTTTTTTTTTTTCTTTTCTATTTTCTCTCAAGTTAAATTGATTATTTTGCATGTTTCGCTTTAATAATCATTTTAGGTAGGTGTTCAGTAAATGTGCAGAAAATTAATATGAATATTAGGTGTCAAGCCTCTTTGCATGATCAGTTTTGAAAACTATAAATTTTACCCGGCTGCAAATTGTCTTGCAATTAAAGCATATTGTGTATACTAAACAGTGTCTCTACTGGGTGTTTAGCTTTATCGAGCCTGTCTGGAGATGGAACTCATACCTGCTGCTCTGTGAATTGCAGCACATAAAAGATGGACTGAATGTTTTCCCGGGGAATATTGCCCTCTCCAAAAGACCAATCCGTCTTGCTTAGGGAGGCAATCTTAGGTGCGGTAGATAAACTAATATTTGTGTATAACCTCAGTCAGACAATACAAATGATCGGATGATTTTTCATCTCCTTATGCATACAGGGAAATATGAAAAATTGAGGTTTAGGAATATTTGCAGGGTCTGCGAGGCGGCTGGCTGGGCCGCTGAGTGCCCTGGGCCACGCTCCTCACCAACGACTGCAGAGTGAAGAGTGATGAGAATATTATACCCGTCTGTTTCCCGTCACTCCTCATCCTCCCCTCCCACCTTCTTCATTCTCACCCCACTAATTCATGCGGCCACAAGATGGAGAGAGAGGGAGCGAGCGAGGTGAAATGAGAGAGAGCAGTGCCCAGGCCGCCCCTCTGGTTTGCCGTCTTTGACTTTCGCCTTCTCCCCGCCACCCACGATTGACAATCACACTGACATAAATCTCCCGATCCCTCTCGCTCCTCTTTGTTGTCCCTCCCACCCTCGACCAACACCTCCGCCACCACTGCCAACTCCTGCCACCGACACGTGCACGTTCTCTTCATCCCGTGGCCCTCGGCTCTCACACTGCTCGGAGCCTTTTATTGGGTTAATCTGCTGGCGTTACCGGGCCAAACTATTCAACGCAATGGGGAGCTGATGGGCAGATGGGGGGCACATTGTCAGCGTAGAAGTTCTGTTGTACTGAAACTCATCGTTGTGGAGATATTAAGGAGGCTTCAATCTTGAGTCTGTGCCATCTGTGTGTCATCGTAAGATGCCATACATGATCTTAAATCCAAAATATAAAAAATGAACTTTTCTTCATCCAGCATGTCTTGTAGATTTATTTTATATATAAGTTATGCAAGAACCTTCAACAACCAGCTTCAGACATTTTTTATATATAATGAGCAGCCTTTGAGACCACGGTACAGTATTTGTTCTACTAGCGTCAGTCAGAAAAAGGGCATGTTTTCTCATAAGACAGAGTGCATTTGGCTCCCTTAAAATATAACAGCTCGGTGTCCCTTTTTATCCTTCTTCCCTGCCTTGAAAAAAACTGCTGAATCCCACAGAATCCAGCCGTCAAGTGCAATTCCCCTCACCACCACCCCCTGACACGGAGATGGTGACATTTACCCCCACACCCCGTTCCCCCCCTCCCCGGGTTTGGGGGATTTTATTTTTAGTTTATTGCGTCGCCTCACGCCAAAGCCTCCATGTTTTCCCTTGAAAACCTTTCTGTTTGCTCTCTATATTTCTGCATTATCTGACTTTGCCCTCTGCTTTTCAATATGTCTATTTTTCTCCCCCTTTTTTATTTCATTTTCTCCCTCCCTCCCTCCCTGTCTTTGCATCTCCCGCTGTCTCCCTCTCCCATCCTCGCTCTCTCTACTTTAGCTTCACTACGGTGGAGAACTTCTCCCCTCCCCTGTTCATGATAAATCAGGGGTCTGAGCGGCGGCGCTCGGTCAGAGGCATCAGTCGCGAGGCTGATGAGATAAGCGCCGCTCATCTCTCTGCCCTGTATGGAGATTTATTGGGCTGGGATAAGCAACAAGCTAGCCATCACTCTCAGCCAAATAGACTCCCCGCCTGCATGTGTTTATTCTTATTGCACTGCCACGACCACTGCCGCTGTCAGGGGTGGAGTAGCCCCCGGAGGCCTGCTCCGTGGTAGAGGAAGCCTAGCCCTGCTCTCTGGATCATTACCTTCTATTAGATCAAGAAAACAAGCCTCCACACTGGGGCTCTGAGTGACACTGATGGCCCAATTTCCCTCTATCTCTGAGGACCACATAGGCATATATAAAATAAGGTTATTGTTTATATTGGCTCTTCACATCCGAGTGTCAATGGTGTTGTCTTCCTTGTGTATAGTTCTCCTTTTGCTGCATTGCATATGAAAGAAAACATCCTAATTATTCATGTACAAACATGTATTTCACTGGTGTGGTCAGATGACAGGGGGCATTCAGGGGCAAGTGTGGTCTGAATGGATGTACATATTGGCTTTGTGGACAATGAATGTGTGTTCTTTAAAAACAACGTGCCCCGTGTAGCTTCACCTGCTCCCAGTAATGAAAGCTACTCTATGTCATGAAAGAAGAAATAACAAAATAGTCCCGCAGCCTTACTTGGTCTGGTATGACCAGTAGCTCATGGTGGCTAATGCTAGCTATCGTTAGGAAACAAAAAATATCCCTTTCTTACCTGTGCTACATTTACACTATGATTTAGTGTGCAACAGATACACTTTTCATAACTGTATCACTAAAGTAAAGCACAGAGTAGACACACCCTCCATGACAAGTGTAGTGTTTGTTGTTTCCTGCTCGTGAGCCTTCTTGCTCTCATCCAGGGGCTGTTATCAACATGCAGATCGCAAATGGTGGCAATGTCACGTTTCAGAAGTGATTGTCGCTCACAGATAACATCTGTTCATTTTGCAACTTGTCAAAAATGAACAGGAAATGATATCACATTGCAAACCGCATGGTGAAAACGGGCCTCAGGTAATCTCGCAATTGCCATATGTGACCACAGTGGCCGCTGTTCAGCAAAGGTTACATCGTCTCACTCTAACTCCTCTTCTACCGGCTGCTGATGACAGCATTAATTTCAGGCGACCAGCAGTCTAACACATTAACTGTTGCCCGGCATGGTGTCAGAGAGCCGCGGGCCAGGATGTGCACATCTAGCAGCCACTTCTCCCCCCCCCCCCCCCTCGCTCCCTCGAAAACACACTCCACTCACCCAACAAGTTCTCCACAAATTGCTTTTACCCTCCTCACCCCGTGAGTGTACACACGCAGTCACATGCGCACACAAAGTTAGGCCTTGGAGGGGTAGCGGGGGTTAGTTTTTCGTCACTCAGGTTATATTTAATCACGGCTGGTGGATGAGGAGGCTTTTCTCTTTATGAAAGGTATTAGAGCAGCATTGTGTTTTCACTCAGCTTTACACTCTGCCCCCATGCTTTTCTTCCCCTGACCTCTGTTACCATGTGCCAGGGAGGAATTTGATAAAGTGACATCGGGCCCCCGCTATCTCTTCTTCTCTCCCCATCTCTGTCTCAGACTCTAATGGTGCGTCTGGCAGGTCTGGTCTGCCTCTCATCTCATCAGTGGGGTCACACCTTTGGGCTGCCCTCGCTCTCTTTCCCCGAGCACTTGCCTTGTCATTTATTTTGCTGCTGAATCGGCCAGCGAACCGGCAGGTCCGATTCAATCTCCTACATCCTGAGGCTGATGTACCGGACAGAGCCAGCGCCTTCTGCGATAGCGCTCCCAGAAATGAAGCGGGGGGCAGGGTTTTACAGCAGGAACATCAGGCCCCCTTGTCTTGCAACTTCCTGCCCACCACTCATCCTTTGCTCTCTCCTCACTGAACCTAAACCTACAGTGAGGATTTTCTTGCGCCATACATTGTTAAAACACACTTTCGTTAAGCCAAGGAATCGCACTCTGACAGAATACTCTATCATTCAACTTTCCCTCTGCATCCGTATGCGACTCACCCCAACCCTAGTTGATCTGTACTACTTCTACTTAAGGGGCCCCATTCTCTTTGATCTAACTAAAGTTACAGAGGAAAGTGTGAAGCATTGGGAAAGCTCCAGCAGGGGGGTTTATGCCCTTTCAACACTTTGAGAAGCTGGGGATGCTCTCCATTCTGCTTCAAGTTGCACCCGGGGACTCTCCCCACTTCACTAGCATGCATCAGCAGACACTTGGTCATTAGGTAGATTGACAGTGATTGTCTGGCCTGCAGAGCCGAGGCAGCCTCTGCTCTGCTCAGATGCCTGCTTTGAAATGCACACATATAGATTTTGTGTGGGTGAACAGAATTAACAGAAAACGTTACAAGCGAAGGTAATCGATAATGGTGTGAAAGATGCGGCGGACAGTGTGGAAATCACATTTTGGACAGGTTGCTGCTCCATAATTGATTGGGTGTAGCTTTAAGCAGCTGATGTTTTTTTTTTTTTCTGCTTCTTTAATTTAAGGGCTGATGGTCAGTGCCGCACTGCTGCTCATGCCTTTCGCACTGAAGAAGGCGAAAGGTGTACTGCGGAAGATGGTGTAAACCAAATCTGAGGCGCCCTCAGAGTGCGATTTCCTGCCTTACAGAACTGGGCTGCTTGTTGTTTTGAGGATATTGGGGACTCATTTGCTTTTCCGTGGGCTGTGTGAGTCGGGCATGTTGTACAAAATGCTCCACAACTTCTTACTGTCCTGTTAGATCCAACATGATGAAATGCATTCATGCGATTTGAACTTGATCAGACTCCTGTCCTCGTATTCCAGCATTAGTGCGTTTCCTTTTGTGTCTCTCGATGTGTGCACATGCAGAGAGGACAAGGATCTTGAGGAGGTTGGGTCTGTCCTCTATTATTCATCAGTGGTAATGAGTGAAAGGAGCTGGCAGCATCTGTGGACTTATTGATCCTATCCTCTGGTTTCGTGCCTCACCTCCGGTGGGGGAGGGGAGAAGGAGGTGGGCTGAACCCAGACGCACACCTCTTCTCTGGAGCCTAGGGAACGTGCCCAGCCCCCTGTTTCTCTGCCCTGGCTGCCCGGCCACCTGGCACTGAGACATTAGTGTCTCATTGTCTTGCCATGGTTTAGACATCTGTGATCACACAAGATCTGTCCTCTATTGATATTCGTAAATGGAAAAAACAATTAAGGTGAATTTTTGTAAAGTATCACAAAGTGCGTTAACGCCTGTAACTACTCAAATAACTGTCACTGTGAAATTTGCACCGTCTTTTTTATAGAATGCCCTGCCTTTATTCACATTTACCTTATGTTCACCATGAATGGTGTTCATTTTGGAAACTGTCAGACAAATATAATGTTGAATTTTATGAAGGACGTGTAAAGACCATGAGGCAATAACCCTCAGCTGGCCTGTCGACCATACTGTATATCTGAACCTTGCAGAGGCCTCCCTCTCGCTCTCCATGCCGATGTATTTCCCCCACTCCACCCATTTTACTGCCTTAGTGCACAAATGCAAGCGGTCCAAATTAGGCCTGCCCCCTTATAATACCACAGAGAGGGGAGAAGCAACCATTATGAATTATCCTTAATTACAGCCATTTCCTAAACTAATAAAGCTGCTAAATCTTTACTGCAAAGGTTAGTTTACCCAGCATGCATTAAAAAAAAGCTGCACGTGTGTGCGTCCATGCCTCCTGCCTTCTGTGTGTGTGTGTGTGTATGTGCATGCACATGGTGTGCGAGCTCATGCATTCAAGCGTACATGCTTGGTGATTGGTGTGGGTAAAGTGTGTGTGTGTGGGCGCAAGAGAGCTGGCTGGTTGACTGGCTGGCTGGCAGCACCCATAGTCCCATTAATTTCACGTGGGCTCCCTATCACCAGCCACAGATGCCTATAGACACGTAAATGAGTCTCCAGCGAGCGGTGGGCCGCCTCAGCCAGCCAGCTCGGGCCTAATGGGCTGGAAAGCCAGCGTATGTGACGGCAGGAGATGAGGGCCTTATTTACACTGGCAGACATTAGTGGATGGACGCTGATTCACTGATTAACACGTCAGCCTCCCCCCCCCCCCCCCCCATGCCTCCAGCAGTTCTCTTCATCCCTTAACCTCTCTCCCTTCAAACCTCTACGCTCATAACTACACCAAAAAGAAATCCATATACAAACATATCCTCTTCCTCTAGTTTTCTCCCCTTACTTTTATTTCTTCTCCGAGCATCCCACACCATTCACATGCCCATACTATAGACACATACCCGCTATAAGAGACACACAAACACACACATACACAATACCCAGTGTTGGAAATGCATGGTGGCAGGTTGCTGAGAAGGGGGAAGCCATCTGTGAATGATAGCTCCTGTGGAAAGATAATGTTTCTCATGCAGCGCCGAGTGAGGCGCTGATGGAAGAAGATGACTTTTTGAATGGTTAAGTGGGTAAACGTTAGATCACGGCCACAGCGCTCCCGTTCGCCTCACCCACCATCAATCCCTCCCTCTCTCTTTTCCTCTCTCCCTCGCTCTGCCTTTCTCTCTCTTCTCGTCTACTAGATTGTTTATTGAAAAGGCACAAGGAGGCCGCCGATAAGAGAGGCAAGGCTAATGCCATGATTTGTGTCAGTCACGCCGTACAATTTGTTACAATCGCGACACTTATCACAATATAATATGTTTATTCTGGTCAATTAAGTGGCACAGGAAGGCTCCTGCATTTGAAGTGTCACATGCGAGATGGGATAGGGTGAGGCCGATCAAAGGAAATGGAACTAATCTAATTGCACAGCATCTCACGCTGCTGCCGTCATAGGCATTGCCATCACCAGTCAGCCCATATACCGATGCATTTTAGGAGAAAAGAAGGGACATCAGTATCCGGGTTTACAGATACAGCGATGGCCAGGTTCTGTTTTGTTTGACTGGCACATGTGTATGCATAAAAGCAGACACAGACAATTGTTGAAAATGTATTCACAATGCAACCCTTTGCTCAGACAAAAGACATGCTCAGGTGTTCATAGGCGCTGTTGTGTTCCAGCGTACGGAAGATCCCAAAAGAGCCAGAGTATACATAAAAGCAGGCCAGGCAGTGAAGGCAGGCTGTGTAGCGGACCAGTGCTTCTATCGATCTGAGAGGGTTCATTAGGTAAGTGCTGACATCACAGATTGATGTCTCTTTAAACCAGTGCCTGCCGAGGAGCTGACAAGGAAAATCAGCACTATTGACTCCCTTAGCGGTGTGTGTGTGTGTTTGTGTGTGTACCTTTGCAACATATCAGTGTGGGAACACACTTTCTTTCATATTTGAGGACATCAATGTCAATGTGCACATATGTGCCAATAAGAATGAACACGTGTCTACAAGCGTATGGCAAACGGGTGTGTCTTTTTTTGTGTGCGTGCGTTTCCCTAGACGCCAAACTAAATAGCCTCGTCTTTGATGGGCTCCTTGGGTGTAGGTGTTCACTAATTCTGCTAGTTATACACTCAGCGATGCGGCTAAGGAGCCTGTCAGCCCGTTTCTGCCTTTTGCACCACCATTCATCCATCTACCATGACAGAGTGGGGAAGAGATGGAGTGGAAAATGGGGATGAAGAGGAAAGGAGATGATATAGGGTGGAGCAGTCAGAGATTGACTGGATTGCATCTCTCTCCATCTATATTTCATCGGCACGTTCAGGAATAGTTTTTGGTAATTATGTTGTGCAAGATTCCGAGTAATTTGTAATCCAGAGAGACTCTTGGCGCGGAGCTGCTTACATTTCATGTGAGGCCTCAAAGTTGTTCAGTTGAAATTTAAGATGTAGGACTTGAGGATTCTTTAATTTGTCTTGTGGAAAAGAGACTGAAAGTTGTCTCTTTATATGACCCCAGTCCCCTCACCCAGTACTTGTCGATTGATTTGAGATGTCGTTTGTATCTGATGTGTTTCTCTAATTAAGATCAGGGGAGAATCATTGGCATTGAGCAGCTCTACACGCCCATCGATTGGACGGGAAGTGAGTGAGTGTTTGTGAGGAGAGTGTGGACAGCAGTGACAGGACTCAAACTGGTGGGTGGAGCCACAGTCACAGCGACACCTGATTAAGTAAGATGGTCCGTATAACATCCAGAGTGTCTTTTTTAGGTAATCTCGGGTGCAACATGGCACACAGTCTTTTGAGAAATTAGTGTCTTATTATATCGTGGCGCAGGTGCCGAAGAACAGCCGAGACTGTTGCATTTTGCAAAAGCAGCGCCTGTGGCCTTCTGATTAGAGCTTTACTTCTGGCAGCACCAGGCAGTTAAAATCATCAATTTCCTATTTTTTTTTATGTTGCAGCTGTAATAACCGATTTTTGTAGCTGCTGATCTGCATCTATTGTGATCCATAGCAAAGTATTCAATACTTTGTAATACATTCTAACGGAGGGCATTGACAAGTGGAGATCAACGGCACATAAGCCCTGATGGTAATACAATAAACATTACCTCCTCTAAACACCATGGCACCACATCCTGCTGCTTTAAATGAGCAATTGATCAGCTCTTTTGGAACATGAACAGGGTGTCTTCATGTCCAGTTGAAATGTCTTTAAACGATCAATAGTCCGGGAGAAACAGAGGCAAATTGACTTATCTCGCTTTAATGTATCAATACTCAAGATGGTGAATTCTCACAAATAAGGACAAGTGAGAGAAAAAAACCAGTTTAGAAAGTTTGCTCGTACTTTATTTTAGCCTGAGCTGAGCATAATGCAAAGTAAGTGTTTGGATTGTGGAATGTGCAGAACCGAAGGCATGAATCCCTTCCAGGCCACCACCACCACAGGCACATCCCCATTGGCTGCCTCTAGGAGATTAAAGAGAATAATTGCCAGCTGATTGGCTGTTTAATTTTTCATGGACCTTTGATGCACAGGGTGTTTGTATTACCTTTATCAGCGGGCATAATAATGGGATAGAGTTTGACACACTTAAGTAAAACAGGCTCCTTCACAAAATAAAGGAGCGGCTACTCTTCGTCTCAGCAGAAACAAACAGACTGCAGCGGGGCGTCAGTGATTCTCTGCAGTTCTTGAAACAGTCTTCTATGCAGCTAATGAATTACAATGAAAGAAAAGTTCAATGTATCCATATGGAGGTCCCATGGACTGATCCAAAAAGAAAATTACAAACGCATATCAATGCTCACACGATATTGTAATTTAAATAGAATAAATACAAACTTAAATACATTTTCTGATCAACATATTAGAAACACCTTCCTGTTTCATGCAGTGTAGTCAAACGCAACTCGACTACTAAGTATGGCCTCAAATTGTACCATTGCCTTGAGTTAACAAACAAACTGCTGAGCATTTCAAGTGGGATACATGCAGTGTTTATTGCATGGCTGTTGTATTCCATTGCACAGATGTTTATGTTTCAGGCATTGAGTCATTGTACAAAAACAGGTAGTTGCCTATTTGTAATGGACTGATATGTATCCCTGCGCATTATGTTTAATTTCACATTTTTGGGAATCTTCTGGTCTCCACTCCAGCATAAAGTGTGTTTACCACCTCTCTGAACGCAGTGTGGAAGTACATGAGAGCTAGTTGTGCCAGCTCCCTCCAGACCAGCTGCAGTTGACGGTCCCGTGTTCATACCTCCGCCTGGTGACACTAATCTCTTCCTGTAGGTGACCTACCTCCTCATTCCCAATCTGTTTGTGTGTGTGTGTGTAGGTGTGTGTGTGTGTTGTGTGATGGTTGCAGCGTATGTCTCCTCTGCGGTTCCGCTTCGGAGGTCCAGGAACGGAGAGCCTCTCATGGTTGTCACTTTGAGGTGGGAGAGCAATCATTTCCTTGGACAACAGTCCCATCCTCATCCCTGCTTCCCGCCCGCTCGGATTAGTTCCTCTCGCTGAGAAGATTTGCATCCAAAATATTTTCTCCTTATTTCTTTTTTTTTCTCCATTTTTCCTGTTTTCTTTACATCGTCTTCCATCCTTGTCTCCTTTTCTCTGCCCTCCTCTGTTTCCTCTGCCTCGTTCTCCCCCCGGACGCTGTAGAGCATTTTATTACAGTTGTCAGAAAGAGTAGCAATTCTATTGTGGGGTGATTACGACAGGGTGTTTTACCCACAGATCACCAGAGCAATTAAAATCTGTAAATAAGGCTACCCATGATGCCTCAGTCCAAACAATGGGGTCCCGTAGGAAGTGTTTGTTTGAAGGGGAACTGTGGAAGAGAGAGTTTCTCTCTCTTTGACTCTCTCTCTCTCTCTCTCTCTCTCTCTCTCTCTCTCATTAATTAGGAGGCGCTCCTTCTACCCGACACAGCTGTGTCGATGGGCAGCTTTGCACAATCGAAGTGACACATATTTCAGACACAAGATGAAGTTGTTTACTTTTGTGTAAGACCTCGCATTACGCCACTGCACTTTGTTTTGCAGCATGGCAAAGATAATGCAGGACGCTTCTGTAATTGTGCTATACAGCTGTGAGAGAGAGAGGCCTGCGCCAGCTACTGAGGCAGACAAGTAGACACACTTATACTTGCACATATAGGACTAACACACAGACACATAAAATGTGACACTTGGAGTTTGAATTTGATGGAATAGATTGATCGGCAATGAGGTAAGAGATAGTAAAATTGGAAACTATTGTTGTCCTGTTTCAACAGTCATTTGCAGTAATTTGGCACCATATTAATATTGGATTTCTTTTCCTGAGTGCTACGATTGTGGCTATTCTTTTGGCCTGGTTTTCTTATAGTCACTTGGCAATATGTCACATCGGTACCCTGGCATAACCGGAGGACAATGCTGCCAGATGACCAAGACAATGCTGCCAGAGAACGTCATATTCCTTGAAGGAACAGCTTAATTAGTGCTGAAGCTAGCCATTAGTACAGAGAGCTACTTTAACCCTGGTTTAGCCTCCTAACTGGCGTGGCCGTTAATAACCGCCTGGTTCACATCAGTTCACAAAGTGATGCAAGCACCCCAAACGCCTTAACTACTTTTTAGTGTTTCTTTTTCTTTGTAGAGACAAAAGGCCTCTTTGTAGTTTCGTGGGAAGACATGTGGAACATGTCATGTATTTGGTGTCAGGATGTGCGCGTACCGCTTCCGCAACCACCCCCGACCGGCTTCATAAATTACTCACGAGTGGAGTTCGGGCAGGTTGGAGCAAAGGAACCAGACAGATAGAAGGAGGGACCGTGGGAGTGCTGCAGCTCGACACAGCACCGCGATGATGCCAGGCTCCATGGGCCTCACCAGAGGCTATATGCCTTACCAAGATCCTGTTTACAGTCAGCCAAAGAAGCTGCCAGCCACCCATTTACATAACGCTGCCTGCGGTCCTCTGCGGAAACTAATTTCTCTCTGCCGGAGATGCACCGTGATGTTGCCTGCTCTGTAACCCGTCTCACTTTGCAATTCTGTGTCTTGTATTTCTCTCTTTTGTCTCCATCTGTTTTCCTCCCATCTCATCTTTCCATCACACTTTCTTTTGCTGTGCCTCTAATTTTTTTCCCCCATGCTATATCTGTCTTCTCTTGTTTTTTCTTGGCTATCTTCCAGCCCTTACAATCGAATTCTGTCCTTTCCTGTTAATTCAGTGATTGTTGAAAGTATTCCAGGTACATGTTGTCACTGAAGATGTAACAAGATCGTCGGCATAACAAGGTATCCCATGGTAGTGTTATAGCATATAGGTCAATATAAAAGTTGCATATAGGTTGATTTGTGTGCAGCTTGTACTCCACCTGTCCAATGGGTTAGTGGGAGTGTTTTTTATCACAAAGATTCTTATGAGGAAGTGTGTGCGTGTCATTCTGCGTGTGTTTAAATTCAAAATATGTATACTTTGCATAAATCTTTTTCTGCTCCTTTGGTGTGCAAATATATAATTGATTGTTGACGTAAGTGTACTTCATCCGTTTCACTATTTGCATGGTGTCGTCTTCTATCTATGTGCATGTCAGTGTGCCATGTCCACTCTGCTGTGTTATTTGTGGTTGTGTTTCTACACTCGGCACACCTCTGCTTGAGCCTGCCATCTTCAGCCTTTTCCCCTTGTTCTGTTCTGTCATATGTTTGTGCAGATTTTTATTTTTTTTTCAGCTTGAGCCACTTGTGTAGTTGCCATGTTCATGTGCCTGTACATCAGTGAGCATCTGCTCTTTCAACAAGGTCCCCTTGGCCTCAAATGTCAGAGCAAGCAGCTGCCAGACAAGTGCATTGTGCAGCAGGCTTGTGTTTCGCCTCCTCCCATCCCTCCACTTCTTGTTCTGTGATGTTAACTGTGATTGAAAGTAAGTAGGCAGCAGCAAGTGAGGGAGAGATGAGGGGAAGGGTCGCTGCTTTCTACAGACTTGGACTCCTGTAGTTTGGAGGAGTACTGTTGTTGCTGTTGCTCAGGGCCTGGCTGTTCTCCAGGGCTTTAGGGTCAGGTGGGGGGAGATGTTCTGTTGTGCATTAGGTAAGGCTTCTTCTGTCCTCTTGTGTGAAAGGCCACTACAATGGGAAGCCATTTGAAGCATGTCCATGTTGTAGTCCATGAACTATAGGGCATCAGGGGACAAACTGCGTGTGCACATTTATCCATAAGTGTCTCAGTGTGTGTGTGTGTGTGTGTGTGTGTGTACACGCACAGGTCTGAATTTGCTTGTATATGCTCTTATATACCTTTTATATGTCTGCATTGGCAGTGTAACATTTTAGACAATGTGGATCCCCTGGTGCACTTCACAGTACATATGGTGCTACACAATGACATAGTACGCCTGTATCAGACTATATGCGGGCTTGTTGCACGCCTGTATGTGTGTGCGTGTGTGTTTGTGTGTGTATGAGCGAGTAGTCGCAGGATGGGAGCAGTGAGGCGGAAGAGATGGAGGGCAAAGAGACAGGCAGGTACCCCCCAGGAGGTGCCTGGGGGGCAGTGGGCCAGGGGTAGCCCCTCCAGCTTCCCCCCCAGCACACTCTGCTCTGCTCTCAGACACTTCTATTGATTTGTTCAGCAGATATGACCACAGGTTAGCTGCTCTGCTAAGTACTGCTCTTTTCACCTCCCTTTGCCTGCAAACAAAGGCTGGACACAGGCTGCATTTGATGTCAGGTGATGTTGTATTCCTTGGCATTACATTTTCTAGCCACACTACCTATAGACCCCCTCCCTGGCACAGAGGATGTATGGTGTATATTATTTTCATGTAACCATCAGGGGGCACTGTTCGACTCACTCCTGCCCCGTAAACGACCCAACCGGCACCTGGCATACCTCCCCATTGTCGGTTCCTGAGGCTGTAGGAAGCCACGAGTTCACTGCTTTGGCAGGTCTACAAGCTGTGAGAAAAAAGACCCTTTAGAGTAGCTGTCAATCAATCCACCGCCTTCATCGCAGGATCCCAGAAAGTAGAAATTCTGTGTTAAATCAAGCCTAAAGTGGATTAGTCCACACGGCAGCTTGAATTGTGCCTGTATTTTGCTATATGTGATCAACATGTGTCGCGAAGTGTAAAGTTTGAACCTGACAGATGTAGATGGAAGCCAAAGCAACTCTTGATCAGCTTAAGACAGTTCATCTCATTGCCAAGCTCTTATGTGATCGGAAGCCAGTCGGCAGCACCTCTGTGCTCGCTGACAGGTGGATGAATCGAGTCTTCAAAAGGCCTCATTGGAGACACATTAACATGAGCCGAGCTTCCTGAAGTACTCCGACTTTTTGAGCTGTCACAGGTGGCAGATGAGATGAAGCTACTATGCTGCTCTGCTTGTTTCGTAACATAACCCAACTCGTGTTGAGAAGAAAATTGGCACCTGCTTGACACCTATTAAAAGACGTTTCTGAGATTTGAGGGAGGGTTGTTGTAACATGCCTTGTATTATTAATTAAAACAACCTCCTCTGAGTCATCATGAGCTTCTCATGTGCCCGACGACGGAACAGGTGTGAAGGTAAAACAATGAGCAGTTAAAAAAAAGGAACACCGCAAAGGGTGTGGGTGGAATACAACTTCCCACGCTTTAGTTGCAAGCAAATATGTCCTTACAAGACACCGCGACATAGTTTATCATTGTTAATGAGGAAGCTGCAGTGTAGGACAGCGTAATACCAAGTCGTGATATTGTTTTTCTTTCTTCTTGCACATAGTCACATGTCATTTATCATGCCAGACTTGTTAGTGTGTGCTAAACTGCTGTTCTGGTGGATGAGAAATGGAGGCTATTACCCGCCATGTCAGCCATAAGAAATAAAATGCGTTCCAGGCTGAGGGCTACCTGCACGATGTGACTGAATGGGACGCGCGTCTTAAAAGATATCAATAGTTTTGAATGGTCATATTTCAGACGTCACGTATTCTTGCAATGCAATGACAAAAGTGTAATTTTACTTTTCACTAACTTTCTCAGTGCAGTGTGCTTTCAGAACATGCAGTATACCTCCTATATGTACCTCAATGTTATACACATGTAAGTTGGTAGCCATCTCGTGTTTCACACCGAAGTACGGTTGCATGTCAAGAAGTAACCAACGCATGGGTCAAATGGCATTACAGAAAGAAAAGACATTCATCAGACCCGTAGAATCTTAAGTGTCGTTAACTACCATTTAATGTTTGAGAGCTCCTTCAAACAGGAAAATCAAACTGTATGCCTGTTTGCTATAAATGGTAGATTCACTGACGTAAGTTTCTTACAGTCGTAATATACGCAACATCAGCTGTGCCCAAAGTGCATCAACAAAACGATTAATACGTCAATCAAATACAGATACACAGGATATAATGAAAGAAGAACAGCAGACAAGTTAAAACTAACCAACAGGGATATGATTGACACATGCAGCTAAGGGATATTGGCACATTTTCTGAAATGGCATGAGACCTTATGTAACCCCTTTTTTAAGAACCTACCTGGTGTATAGCGAATGATCGATTGATTGGCACACAAAGAAGTACTGGTACATTTCAACATTCCACCCCTCTCCGGGCTCCAAGGCCTTCGTGGCTTCAGCTGTTTTGCTAGCTACCAATACCACTTACCTGCAACATGAACGGGGAGGACAGGGACTAATTGCTGGGACAGAATGTACCCAACTGTGGGGTGTGCAGTTGTCTGGGCCTGGTCCAAGCCCTGTTTATCTCAACCTCTGTTGGCAGTCATACACACACCACACACGCTATGCTCTGATTTAACCAGAGGCAAAGTCTCCGCCAACCCCCACTCTCACTCATCAAAGATTCATAAAGGCAAGGTTCTCAATGATTTTCTGTCTCTTCCCGTATTCACAGCTTGTTGTCCTCACCCTCCCTGTCTCCTGCCAGTCAGGCAGCGGAAGTCAGGCAGAATTACGGCTGAAGTGGCCGCTGGCTTCCAGAGAGTGAGTGTGTGTGTGTGTGTGTGTGTGTGTGTGTGTGTGTGTGTGTGTGTGTGTGTGTATCAGTGTGTCAGTGTTTGTGTAGTTTTGGGGGTATTTGCTTGCACTGTTAGATGTGTTGCTGTGGTGCGACACAGGGGTAGGACATGGGCAAGAGGGCGAGGGCACGAATGGACAGTGACATGTCGATGTACCAGAAATGTTAGGAGCCCCCATGCAGGCAAAGGAGTCAGGCCCCGCCCGCTCCTCTCTTCCCCTCATGCACTCCTTCCGCCGTTCTTTGTCTTCCGCCCCAACCCTTGATCCCTGTGCGTCGTGACAGCTTCCACACTGGATCTAAAACGAGCTCATTCAGAGCCCCAGTCACCAGGCCCAGGGCACACCATCTGTAGCCCTCGGAGTCCTTCCGTGTGTGCATGTGTGTGTGTGTGTGTGGGTGTGACTATGTAAGTGTGTGTTTACCTCCTTATTTATGTGTGTGTCCGTTTGCGTGCAGGCTTACAAGCATGGGTGTGTGTGTGTGTGTGTGTGTGTGTGTGTCTGCGAAC
The DNA here is from genome assembly GCF_050575085.1 of Anarhichas minor. Lineage (NCBI taxonomy): Eukaryota > Metazoa > Chordata > Actinopteri > Perciformes > Anarhichadidae > Anarhichas > Anarhichas minor. Next base: position 2,044,599 of record NW_027466508.1, read on the forward strand.
CCAAACCACCGTGCCTCAGCCTGTTAGTCTTGCTACTTACCAGGCTTAGCCAGATGAGGGCCACTCAGCCCGGATCTAATTCCTTCGACTCTGGCAGCACTTCACTGCTGGCTCTTTTTGCCTCTCAAGTGTGCATCTGTGACCTTGGCTGACATCGGAGGGGGTTAAACTGTGGACTTGGAGATGTGGCCACAGCGATTGAGTTGTAAGCTAGTTTTTGGATCAGCGCTTCCACACAGCCATCTGTGCTTCTATGGGGCTCAGAAAGAGGTTATCCCTCTCTTACTCCCCACAGCTGACCCTGGATCAGCAGTAAATGCAGAGACTTTAGTTAGAAGCATCCTCTCTGGGTTAGGCAGTGCAGAGCCGGGGAGTTTGTGCAGTGAAAAATCATTAAGAGGGGAAACTAATGAAGAGTTGATCTCTGTTACAACTTCATCTGTAATCCCTCTGTTACATTGTGCCAAACTTCTGCTTGTGCTTGATGTCTTCTTGCTGTCATTTTGTGACCCGTGTCACTTTTTTCTTTGATGTCCGTTTGACTCCCATCACTATATGTATAACGGCTGTGTCTCTATAGACAAAAGGTTGTGTTCCACGCAACACAGCCCTTGGTTATGACAGTAGCGCGGTTATTTCACAAAGCCTTGATATTGTCACTACAAACACAACACTATTAAGTACCAGTTAGACCACAAACAGCTTGTCTTTCAGCACCTAGAACAACATTCAATGAATGATTTGCACACACACCTACACAAACAGACTCATCTTCATAGGCAGGTACATATGTACTCACACACCCACACACCCACACACACGATTATACTGCGTTCCCTGGCTCGCTGTGTGCACCTTCTGCATCCTGTTTGGTGCAGCGCCTCAGGGCCGAGCCTGGCTGCTCTTCCAAACAAATTGCTGGCTGTACGCTGTGTTTTAAATGCAGAGGCCCTTTAATTACACTATTTACTTAATAGGGTGAAACAAAACTCCTGTTCACGCAGCAGGAGCACCAGGTGATGCAGAAGTTCAAACACCTGGCGGAAAGCACTCTTCTGGCATGGACGCATATAGCGTACACATGTACACACCCTACATTGCTGTGCTACAAATACAATAGCCCTCTCTCAGGCTTGGATGACAAGCTGCACTGAGTTTAGGACTTTTTCTTTTGTTTGTTTACTGGAAAAAAGAAGGAAAAAAAGCATCTGGGAAAGTGCAACTCATAAGTTACTCTATACCCAGCCTGGCATTTTCAGAATGAGTTCTTTCCGTTCTGTAAATAGAATTGGTAGTTTTAGTTGTTGACTTATTGAGGATGCCCATGTGGGAATGTAAACATCTTCTATGTGTGCCACTCGTTTGTTTGTCCATTCAAAGCTTAAGTTCAAAAAAGAAACCAGCTAAAATTGAACTAAAAGTCCAAAGTCCTGCCAAAAAAAACAACAATCATGGCAATTTGCAAATTAGATTTGACTTGATGTTTCTTGTCTGAAGGTGCAAAAGTTTGTCCGATTGTGGCACCAGAAGAAAGAAAAGAAGAAAACTTAAGTGATTAGACTGGTGACCTGTCAAAAGAGTATATTCTCCGTCAGTGCAAGCTGGGATATCAATCTGTTCATGCAAGAAATGAAAGTATCAGATCATAGTTACGTGCTTCATCTTTTGTCTAGCGTACACATAAAATATCACGATTAACAAATGTACAAGAATGTCTCCTCTGTGCTCATGGTCATATTATAGCCTACGCCTGGACCTGTCCAATTAATGGGGTTTGAGATTTATGGCTGTTTCAGTAGGGCGTGTCTACTGTCACTGGGTTGCTTAGCCTATTGTGTGATCTCATCATGACAAGGGATGTCAACAATGAGGTGACCTTTTGTATGCAGCTTGAACAACATCTCATATTTATTGAAAGAATAACACCCACAAAGACTTGACTGTTGTGTTTTTGCTTTATTTAAAGGGGAAAAGCGCATTCAGTGTCTCTCCCTTTTTTGTATGCAGTTACATGTTTCTGGAACCCAATATCTGTTGTGCAACAGTTTAAAACTTCTATCTCACAGTTTCGCTTTACAAAAAGGCTTCAGAACATAACACCACCTCCCCCGGAGCTATAGAAGGAAGACTTGTAACCAGGCAATTGAAGTTACAAAAGACTATAATTAGCTGGACCCGCTTGACCCCGCCATTGTCACCCGAAGACAGGTGGGAAATATGCCCACGTTGAATCGACCTTATCATGTGACCGGGGTCAGGTGTCGTCCAATGGCTCAGCTGTATAGCAGTCGAGGCGAGCCTCATCCATCACCAGCTTTATTGCACCGTTCAGATGATGCCCACAAGGCACTGACGCTTAGCCAGGAGGGGGGAGGGGGGGGGGGGGGGGGGCATGCAATGGATGGATGGGATGAGGGTTCAAAATGATCGTTTTACAAGAACACTCTAAGAACAAGTTTTCACAGCAACGGTTTGCCATCGCCCTGGAAAAACTAAGAGTTAGTGCTCCCAACGCCACAGTAACCCTCTTCCTGATTCCCTAACAGCAGATTTACGGCCTTCGAAAGCCGACCCGTGAAAAAGTGAAATCACTCGCAGGCTCGTAACCTCCTTACCCTCACCATCAAGTCCTCTTATTGCTCCATTTTCTCTCCTGGGCTTTATGAATAAACAGCGTCATCAAGAAAAACTTCAGTGTCTCTTTCGAACCAGCTCTAATTAGTTTTGCCTGTATATATCAAAATGTTTCACTGTGGTATTTGGCCATGTGTGGCTCATTTGCGGCGATGATGGAGAGGGTTGTTTTGTTGAGCTCGGCGGCCGTCCCTACTTAGTGTTGTCTTTGGGGTGTTACTGGCAGGGCCTAGAGTAAACGTTTGTATTTTTTTGTTGTTTTTTTCACTTTTCCTTCAAGCCAGCTGCTTCTGTTGAGCTAGCCTGTAGCCTGGCACAGGTGGCTGGTAGGCCAAAAGCCGCAGCAACCCTCATTCCTCCCCAGTCAGCCTGGAGCATACACACACACACACACACACACACACACACTCTCTCTCAGATGTACACATATACATATGCTCTCTGACTCGCTCTCTCTGACTCTTTCTCTCTCTCCAACACACACACACACACAGATCCAGAGCCTTAGGGGGTGATCAGTCTCTCCACCCTTGTCGGAAGAGTAAACGGCCAGGAGGGTCCTATCTGTTTGTCCTTTTCCTGCCTCTTTTTTTATTAGAACCTGATTGCATTTTAACAATAGTTGTCTGCTCGTAAATTTTGCGCCTGTGTTGACATTAGGCCACATTCCATCCCATTGCCTGAGGAGAAGAGGGAGCAGGCCAGGGTGTTCGGTAATTTGTTACGCTGTTAAGCACCTAATGGACGTCCACCTGGTTTTTGAGAGCAGTAGCTGTAGTTCAGGGCTTGCCTCCTTTGCACTTCCAGACTGCAATCGTGTTTTATTGCCTCCAATTATGAAGGCTATTTAGAGGCTACCTGGCTTTGTGTGTGTTTTTCTGTTACATCTGGTTCACCCTGCTCGAGACGGGGCAGCCTGCCAGGCCACATCAAACTCTGTGCAGGTACGATGCACCTTCTCCGCTTCTGCTGTGGACTCCCAACTCTTTGTACAGTACATGCACTCGATGCAAACTCAAGGCCCTGCATCCCAAACTGGCTGGAGATGCCATTAACTAGACTTATTTGTTTCATGTGGTTTAATGAGCAGCCTAGACTGCAGCTGGCACGAGGGACTCCTCACGGGCCCACCCAAAGGTACCCGTGCTCCCTGGCAGAATCATTGTTCCCAGCAGCAGTAGAGCCATTGTGGCACGTGGGGAAGAGTGTTGAACGCACCAAGCTGCACCCACCTCTTCGCAGAAACCGCCCCCCCCCCCCCCATTGCTAATGCATTTTTGTGTGGTTTCCACAAGCATTAATTAAAGGGAAAAGGAGTGCATCAGATGTTAGTTTTATTAGCCTAGGCTCCTTAGAGAGAATCAAAATGAAAGGAACATATGTCATGCATTTGATGACGCCCCCACCCTTCGCCCTGTTTCTCTCTCCACAATTGCCCACCTCACATACTCTCAAAGTGTACAGTCAGCAGCTGTCTGCAGACACAATAGCATTTGATTGATCCTGAGGAAACGGTTAAGACGCGGCCCTGCCCACGCTTTCTGGCTGGCTGGCTCACATTCTGCACCACTTTACATTTAACGCTGAATGTGGCAGTGATTGGGATAATGGGAGTTGGGGATGGTGGGTGGGGATCTGAGGCTCTGTTCAGGCTCTAATGAGGACAGCCCAGAGAGTTCACAGGACCCTTGGAGTCATGGGTGGTGTAGGTTGAGATCCAAAGCTCGACACTTCACAGGTCGGGGCTTGTTCTTAATGTCTCCCTGTTACATTGCCCTCTGCATGACATCACTAATATCTTGCACAACACGGTAAGAAGATAAGTATGTAGATAAATGCTATCTGCCTGTCTCTCTCTCTCTACCGTATACATCTGCATGATATGCAAAGACAGATGTGCTCAATCACTCATTTCTTACACAACACTGCGCAGATACTGAACGTACATGGATAATACACTTTCTTTTTTCTTCCTGCAACGTGAATGCATGCCTTACCTTCAGGGGGAAGGCTGATTTATGAGACGCATGCCTGTTTTTTCATGACTTGTTTGATTGCATTCTCAGCTATCGGGCACTCAGGTTGCCAAGGCCATAAAACTTCACACCTGCACAGGTTTGCTTTAGAGTCAGATGGAGCGCAGGCAGAGCACGAGGAAGCAGGTGACCTGAGGTATTCTGCTTCCCTTGATCAGCACAGACGTGTATTATAGCTCAACATTAACATGGATGATTGATTGATGCCCTGTGCCTGTTCACTTTAACACAGGCTTTATTATTTGGTCAGGTGTAGCTAATGCGTAGGGCATGGCACATATAACGTAAACAAGAGCCATGTCTAATTAATCTTTTGTCTTTTTTTTATCTTCTCTTTTTTCTGTATTTTGCAAATAGCTGTTGCCAAATATGTTGTCTATCAAGTAAAATGTTTCGTCTTTGAATTTAACTGTAAATATCATCTTATTCGTAAGTTTTATTTTCTAATATCCATTGAAATATTTACTATATATATATAAACTATTTTATAAGATACATTTGTAAGGTGGACCGAGTGGATATTTATTTACAGGACTGGATTTGATTAATCCCCAACCTAAAACCTCCCAATACTTTTGTTTAAGATACTAATGTTATATTTCATACAAAACTTCCAAAGGACAGATTTTACATATTGTTGCAACGGAACGGTCATTTGCTTGGCCCTCGCATAAAAACATCAAGTTTAGAAATGATATCTGAGCCTCAGTATATTCCTTCCATCAGCGTGGCGTCACTCCACCCTTTTCCTAAAATGAGGTCCTGAGTCAAGCAGCCCAAGCTGTCTAATCCCCTGTGGTTACAAATGACCCCCCTGTAGCAATAATGCAATAAGCGTTGTCTCCTATCTACGTTTTCAGGGTTCTTTTTCACTTGGCCTGACACAATTGTGCATCTATCAGTGTAATTGCAAGAGTTGGAAGCACTGATGTTGTCTATTAGGCGGATTTCCATCCTGTTAAGAGCAGAGGGCCTTTTAATGTATGGCCCTGCCTGAGTGAACTGCTACACAATTACACAGCGGCCAGAGATCGAGTGGGCTGATGATGCTGATGATGCTGATGGCTGTGATGGTGGTGATGGCAACGATGATATTGGACCACCCTGCACTCTTCTAACAAGCCTTTCAGAGAGAGACTAAGAGTGAAACAACAAAGTGAAACCGAGTTTAATCATCTTATTTACTCTCTCTCTCTCTCTCTCTCTCTCTTTCACCCACCCTTCTCTTCCTCTCCCTTTCCTTTAACCAAGTGATGGAGCCCGGACCGTGGAGCAGGGGAGGGGGGGGAAGGAAATCGATGAGGAGCGCATTACAGTAAAACGTATTGATTAGGAGACCTGCGAGCAGTGTGTTGGTCGCGGAGATGGTGGAATGATGCAATGCTTAAAGGAATTTATCCTTTGACTTTTACATTAACCTTTTATTGACTGCTTTGCCTGTCCATAATTAACACTCACTTTAGCTAAAGTGGTTAGTTTGAGCGCAAAGGGGGGCTCCGGACCTTATTGCAGCGAGGGCCGTGGAGCTCCCGCCCCAGCCGCAGGTTCAAGTGCACTGCGCTGCGCGGAGGGAAAGGCCTCTGTGGAATAGAGGCGATAGAGTCCTAGATACCTTTCACATTAGCATACCATTTGAGCGGGGGCCTGCCAGGCTATAAGGTTTCAGGGCAAATTGAAATGAGTGATTGTGTTGCCAATCTCTCTTGACCGAGCGCCAGATGGGATAGTTAGGCCCATATCTGTCTGGGGTTAATCCATTGGAACAGCCTGGACTCACAAACACATTCGCTGCCTCCTGCAACCCCCCCCCCCCCCCCCCCCCCTACGAACCTCTTTGTCTTTGACCTTAACTTTAAGGTGGGCTGCTCTGCCATGGGAAAGTCTTGTTTGTACGCCACTGTGGCTTACACTGAATTTCTAGCAAGAGCCCTGGAGAGCTTAAGGCACCTCGCTCGATATTGACTTTTTGTTTGGTTCCATTTTAGCAGTCAAGGGACGGTACGCTGTGAACAGTGGTAGATTGTGTAAAAGTGTGTGCTGAATTACCTACACTATATTATCTTTGATAGTGTTCCAGTCTTGATATCTTTTATATCTTTGGTAACCCAGGAGCCTTCTATTTGCAAGCTAATGTTGCAAGATCCCTTGTCAGATAAATGCAGCAGCTCTCATGAAGGCGGCTGGTCAGGTTTTTTACGGCATGTTGCCTTTCAGAAGGAGTCAGGGCAGCAGGAAAGGGGCGACTGTTTTCTCTCATAGCTCTACTGCATGAATACTTAATCAGACCAAATCAAAGGCCTGTGGTGTCCTCAAGCTGATGTCAGCAGCACCACACAGTGTGACTGGGTGCTGTCTGGGTCAGTTTTTCTCTCTCTCTCGCACACTCTGTAGATATGTATGCCAGCCATGTCCTCCTCCTCCTCCTCCTCCTCCTCCTTCTCTGAAGTGGCGCTTCCTTTAATTCGCACCCTAAATAAATGATGAGAACATTTAAACACACGGCTCGTCGCAAAGCCCCAAGGTCGCCTAATCGTATTATTTATGAAGTGATGTGCTACATAATGGTACTTAGTGCATGTTAACAGATGCTATTATCAGGCGCTGATCCAGGGCGCAGAAGATATATTGGAACAGTGGATGTTAATGCTGCTCCTCACCACTGTAATGCAGCAGCTCTTTAAAGGGCTAACCGCACCAAAATGCAGCACTTAGGCCGAGAGCCAGTCGAACATTAAGTGGCTCCGGTGAAAATATATAACCACAAATTGTGGCAGCCCCCGGCTGTCCCCTGACAACTTTAACATCCCCTCATCCATCCATAACCGGCCATCGTATCCTTCTCTTCAGCTCTCTGTGCCTTCCCCATCCCCTTCTGTAGTCACTGGCCACAAGGTGGTGGTGGTCTTGTGTGTGTGTGTGTGTGTGGAGGTTGTTTGAGGTTCTTTAGGGTGTGGATGGGGTAAAGGAATATGATAGGACCAGACCCTGGTATCATGACTGAGTGGGGACTAGAAATGGCCTTGTGGCTCTAGAAGGAAATCTTAGGCCACCACTCACACGCACACACACACACACACACTACACACACAAATGCCATCCTCCTCCTCTCCCTCTTTCACCTCCAGGTCAGGGGTCACTCTCATCTGTCAAGAGGCAGAGGGAGGGCAGATTTACAATGACAGCGGAGAGCAACACCAAGTCACCACAGTAAATATTTACACTGGTCAGACAAAAGATGTGGCTCAGGTCTGTGGGGGTTCCAAGCACTGTAGAAATTACAACTAACCCCAGATTATGAATCATATGAAAATAACAGCGTGACGTGAAAAGGGCTGGATTTGTCATGATTGCAACGACAGAGAGTGATGTTCTTCTGAAAGCATCGTGCTGTGTGTGAAGTATGAATGGGACATTAAATACATGATACATGATATCATGATTTCTCCTCGGCTTGATACTTTCCTGACGCAGCAGTGTCTCCCTATCGCTCAGCTGAAGCATTTGTGCAAATAAATTCCAGTGTCCTTTGTGCACACAGACACACAGACACACTTACTCTCTCATATCCTGGAGGTTTTAATTGAGGCCAGTATTATTAGCGGTCATAAAAAGGAGAGGAAACACACAAGCCGACTGCTTCCTGGTCAAACACACATTACCCACTGTGTGTTTAGGGAGGAGTTAACACACACACATATCATTGACTTAACAACTTGACATTTCTGGGGTCGACAGCTTTAAAGACCCCATCAGTCAATACAGGAGATCCAGAAAGAAAGATTCCTCTTCTTCTACGCCCGCTACAATCCCTCTGCTGTCAACGGGCACGACTTCCTTTAGAATGAATAAAGTTGCAATTACAGAAGGATGTAGAAACCTAACTCTTGATGATTTGAGAAGTGCCCACATCTCACAAAAGGAGAAGCACCGGTAGAAAGTTTAACGAGCAACCTGAGACGTGTGCCCTATTGCTGATGAGTGTCTACCAGTTGGTTTTGATGGGAGGGAGGAGTTAATGGGTGCGCTTGTTTCCTGTGTCCTGTCGCCTCAGGTGCCACTCAAGTCTGGCGCAGACATTACCCCCTCAGGAGGCCCCAGTGGACCGGCCCTTCTGGGGTGTGGATGACCCCAACATGCCGCTGCCCTTTGATCTGGCTGACATCATCAACAGAGTGGAGTCACTGCTCTGGAGGTGGGCCCGAGATGTTGAAGTGGGGAAATTTGAGTTGTATGTACACGTTGTACACATACAACTCGTTTACTTGTTACTCATCTGTGATTTAATGGTCATTTAATGTATTTATTATTTTTATTTTCACATAAATTCACACAGCCACATGGGTGTTGGTGTGATTATTTGCAGACCAATGCATGAGTCGAGACGTGATGAAGAGTCAAGTAAGATAGATAGATAGTATTTTGCATGTTGTGCATGTGAAGCAACAAATGCCGAAAACAACATTACAATATCACTGTTTCAGCATTGGGAGCTGCACAAGGCAGAGGTTTGTCCTGGCCTTGACCACTTCAACACCTGCGTTCACACATATTTTACATGCACACTCTACAATATGCTCAGCAAGTCCTTTCACAGACTCCAATAGTAGATGTATTCAGTGGTATTCGGTAGCATTGGTGGTTGGAGTGGCCAATACATTACACTTGCTGAAGTTCAACAATGTCGGTCTTCCTATTGATCAATCATAAAAGTATCCTGGGCCCCTCTAGACCTGCATTAAGGCATTTCAACCACTCGTTGTCTCAGAGCAAGCCAATATATAAACTCAACTGAGCTTCTGTAAATATATTACGGTCACAATTACATCGCAGTGTTAAGATAACCTCACCGGAGGCCTGATGTCCAATCATAACATATATGTTTCGTCTTTTTCAACAGGATGTGAAGGATGGATAGAGGAAGTGAGAAGGGAAAACCCACCAGCTTTTGTGAATGCCCCCCCCCCCCCCCCCCCCCACCCCCCCACCCCACATCAGCTCAGAGGACAGACACCTCTGTTGTGATTCCACCAAGATTGATTTTGTTTCGATTGGTTCTTCTGCACCCCTCCCATCCACCCACCCCCCCCACCCCACCCCCTACTCCACTGACCCCGGCTTCTCAGCCACCCCTGCTTGGAGTTGGAATAGTGGAATAGTGCTTCAGTAACATGCCAACAACGCAAGCTTAGCGACGAGCTACTAGTGTCACGATGGTCTAACGAAACATAATAATAGCGGAACCTGCATTTGAGTGTCGGCATACATTGTGTAACTATTTATTATTTCAGTGTATTCTGTTACTTAATCTCATGTAACCCAGACATGCTTGTATCAATAGACTAACACATTGTCAGTATTTACAGTGCACACATATATGCTTTCTATTCGTCACACAGTGTTATAATACAGTATACAACAGTACAAATTGCTCACATAGTATTTCATTCTTCACTTGTGTATATTGTGTTTTATTGTGTTCAGAAATAGAATGAACCTGAAGCGACCAAAGAAAGATTATTGGAAGAAAGTCATGAATGTCACCCAATGGAGAGCGTGAAGAATGTGCTGTTCAGTGTTTTACGACGTGATTGTGTGCTTGTGCCATGCGGAGGTGTGACAGTGTGTGTGTGTGTGTGTGTGTGTGTGTGTGTGTGTGTGTGTGTTTGTGTGCATTTAGCCATGTGAATATACATGTGATCAGTTGTTGGCCTGTGTGTTCGTGCACGCTTCCTCTCCCACATGTCTACATGACGGCGCGAGTGTATGAATGTGATAGTGTGTGTGTGTGTGTGTGTGAGCCTGTAGGCAGCCTGCCAGTTGTTTGTTCTTGAAGATATGCATATGGAGAAACAGAGGCTAGCAGCGGGGCCCCTGCGCCTCTGCTCCGATGAAAGGCAACACTGATAGAATGACCCGGAACACAACCGCCATTTCTCATAATTACAGCTGTTCAATCGCTTTTAATTACTCTTAAAGTGTGTAGAGCACCACATTCCCCTGTAATGCTGCAGGCCATCCGAGAAAGCGAGAGAAAGATCCGGCGCTTCTGACAAAATCCACTTTCAAAACAGCTAAGAAGGGTGGAAAAGGGGGCCGACGTCAGAGCAGTGTAGAAGCCCTACTTGTTTGATTCCTTTTCTCTATCTAGCTCATGATGAAGTAGAGACGCTGTTTACTATTAAAAATGCAGAGTGCACTCCTTTTTTTTTTACTTCTGAAGTTTCCAAGACATTAATGGTTGCCAAACGCTGTTCTTCTTGCTTCTTCTTTTGCAGCGCCTCTCTTGTTTGTTGTTGTCAGAGGTTTGTTTGTAGATCGGCAGTAGCGTTGACTTGTTTGAATCACTCTGTGCTCCCTGTGCCACAGCTTGTCTGTCTGAAGCATTAGGAATGGCAGTAAATAAAAAGAAATCCAACAACCTGCGTCCCTCTGTTCTCTGTGTGCTTTTGTCCACTATTATTTTTTAATTCCTGGTGGATAACACGCTTACGACAGGTACAAAAGTTTCTTCTTACTTGCATGCGTGTGTGTTTCAGTTTAGACGTTGACTGGTTGTATTTCTCCTCATATTTTTGACCTGACCTTAAACCGAGACACGCCATGCAAGCATGTGTCTCCTTGCTCTACCTCTGTGGTGTAGTTGAGTTACTGTCCTTAGACTCTCTGTCTCCCTCAAGATAAAGAGAAATAGTACTTGCATGCAAAGTAGGCCAAAAAATAATCCCTAACATTTGAATGAAGTTGCTGTGAGTGCAAGAAGGGTCAAGTTCACTGCACCAGGACATTTCACAGTGCCAGGCGCAGACATGCGTCCAGAACTTTTAAATACAAATACCATCCATCCATCCATTATCTTTCACCGCTTATCCTGTTCAGGGTCGCAGGGGGGCTGGAGAAGATCCCAGCTGACATTGGGCGACGGCAGGGTACACCCTGGACCTGGACAGGTCGCTAGACTATTACGGTGCTGACATACTGTATATAGACTGACAACCATTCATGCTCACAGCCACACCTACGGACAATTTAGAGTCGTCAATTAACCTAAGCTGCATGTCTTTGTGCCCCGCCTTTGCCCAATGTCGGCTGGGATCAGCTCCAGCCACCCTGACCCTGAACAGGATAAGGTGTTAGAGATAATGGATGGTAATACAAATACATTCATGTCAGTTTCCCATGGAGAAAACAAAGTTTGGTTTGAAAGCAAAAGCAAATATTAGATATACTTATCGGATTATGACTAGCATGGTGCTGCTTTCTTTTCACAAAACTGTCAGATATTCACAAGTAGAACTGGTTTTCCATTACTTTTGACCTCCAACTACTTCCATCTAGTTTGAATGCAACCATCTCAAATAAGTTAACATTGTTGTATGGACCAAATATGGTAATCATCAGCAGTGTTGCATCATTCAAGGGATTTTGTTGAATTAGTTGGGTCTTATTCTGTTAGCGTTTCTCTATGAAGTTTTGTACTGACATTCATGGTTCCCTGAGGATGAACCATCTTGATTTTGGTGATCCCCTTGATCTTCCTTTTGCACCACCAGCAGGCCAAAGTTTTCAAGTGAAATATCTTTACATGTACAACATTCATTGGCACAAAATTTTGTTAAAACGTTCATGGTTTCTGGATGATGTATCCTAATTTTGCCAGTATGAGATTCAAATTCGTGGTTTTGAGTGAAATGTCTAAACAACTAAAAAAAGGATTGTCATGATATTTGGTACACATGTTGCCATTTTACCGATGAACCTTTTCCATGCACACCTCTAATGCCTGGAAGAAAGTAGGCACACAAACCAAGTAACAGGGCGTAGAGGGTTGTCACATTCAGCACCATCATTAGGTCAAGGATTTCATTTGTCCAATACTGTGATGAATAAATACTTGAGAAAACGAATGACATTCCCTTCGTGTTGGAAACTAAACATGGTGAAGCAGCAGCAATGGTAACATTGTTATTGTGAGTATGTTGGCATGTTGATGTTAGCATTTGGATCCAAGCACTGCTGTACCTAAGTACAGCTATGGGTGTAGACTCATCTAGATACAAAGGTAATGGAAGCACAAACACTGTTGCATGAACTGTGGACTTTGTTTCTGATATTTGAGAAGTGGACATGAAAGACGTCTGCTCTTTGCATCTTCTTCTTTTCAGCCCGCTGCCAGCTTTCTGTTTTCTCTAAACTTCACAGGAACCGGCTGGATTAGCAGACCAAACCGCTTCTATGACGGATTGATTGATGGATTGATTGATTGAGTGATGTCACTGTCGGTGTTGAAGTGATGGCTAATGTTCTGTATGTGTCTCCAAAACCTCAACTCCACACCCCCTTCCAACAGTGGACCGCCATCCCAGAGGTCACCCATGTTAACCACTTCCTGTAGTGGCTGAGTGACTGAGTGATGGATGAGCGCGGAGCGCTCTCCCCTCGGGGGCAGACTGGAAAAGGGCCCCACTTGAAGAGACAATTACACAGCTCTGGTGAGAGCCACAGGTATGCATTGTTCTGACCGGGGTCAGCAACCAGCCAAGCCACCCTCAATTAGGCCAACAATAGGTGCAGGGATAGATAAAACAACCAGGTGTGTGGTGGGGAAAGGTATCGGTTTGGGGTCATATCCAAGTCAAATGTTTCGGTGTGTGGCTATAAAGCCTGAGTTGATTGTAGTGCACTTTGATGAAATCAGGAAATGGATCTAAATCCAAATTGTTTTTATATCCAATTTGTAAAGAAGGATCAACAAACACAACATATTTATTATGTTATTTTGGTGAATGATGACAACAGAAGACATTTTTATTTTATGTTTAGAATGGAGTAAATCTGACCTCAAGCCTAATGTCATACAATGTTATATATTAAGATTGCATAACCTGTACTTGCTTTTTTGACCAGCTTGGTGCATTCTTCTGACTTTGTACAAAACACGCAACAGTATTTGCGTTGTGTGTCTACACGAATGAATACATTCTCTGTAAAGTTCTCTGTGAGGATGTTTGTACAAAGGAATAGATGTGTGTAATGTATCTCAATGTGTGTGTATGTGTCCCAGGTTTCAAAGTGCAGGCTGGTGTTGGAGGCCCTGGGGCCAGAGAGGCAGTAGTAATTGTAGAAGCAGGCTGAAGAGCTGAAGATAGCATCGCCGCTCTGGGGCGGCTGTCAGCAGTGGGACGGGCCGCACTCATTTGTCACCAACACAGACAAACACCACTCTGCACCGACAAAACACTGGCTTGATTGACTACATGTGAAGCAACACCAGCCCTAATGTTTTGCAACTGTTAATTGCAATAAAGGTCATAAAAAAGGCAGACCGCCGGAGGTTCATGTCAGTGTAAATATAAGGCAGCATTTACAGTCACTGCTCTGACACTTACGGTCACACAGACATTACGGGCCTAATCAATGTAAAGATAAAAGTTTTGTCTTTCAAGCCAAAATATTTTCCTCCTATCAAATCCCATTTTAATCATGTTTTTTTGATTAATTTAGATTTATTGATGACGGTATTTTAATGAAATGTGTCTTAAATAAAATGTAATTTCGTAAGATCAAGATACACTGACTTGATCCGACCGAACCCAGGGGCCACTGGAGCTGTTGAGCTGATTTCTAAAATCTCTTCCTGCAAACCAACTGCCCTCTCTGTTAGCAGGCTGATCACCACTGTCATGCTCACTGCCCCCTGTTCACTGAGTATTGGAGTGAAAGGGAAGTGATGGGGAAGTCTTGATGCTGATGCTGTCAGGACGCCTGGCAGCTGAGCAGCCTTGATGAGTATGAGTAGAGGCTATGGCGTGATGAGTGTGTGCGTCTTTATGTGTGGTTGAAGAGTGCAGAGGGGCTCTTGCGGGAGAGAGGCCCTGCAGATCAAACACTTGCCTGTTAAAATATAGAGCATGTTTGTGGGTCGTCGCTGTGGCCCTGGCTCTAGTGACCAGCGGCCCCGATATCATCAGTCCTGCAGGACCTTGCTCTTTTTATCTCTCCCTCACTCATTTCCAATCTGAAGTGGCTGACCCATTTTCGCACACCTCTGGTCAAATGTTCCACTCAATCGTCAGTTACAGTCCAATCCAAAAGGGGCTTCCTTAAAAAAAAGTCATATTTGTAGCATTTTCACATTTTCATTTTAATTAAATGATTTCTGGATAGATTTAGATACATCTTCATGATTGCCGTGAACAAAAAAAGGTTGTGTGCAAGAAGATTGGGAGCCTTTATAGGCGAAACTGCCAATTCGTCTGTTGGCATTTGATCTGATAGCAGAAATAAACTGGAAGTACTAAACGAGCCTTGCTTGTCAGATAACGCTGAACTTTATTTCTATTCCGTTATTCGAGCATAATGCCGGTTCTCTCTGCTTTCATCGGTGACACACGGCGACAAAAGTGTGTTTTAGCAACTTGGTCTCAATTTTATGGTACTAAAATACTGCGGATAGCATCTTGACATCCTTCTCTTCCCTCCTGTCTCTCCTTCGCTACCGAGGCCTCATCCCCCGTTTTTCATGTGCTCTGCTTGCTGTTTCTCTAGAGCGGCGCTGATGCATCTCCCGCTCATACCTGTCTCACTCTCTTACCGTTGCAAGCCCTGTTAGCGCCCTGCCATTCATATCAGTGGGATTAAATGGATCGCTTTCCAGCGTTAGCAGCTTGTCCGCCCAGTGGACTTGATGTCCAGCCAAGCATAATTGAGTCATCTGCATCTCATCTAAAATGGATGAAAGGACTTTTTGATATCGCCAGCCCCTAGACCCCCCCCACCACCACTCCCTACCCAGCAGGAGGGAGAGAAGGCTTAGGCTAGCATCACTTAATTTTAGAAAGATGGGCCAAGGGGAGAAGGAGGAGAAGAAGAAGTCAAACACCATGAGCCATTTCACTACTTGTGGAATGACAACACACAAGATTAACCCGTAACATCAAAGGAAAACAGATCAGCACAGGTACTTTAGCTTAAACAAGTAACACTACCTGGTTAAGGAAAGCTTGTGACCGTTGGTTAAATAATACCAATGTCAACTGATCTTCTTAATAAGTAACTTTACTCTGTGCTACATAGAACATCCTACTGTTTCCTGCTTTGGCCAGACTGTTAACATAGGCCATTTTAAGCTGTTTGCACAAACAACCAGTGCTGTTGTTTTTCTAGAGAGGACAGTTTCTTTTGCATGGTTGCACAAGATGAGAAGAGCGAGAACAAAGTGGCAGTAAATACCTCACAAGTGCATTCCACCTTGAGGCAATAATGGACGAATATGTCAACTTTTTTCAAAATCTCATTGATATATTGAATGTAACAAAAGGACATAAGAACAACCTTAGAACCAATGACTAATCATTAGATTTAATTTGATGAATTTAATGTTTATTTTTGGCAAATCTTGACTTTTTGGATTATGTTCTCTCTGAGCCTCCGAAAAGAAAAGAAAGGTAGACAGAAGGAGCATAGGTGTAAACATTAGAGGTAGGCCTTCAAACAGCAGTTTACATCTTAATCATTTGCACAGAATTAGCAGCTCTATATCTCTGCTTCTACACCGCTGCCATGTTTAACGCATCACCAGGAGTCAGACACGATAAAATGGTGAATATTAGGTGATTTGATGGGCAGGGTAGAAGTGGTAAGGAATGGATATGAGGAGGGCGGTGGGATAGTTTAAAAGAGGTATGGAGAGCAGGAATGTGTGAGGTATTCATCAGGAGAAACGCTCACCTTATCTGCTCCAACCTTGAGGATGATTTGCTGGCCAGCCCTCAAACCCCCCCCCAACACACACACACACAGACACACACATATACATATCCCCAACGTCAACTCGGCTGCCCCTTGATTGACAGCTCTTCAAATGAGTGTCTGAGTAGCACTGGGCTCTGGCCCTCCAAGTAAGTGGGCCGTCAAATTACATCCAGGGGACCGACTGGCCCGCTCTCCCCTGGCAGAGGAGATCTATTTATTTGTCTGTTTATTTGCTTGGTTTAAATATTTGGTGGGGGGAAAATATTGAATTTTTGTACCCCGGTCAAAGTCCCTTCATATTTAGTTAATAAAGAGCAGAGGAGGTTGTTTGCCCAGAGAAGTGCAGGTTAGGGGACTTTATTTAAGGGAGTCCTCAGAGAGAGCTGGTGACCTTCTTCTCGTGGAGGAGAGGGTTGTGTACACTGTGCTGAGATTCACTCTCTGCCTCGACCAGCCTCTGCCGTTCTTCAGTCTATTTATGTACTCAGACATGTTTCCTTCCCTCTTTTTCCCTGCTCTCCTGTCACTTCCTACCCATTCTTACCTTTCTTGCATCATCCTTCTCTTTCCTTCTCCACACATTCCTCACCTGACTTTTCTCCGCGTCCCTCCCTTCGGCCTCTCTTTCTGCAGAGCCTTGCTCTATTTGACTGGAGTCTCTCTCTGGATTCCCCGGGCTGCATCCAGGTTAAACTCTTAATTGCCTCGGCGGTGGGTGGTGGGAGGCGCTGGCTCACTGCAGCTCAGCCGGTCCCTGTGCAGGGGGCTGCGGGGTTATTGGGTAGGGTGAGTTGTTCTGTGTTGGATTGGGGCTGGTGTGTGCTGGCAGACAGTGCTGGGAGATGATAAAGACTTATTAATATAGATGATGGAGATGACCTCTGACAGCAGCTCTACAGCAAGCCTCCGCAGCATCTCAGAGAGGAGACTTGAGCCCAACACCTCTGTCTCTATCTATCTATCTATCTATCTATCTATCTATCTATCTATCTATCTATCTCTTCTTCATTTGTCTGTGTCTCACACTACCACCTTTTTCTGCACTTTCTCGCTCCATTCCTTAAAATACTCGTACATTTACTGCAGCCACACGCCCACGATCAATACCCACTAGTGGGATTAATTTAAACTGGACATGCTGTAAATGTAAATGCGGACATCTGCAGTGTATGTCTGCTGTCCTGACTCCCCCATATCTGGACAAACTGCGACAGTGTGTGTGCATCAGCCAGCCTGACGGCTACAAGGCCCTCTCACCTTGTCACATACAACCACAACACGTGCGTGCTTCGATCCGGGATCCGAGCCCTGCTACGTTCTAATGCTTTTCTGCCACTAAAATAAAACCTGCAACACGACTGCTCGGCTAATCGATGGGATTGTGTCCGCTTATAAATATGCTGACAGCTGTCAGGTCCATGTAAGTCAACGGTAAAGTCATCTATTCCCCCTGCCATGATGAACAAAAGAAAAGCTGTATACTGCACTGTATATGGGCTTTGCAGACTGAGAGAATCCAGCCTCAGAAGCCACAACACAACTCCGGCTCATTTCATAAGGCTATATTAGCGAATTAATGCCCCCCATCTCAGTGCTCCACCCCTGGCATTGATTCTTGTTTAAAAGGCTATGGGTAGTCGATACCACCTCCTCATCGCCATCTGTCTCTATTTACTAATAAATAAAGTGGAAAGCATTGACTACTTTGGCCAGGCCTGTAAAAGCTTGCATGCTAATGAGCACTGGGCCTCTGTGGCCAATGGAGAAGGCAGAAGGTGGGGATACCTCTCCACTAACTCTGTCTCTCTGTCTCTGTCTCGATGGCTCTCACAAGGCCCAGCAGCACTCCAATCATGGTAATTGCCCGCCGGTCCAGTTGTTGTTTAACATCGCTCATCAGACGAAATGCGGTTTCACTTCAGCTGCATGGATTTTTTTCTCCTAGGCTTTCTTGTATGTTCATTCTGTCCCCCCCCCCCCCCCCCCCTCCCTTCTCCTAGTTGTGTGTAGGTCAGCTCTTAAGGTCGTGTCTAGTCGTTTGTCAGATGTGGCCCATGAGCGCTGCCGCACTACACTACGTCACGCTGATCAATTATGGATCATACAGATGGGCTAGTTTTCAATGGCCCCCATGACGCATTTGTTCTAAAAGGCGCTCAATCTCTTCTATCCACCTCCCTCCTCCTATTCGTCTTAGTTTTGCAATATCTACATGGGGAGAAATGTATGTTTGCATTGATAAAGATACGTAGAGGAGGAAGAAAAATTAATATTTAGATTGAAGGAATTTCCTCAAGGTGAAGGCGAGAAAAGCTTGATACACAGACTGACTCACACAGAAATGCACAATCATCATTAGCGTTGTAATAATTATTATTATTTGAAGAAGAAGATGTAAAAGGACAAGAAAAGGAAGTCTACACACATTTACACACAGCTGTACTGACACTGATGTCCTGAGTGAAGGGGTGTTGCCGATGTGTGGAGGCTCTCATAGCTCAGCATAACACAGTACTGCTGTGTCAACTGTGACCCCAGTGACCTCGCAGGAGCCAGAGAATGGGCGGCGGGGTCGCTGTTCAACTCAGGTGAAATGAGGGGTCGAGGGTCAGCTGTCCAGTGTGTCAGGCTTGCTGATCAGGAAGTGTAGCCTCTCGCTTCGGGGAGTACACAGGGAGTGTCATGTTTTGGACACATACTCGCAGCCTGACATAAATCTTCCATGCTTACATGCAGTGGAGCGCCCTGCTAAGTCAGTGCGCTGCAGGAAAGTGGTGGGAAGATGCCAGTAACAACTACTCAGAGTGACTGTGCAAGAGCTGATTATTGGACTTTTTGTGCTGATTGGTGTTTGCAGCTCAGAGGGCACATCATAATTAACATTACTGCAGGAATTATTGGTTTAATTGCCACTGAGGTAAGTGAAAACCCATTAGTGTCGAATGCTTTGAAATAAACAAATTCAACCAGAATCCTGCTGTAACTTACATGATCTTTAATTTGATTTAAAAACTCCCACATCTTCTTCCATCTTCTTGATTTTGGTACATTTTGTATTTTATCAAGCTACTTTCTAATTTAATTAATTCTATTTTCAGATTTCTAGACAAAAAACTACAAGTCCAACTTGAAAGAAAATCTCAACTCAAGTGTAACCATTTCTACTTATCGTTTGCATATTTCTTCTCCTACCTCGGCTGTCCTATACAGAGTCAAACAGGGCAAAGGTTCATGTTTGTTTGTTCCAACCCTTGCTCTCTATCTGCGGCTCACTCCCATTGTAGACACATCCAAACGGACCCCCTACCTCCGCCACACCGAGGCAGTCCGTCCTTCCATCCTTAACCCTGAGTCTTGGGTTAGAGGGCTCACTGTTGTTCTGAGCCACCCCAGCATCCTGGTAGTGCTATGAAGGGAAAACAGCAGCACCGCAGTGGTGTTTCCTTCCTCTGTCTCATCTGAAGCAGGCTCTGCTGGCTGTCCGGATCAAACTGGCCCACAGTGTGGTGCTGAGTCCTGTCTGCAAACAAGATGGGGCCCATGCATTAAAGACTCACCACGGGGGCACTCGTCCTAGAAGTTTTACTCTCCAACAGTCCTGGAGAGGGTAATGTTACAAAAAGAGTTTATTTATGTGTGTGTGTGTGTGTGTTCACATACTGTATGTTTAAGGCAATTTTCTTTATAAAGCATCCTTTAAAAAAAAAAAAAAATGATTTTTTTCATTTATTTGTCCAATATGCTATAGATGATACACCAAAGTCACAGAAGTACTTTCTCTCGTCACAAAGGGTCCCGAGTTGCAGGTGTTTCCTGGGAGACATCATCAGACAGACATGAAACGGTGTGCTTGTGTACACTTCTGTACCAGAAGCACAGAAGAAGAACTGGACAGTAAAGCAGAAGAGAACTACTTAGAAGTCAAACTTCACTCGAAGAAAATTGAAGGAATAATCCGTCATAGCACATGACACTTGGTTTTATTCACAAGTGATCTTTGGAAAGAGTCTAAAAACACCACAGCAATGATTGCTAAAATAGCTTAAACCAATGATTACCACTTTAAATTCTTTGAATGTAATATTTTACTAGTAATCGAGCAGCAGGGTTTTGTAATTTGCTTCATATTGTTTTGTCAAAGATAAGGGACAAATATCACCAATTGCCGTTGATTTTGTTATCACTGCTCTCTGCACTTTTAGGCCCTTCAGTGTGTCACTACTAATCTTTATTCTCCATTCACAGAACAACTAAAGTTTGAAAGTCAAGAAAGGCTTCTTTCATCTTTGTTCATCCTTGCTTCTGACAAAAAAAGAAGACAGGCACTCTTCACTCTCCTATTTCTCTCTTCCTACTCTTCCCTCCCCTCTCCCCTCCTCGCCTTCCTCCTCCACTCACTCTGTCCAGGGAGTCATTATTGCTTTGGTAAATATTTCATAGGCCTCAATACCTTTGCACACAGCCACCTGCCAGCCGCCTCTCCTCTCGCACACAGACCGTGGATAGACAGATCAAAATGAAAGACAGCAAAGTGAAGGTAAAGGAGGAGGAGGTGGAATGAGAGAAAGGGAGTAGGCGACTGCTCTCTCTGCCTGCCTAGTGCGCATTTACATTTTCAGTGAGCCGGGGCTCTCTGCTCTGTCTCCTGGCTTCATAACAGATCGAGTCCTTTCAAAGGATGGAAAGATTCCCTGGAAGTTGTCAAATCTGTGCCCAACAACATTTTGTTTTCTGAGGCCCTTTTTTTTTTTCCACCCTAAGCATTTTTTTCTTCTTCTCTACTCTGCACATAAAAGGTGCGGGTTTAGCTTCCGAGATGGTTGTGCTGCGAAAGGAGGGAGATAAGGAAAGAGCAAGAGACGAAAGAATGAGCCGGCGCAAGCTCAAGACAAGACAGAGAGAAAGAATACTAAGCTTCTCCTTCTTCTGACCTTGAGGAGGCCTGTGAGCAGCACCCTCTCTCCCTCCCCTCCCTCCCACCTCTGCTTGCTTTGCCAGCCCCACCTGTTTACTTTGACTGGGTTAGAGAGGGGTCTTGCATCACCTACAGTGTCCTCTCTTTCTTTCTATGCTCTTACTCACCCTGTGTCTTTCCTCCTCGCTCCCCTACCTTGAAAGGGACTCAAAAGGAGTAGCGATCCAAAGATGAAATATTCAGCTTGGGTATAAGCGCTTTAAGTCATTTCGGAGTGGATAGCTTGTTGCCACAGAGCTTTGACTTCATAAATAAATGGTCAACAGTGGCCTCTTCAACTGCCCTGTCTCCTGTATATATATGGCTGAGTTGTTCGTGTGCCCGAGGCTAAGCCCTGCCAGTAAGTTCCAGGCCTTAAATATGGATAAGCTGTGAAACACCTCTGGACACTCTCCTATGTAGTCAGTATAATGTTGGATAAAGCTCAGCTGTACACACGGCGAGAGACCCCGAATAGAAAATGTAAAATCTTTATGCCATCTTGGGGAATGCAAGGCTGTTGGGTGTGCAACGAGGAATATTAGTTTAGATGTGTTTTTTCACATTGTATGCTTGTATCCAGAGCCAGAAGGCGCAGATACAGTGTCCACTGTTTAGCTTCTGTTATGTCCAGAGCAAACATATCGACTGACTCATCAAAAAGAACTGAACCTGGTGACATTTGTTAAGACGACACTCAGCCTTACGACCAGTTAACTGTGTCGCCATATGGGCTTTCGTTTGCATTCCAACAATGTTAGCTGACCATTTACCCCTCCCCTCTTCTTTTCAACCCCCCCCACCACCCACCCTTTTTCCCCCAATAGCTCCAAAGCTGCTCTCGTTTCTGTTAAGGGAAAAGCTTGACGCTTGGTTTCCTTTGAGCTTTCCTATGTAAACGCGTGTTCTCACATTTGCCTTGCAGTGTTGGACATTCCTACCAGGAAATGAAATGAGTCCGTAACAAATGTTTTGGCTTCTGTTGAACTCTTTAGCGAGCAGTGGCTTGCCAACAGTAGGAGTGTGTTTTGGTTCCCAGAAACCCCCTGGGATTGAGACTCCCTGAGCCTCCGGATGGAGGGCAAACACTTTCTCTCTTTGATTGAAAGACGAAGAAAAAAGAGAAAGAAATGTCATACAGAGTTGCATAGGTATTAGGATAAGAGGGATTGAAATAAAGATTTTCTTTTGTAGATACATAGAAGTCCATTTGTATTTCATTTGAGTGAATGGAGATACGGTCGTGGTCTAGCCAGGCCATTTAGCCTTGTGCGCTAATCTGCAGGTGAAAAGGGGGACTGTGAGTGCGATAAAGGCACCCTTGAAGACAGGTTGGGCTTCCTCTGGTGCAGCAAGTGGAGCTCAGGTCAGGAACAATTTGTGCCGCGTTGATTTTGTGTGTTCTTAAGTGTGTGTGTGTGTGTGTGTGTCTTACTGTGAGAATATGCAGTATGCTAACACCCATGAGCCTTGTAGCCATACATCAGCAATAGGAAGTGGCGTGACACAGGCTGCAGGGCCTTGCTGATATGGACTGGAGCTATAATGGGCCCTGTTTCAGTTTGAGGAAGACATCAGCTGCACTGATCTTTACCACCCTGCAGGGCCCTGGAGATTACCACTGTACGAGAAGAAACACTATTTAGGTTACTCAGAAGGTTAAAAACTTTTTTCTACAGCATGCCTGTACCACACACAATCGCTGCTGTACAATATGCTCAGTCGAAGCCTTGACAATACTGGACCGCCTCATGAACGATGAGCTGTATTCATGGTTTGTTCAATGTGCGCACGCAGACAACAGCGTTTGTTATTCTGTCTGTTTGTTGCAGATAGTGCCTGGGTCTTGTTAGCTGTCAGGCCAAGCATCCACAAAGCTATTCTCTCACTTATTGATGGGGATTCACTAAATTACAGGCTCAAACAAGAGAGGCGGCTGCAGAAAACAACCCTTGTAAAAGTTTCCTACAAGCCCCTCACATTTCAGCATTGTGTGAGTGTACACAAAGAAAAGAGAGAACGAATGTCGAGAAGATCCCAAATGCATTTTTCTTTATTTCGCTTTCCCTTTTCTTTCGGCTGTCTTCCTTTGGTCAGACCCTGTCTGGTCTTGCTATTATCCTGGGGCGTTATCAGTGTGTAGCTGCCTCTTCAGATCAGGCCTGCGATAAGGGCTAAATAAATGGAATGCTTGGCTAGTGGACATAGGTCAAGCCTTGTTTCGCCCCAGTTTGTTTCAGGGTGTTGTTTGTCTGCAGGGGAAGTGGAGGGTGCAGCACGAACAGGCTCTGCAGTCTAATGAACTTATTGATTTCAATTTCAGGGCTGTTTTCTCCCCGCCTGACGCTTCTGAAGCTTTCATCCATTTCTGGACATAAATTAGTAACTCTGTCTCTTGTTCGGGGACTTTTTCTTCTTTTTTTTTTGCTCATTCCTCTCGCTCGCTCTGTCCGTCTCTCGGAGACAGGTTGCTATCTTGGAAATGCTGTTTTTAAATGTGTTAAAAGCTTCTGTGGTTAGATGGATGCTCTGTGTGGGTGTTTTCTGTGTGGCTTAGCATACACCTGTCCCTGACAGATATGGAGCTAAGGAAATGACAAGCTGTCTGTGTGTGTGTGTATATGTGTGTGTGTGTGTGTGTGTGTGAGTGTGCCACCAGCCATTGGGGGTCGTTGAAGATGCTGAGTGACCTCTTCCCCAGGGGGGTCAGGCAGCAGCTGACAACTGTTTGTGTATGTCTGCGTGTGTGTGTCCGTGAGTACATGTGCATCCACTACTAATCCATATCATGTATCACATGCACAAGATGTTTTCCCCACAAATTTGTGCACACATCCAAAGACAGAGGCCCGTGCCAACAGAAGTGAGCGCAGCACATTCCCAAAAGAAGCCCGGCTCATGGAAAATGAGAGGCCACCGGCACTGCGACAGGAAGCCTTCTCGGCCCGGGTCTAACGAGCACTGTGGGAGCCTCCACTCTGGACCCGGTACATCCGATACCCCCGATGATGTCCAAAGGCTAAACAGTTAAAAGGTCCGGTTGCTATATGTAGATGCGCAACACCCCCCAGTTCTGAATCCGATACTCTGGGAATCACAATAACAAGGCTGTGAGCTCTGGTCAGTTTTCCAGAGCCTCCCACCAACAGACGCTTGCTGCGGAGACCCACAGACAGAAAGATAGAGAGAGAGAGAGCTCAAAAGAGAATTGATGCTGAGTAGCACAGGTTTTAATAGGGCTGTCAGAGTCATATTGTTTATGTCGTGTTCCAGATTAATCCATTCTTCTTTTATGAGCCTCTGCAGCCACCGTAAATTGCAAGCACGAAGCCGGTCCACTGTTGAGTTATACGCCTCGGGGATCAGTGCCACACATGGGCGGAAAATAAATCATTTCCCCCGGATTTAACGCCGGGCAATACCTGGACCCTTTGTAAATAAAGCCATAGATGTTTTTACACCCCCCTGTTTTCTCTCTCCTGCCTCCAGGGCTCTTATTGAATCTCATAAGGAGAGGGAGGGAGAGACAGAGAGAGAAACATGAGAGAATAAGAGAGAGCAGAGTTGAAGAGGGACTGGGGGAGAAAGGGGGAGGTTCGCACGCGCGTGCGAGGGAGAGGGTGAAACAGAGGGAAAAGTCAGGAAAGAGATTCCAAGCGGGGAAGGATGAAGAGACACAAGCCAAGATAGCTTCGCAAAACAGACAAGAGACAGAGAGAGAGAGAGAGGATGTAGATGTTGGCTGGGTGATGTATGCGTGGAGTGCTGATTCCCTGGGTTCTCGGGGTGCTCAGGTTGAGATCTGTCAGACTGTCTAAACACAAGGCCCACTGTAATGCACTGCTGTGGAGCAGGGGGCATCGAGCAGACAGCCAGCTTCACCAGCTTCGCCAGCGGGGCGGCCCAGCTCGGCTGCAGCGCTGGCCGTGACCGCAGCCTGGGCTGCCTGCCTTCCCTTCCCGCCACCCCCCTCGTTGCCATCACCATAACCTCTTGCCCGCGGGAGCAGTGCCCGAGCCTGGAGAGACCGAAAGAGGGAAAGAGAAAGAAGGACAGAGAGAGAGAGAGAGAGAGAGAGGCCGGAACAACTTCTTCATCCTGGCTTGTGCGGACTGCTGGCCGGAGACAGCCAAAGGGAATGGGGAATGTGCACACTGCTCTGTCAGGACTTCATGAAGTATACATGACGTGCAATGTGAAAATGCTTCCTATGTACTGTGTGTATCATGCTCTTTTCTTTCTTTTCTTATTTTTCTTCTTTAACCCCCTTCCTCCCCCCTCCAGCCCTCCCTCCCCATTTCTCTCTACCGTTGCTTTCAAGAGCTCAAAGTTTGCTTTTCTTTTCAGTGACAAAGTATTCCCTGGTTGTAAAATGTTAATCAGTGGCAGGCAGCAGGGTGACAAGAGAGGCTCCGGCTTCTGGTGGTGTACTGCAACTCAGCCGGAACTCTTCTGGGATGATATTGGGCTGCAGTAGATGTTGGACCACAGTGAGATCAGTGCTAACTACAATATAACGCTCTTTGTTCCCTTTGTAGAGTCAGAACCAAATGATTACATAAATACAGCCACTGAACAGACCCTACATTAATTCATTCTTAACACAAGCATTTAACCTATCTATTATTCATATCTCTAACAATGCCAGGGGGCAAAAAAATCAGTGCTCCCCTCGCCCGTATATCTGCCCAGCTACAGAGAGGGTGATGCATTATTCAGGGTGTGCCAGGCTAGACTGTTCTCCCTGCTCTCAACTGGTGGAAGCTACACTCATCCTGCTGGGACACTGTTCTCTGTCTGTAAACTATCTGTCCTCTCCTTTCTCTGGCTGTTGTCCCTGTCTGTCTTTGCCTCTCTCAAACTCTGTTGCATCATGGTGATTTTTTCATTTTTGGTGTAAACCCAAATGCCTTGTGGAATTACTTTCTTCATCTCTCTGGCCTGTAAATGCATATCTTCCTCAGTCTTTTTGGTGCGTGTTGCCAGATACATGTTGATTCAAAGACATCCTACGCTGGCGTTAAAAAACTCTTTGATTATGTCACCTTTTTAAGTTTTTATTGATGTTGACGTTGGCCACCGTCTTGCACTCTGCTGTTCCCTCGACATCTCCACATACACACAACTTTCTCTTGTCATCTCTTCAAACTCAAACCGCTATCCTATAATTTAGCCTCTTTGCTTTTCTCGTCACTGATGGAGGAACAGATCCAAATATATTGTCTTGTATTCTGGGTCTGTTGTCGCCCCGCTCTCTGTTCTGTATCTCCCCTGGCTCCCACTCAGAGAAGACATTAATGTTTGAGCAGAGAGGGGAGACGGAGAGTCAGGGCCAGCCTGGGGGTCCTGGTGTACTGCTGCACACTTTTGTCCCAGAAAACAGAGCATGGGATGATAAATTGCGAAGACTCGAGACTGCTTCTTTGTTTAGGCTAGAGCGAGGCTGTTTCTCCGAGCCAAAACTATGAGTTAGAGTAGTGATTGGTGTAGCATTAAGGTCAAACTTCTCCTCAGTGTAGTTTTGAGTGCAGGGACATGCAATTAACAAAGCAAGGCTCTTTAAAGGGACGAGGGAGAGAATGTCCACATTCAATATATAGTAAACACATCACATCTGCATTTGTAAACATTAAATGCTAATACCTAACTTATAGCTCTAAATATTAGGTGTTTAATTTCTGCAAAATGAGCGCTGTTGAGTTTTCTCACAAACCCTCAGGACCAAAGTCGGAAATCAAAATAAAGCAGAGTTACTTTGTGGGTAAAGGGACGAGG
Organism: Anarhichas minor; assembly: GCF_050575085.1. Classification (NCBI taxonomy): domain Eukaryota; kingdom Metazoa; phylum Chordata; class Actinopteri; order Perciformes; family Anarhichadidae; genus Anarhichas; species Anarhichas minor. The sequence continues at coordinate 2,071,749 of NW_027466508.1, forward strand.
TTGGTCTCATTTCGTATTTGAAATCAGCTCCATAATTTGATCTTTGTAAAACTTACGTTGCTTCAGGTGTTCGGCAGGAGGAATGATAGCCTTAGGGCTTGGAGCTACCGTGAGGCCCCGCCGAGATTTCCCATCATCCCCACAGTCTGGCAGCAGCTTTTCAAACGGCGCCCTTTCTGAAGTTGCCCTTGGTTCTACATGTGTAGCAGTAATTATGAATGAGGGGGACTAAGATCTGTACAAAACCATCAAACATTTTACAGCTTGCTGCTATTGTAATAAAGATCAATAGACACGGTATCAGTCATAGTTTTGAAGGAGAGGTGGTGCTGTACATTTTCCCTCGCATACTTCCTCTCTTTCTTTCTTTCTTTCACTGCGTCTCCCTCGCTCATCTCCCCTCTCATTTCTCTTTTCTTTCTCTCTCTACTCTCTTCCCATACAGAACCAGTGTAGCACATCCGTTTTAATTGCCGTTTGTAGGGCTCTGTGATGTGAGCTTCTGAAAGACACCCGTCCTATGAAAGAACAGGAGACGGAGACAGAGAGAGGCAGTGAAATACATTCACTTCAGCAGCTAGTTCTATAGCAAGGGCCAAGGCCAAACTTCAAGCACAATATGTGTACATTGTATATTTTGTGTGTTTCAAATGGTTGGAAGTGTGTGTTTGAACACAACATGGGTACAATACATGCAAGCAAAGGCAAAGAAAGTGTGTGTGTGTGTGTGTGTGTGTGTGTGTGTGTGTGTGTGTGTGATTTGGAGCATTCATTAAATATAAACCACATGGACTTGAACACTATCACACTTTCCTCACACTTTCAGCAAGCCTGGGAGTGGTGGGGCTGTTAAAGCAGCCTCTGCTAGTGGGCTGAGGTCATTTGACCAGAGATAGAAGACATAGAGAAGCTGCAGATCAAACAGTATTCTGTCTGACAGGAGGAGATAAAGAGGCTGTCAGCCTCGGCTCAGAACAAAGCAGCCCCTCACCTCTCTGGCCCACATCAGCTCCCTGACGGCCAGTGATGCAGTGGTAAATCAAAAGGTGGGTAAACTAAGATGAACGTCAAAAGATGATCACAATTCCAACATCTACCGTGATAAAAAATATATCGTTTTGGTCCAATGTGCTGTCTATCGGTTTTGAAAAAAAATGTTGCTATCCTGTGCTGATTAGTAAATATATCTGAAAGATGTTTCTGTATAGAAATATATATATATATTTATTGAACAGTGATCTGAATATTATACATTATACATGCAAGTGTGTTTCCAAGTTTAATCCTATGTTTTCTTATTCTTTTGGGAAAATGTAACATCATGTGACATCACATTAAATTGGAATATTAAATTGGAAAAATACGGCAACACCAATTTATAAATCAAAGGTTGCTCCGATCAATTATAATATAAGCAAAAAAAAGCTTTACTGTGGAACCGTAAGTAACCAAAATCTGCCATTTTTTGGCACCTTGGTTAGATTAATGTTAGTATAGCTGTAAAATGTGATGTTTGACTGCTTCGTTTACGCGTTAATAGCCGGCGCTGTGTTTTTCCAGCCGAGGTGCGTTTGTGTATATTGGAAAGCTCGGAATTTCTATGATCCAATGATACCAAACATGTTATTATTCAAAAATGATCCCGGTCGGATCTTTTGAACACAACATGGTGTTCTATTTAAGAAGGATATGTACGACTTTGTTATTAAAACACTTAGTAATTGACAACATTTGGAAAACATACAGTAGGGTTATGTATTCTTAAAGCTGAAGACCCCATGTTTTCAAAACAGTAGGCCTATAACATGCACATTTTCTATAATTATTAACTACTTCACATGGGTGGCAGACCAGATTTTGAATTTGGTTAACATAATGGAGGCTTCAATCATATACCTTTGGTCAGAGCTCAATTAGGCTGCACTAAAATCACAAGATCTTCAGTCATATTTACTACAACCTCCCGTTGGCAGATCATAGCTCCCTCCCATATTGGTCGGCCTGTTTTCCTCTAATGACAGCTGAAGGGTCACTGTGACGCTCCATGACTGAGGAGAAGGATCCAACGTGACTTTATTCTCTCTCTCTCTCTCTGAACACTGATGTATTATTTGCCCAAATGAAAGCATGATGTGACACGTTGATCTCCACCACCCATTATAGAACCTGCTCATGCATCAAGACTTTGTAAGTGTGATGCTTTTCAGCTGTGATCTGCCCGTCACACAGCAAAAGTCTGACTGATGAGACTTTATCTGCAACGCCTCTCTCAGAGTGGAGTTACATTCGCTGCCTTGTCAGTAAGTGATTAATGGATTGAAGAGGACATGATGGCTGGGATATCAAACTGTGTACTGTACAGATAATATAGATTTCCTGCTGAGCCTGAGTGTGTCTGTTTGTGTTGATAAAGACTAAAACATAATCTGCCTCTTATTATATGGATATTTCACTTCCTTGAAGAGGGCTATGGATGATTGCTTCCCAGTTGTTGTTTTTTACTCATTCAAATAATCTACGATTGTCCTTGATGCTGCACAGCTTTGAGCCGTCAATGCATGCCAACAAATGGACAAACGAGCAACAAAATGGAAAAAAAGACACACACACACACAAATGTTAACAACAACTGAACTCCATCGAGCGTGACTGCACTTCTCAGTCAGCTTTTTGTTCCTGTAGCATAGGGAATATGTGGGCTTCAGCTGTGGCAATCGATGAGGTTTGGCATTTGACTGTAAACTTTAAAATACACCCATAATCTGGCTCCATTGTTTTTAATGGCCACATCAACAACTTTCGAGGATAATCATTTTATCTGATAAATGAGGATTTCAAACACTCTTATCAGCTGTGCAGTTGTTTTTTTAATCCTTCCATTCTGTCTCGTTGTTTTTAATTGATTCTGCAGCACAGAGGCTTTCTTCCAGAGATAATGCACTTGTGAGAACAGGTCATGATCCCTAAATGAGGGAATTTCACTCCAGTGTATTTGCCACGGCATATCTACCGTCCTTCAGAAGCATTTCCAAACTGCTGGAAAGTACAGATTGACTTTGTTTTTCTACATTTCTGCAGCTCCCCCTCTCACCACGGCATTCAGAGATGCCATGCTCCCCAGCAAATGGCCTCAGCGAGGAGCTGGCGGTGCTGATGCTGTTTGGAAACGCTTCCACGTATGTCCTACCTCAAGGCTTGAACCAAATCTCTGTGTATTAGGATCAAAAACAGTGTCTACTTCTTTCCCTATGTCTTTACATAATTTTGTAATGTGAGCTCAGCCAGGCATGGAAAGTAGACCAGTGTGATTATCCAATAATGTCGCAACAGAAGACACAAATATATAAATAAATAAAAACAAGAAGTGTTCCAGCATCTGTGCTGTGTTGGGCTGTGATAACGGCTCATCCAATAAGACCTCCACTCACCTCTCCCATCGCCACACGAATCCACCACCGGTTCCACTCTCAGGCCCTCAGAGGAAAGCTGTTTATTCCACACACTGCCTAAGTAGAGGTCTTGGGGTTGGAGCGGCTGTGTAGCGCATGGTGAAGACAAACACGGGCCTATTTAGTCTGGTGGAGAAAACCATGGTAAACAGTGCAGAATGGAAGCAGCTGGGGATTTTAGTTTTCATGTTTTTTTATCTAAATGCTCCTGTTTAATATCAGTCTGGGTTGGGAAATATAATGGATTTTCTATGATGATCAAGACATACCAAACTCTTTATTCTGGTGATGATGAAATGTTACAATGAAAGCATTATTTTTTTTCTTCCTGTTTTGCATTGACCACAACGTATCATGACAGCATTGTAGTTTGATCTTTGAGCAAATTCACTTGGACTCCACTTTGCCTTCATGTTGACGGTAACAGTTACTGTGCACACGTTTCCAAGCATTATGATTCCAACATGTTATTGATCACTTAATTAAGTTTCTTTTCCTTTTTTTTTTTTTTACAGGATTAGGACATTGATGTGTTGTTTGCACCTCCCGTGCCCTGTATGTCATACAGGTTGGAACGGTTGTTTTCACATTGTGATCTGGTCCTGATTAGTGTTGACATGCGCAAAATTGAAGTCATAAACATAATCTAGTTGTTAAAGTGTGAAGTTGAAGTGTTCATTAGATTTAATTCTGGTGTCCTCATGCTCTGTATATGGAATAAAACAAAAACACAGTCTGCTAACTACTTGTGCATTTAATCTTATAAGTAACCTTTTTTTTTTACTGAAGGACACAGTTTTTAGATATTTTTTAACGTTTAAAACTGTGCAAACTGTGACAGAGTTGATTAGAATTTGTATAACTGACCAGGTTATTTATTGTGATTTCAGTACATGCAATCCATTATTCTTGAGTATTTGGAGTATGTGCATGCTGTTGTGTGATTACAAAGTTAGAATGTTCTCTGGAATGGCATGGGGAGACCCCTGTCTGCCACTGTGAATCCCACTTGGTATGGTGACATGAACGCTCTCCCATCCTTCCCACTGGCACCTGTCTAGAGGTCAGAGGCCATCCTGTTAGGGGTAATCCCCACCGTAACCTGACCAGGCCAGGGGATAGTGGCAACCAAACGTGCTCTCCCTCTAATACTCCTGCTAATCAGATTTTAATTGAATTCCAGCGAACATGTAAAAACCTGGTTCAGTTTTGTTATTCCATTTTCCTAGCAGATGTCTCTGTGATCCCTGTAAAGTGATCTGCGGTGATGACGTCCTCTGTTTGGAAACACACATGAATTGGCTGATCTAGACCGGAGAAAGTAGAACCATGTGCTTGTCCTGAGGAGTGGGGGTGTGGTGTGTGGAGCTTGGACTTAAGCGAGTGGGTCTTAAGGATAAGAGGAATCTTATTGGGACCATGTAAAGAGAAAAAAAAAACACGTCTTAGTGTATACTATCATTCCAAAAACCTCAAAGCATTCATTTCCTTTAGTTGGAAAAATGGGTCCATCCCAGTTAGTACCAGACTGGACTACAGGACACATCTTAAAGGCTCAGCATAGTCCTCTGCAACAACGTACACACTGTGCCACCATATTCCGGCTGTGCAAAAGTTAGCATTGCAGTTAGGCACTCGAGTTTATGCTGTGGGCAAATCTACAGCCAGCAGACCGGGAGGTTAACCGCAAAGACAGCGTAAAAAACTGTGTACAACCTTGAATTCCTTCATACAATGCTAATCCTTTTTATGCCATTAAAAACAAAAAAATCCCCCAGATAAAAGAATACTGTTCTGTGTGACCACCAACTGATTACAAGTGTTGGTCACAAAAAGCAGAAGCCAATCATCATAAAGGAGCTGCGCAACCACGGACCCCAATGTTTCAGATCTCAAGAGGCACGTGCCGAGTCTGCACACCAGCTGCAATTACATAAATGCGGAGGCTTGCTGGTGAGCATGCGAGTCTGCAAAGAACCGTGCAGAGGCCTTTGGTGGACTTCAGAACCATTGTGTAAAGGCTACATTCTAGGAAAAAATAAAAAATATATGATAAGGACTATGGTGAGAGACTTTGGGTTTTCTTCTATACTTTCTTCAGTCTTTTCATTTTTACCTTTTTATCCCATTTTACCTCCAATCCTTTCTATTTGTCACACCGTTCTGTATGCGCCCCCTCTGTTGCTGTTGTGTTTGTACAACTCGGTCACAGCATTCGAAAGTCAGGCGAGGAACTGATGGTGACTTCTTGAGGGAATGGGAGTGGTGGGAGAAGGTCCTGCTGGATGAGCTGTTATCAGAGCTTAACATGGTATTGACACAGGAGGGATTTTTTTCAGTCATAATGCCAATGGATAATCAATATGGTCCACTTTCCATGTTTGGCTGTGATCAAAGTACTGCATTATGTAAAGACATAGGGAAAGAAGCAGACACTGTTTTTGGTTCAAGCCTTGACATAGGACACATGTTTTCTTCTCCCTTCTCCTTTCTGCAGGAGACACGTTCAGTAGCTGCAGTGGATTCTGGGAATTTATCATAACCACATGCATACAACCCAAGTGAAGTGACTTTTTTTCACATGATCCGTTCAATGATCTGTACTTCATGTCTCACAGTCACAGACTGAGCAATTTCTAACGTGTGTCCCAGTTTGGGACATGAATCCTAACGTTGAGCAGTTTTAGGGATTAAGGTGATCCGTCTACCAGCAAAAACCCACCTCACACCAACCAGCAGCCTCAAGCCAAGGAGGGGGATATACCCACATGCCTCCAACTCTCTGATTAACCACCACAAACAGCAGAAAGTTTTGTGTCTGCAGCCCACTTGCCTGTTACTGAGAGCTAAATCAAAGGCCCGCTCTGTTATTAGAGCCAATGTGCTCTTGAGGAAAACAAAATCCGACTGTGAGCTTAAAACAAAGTTGTCTCATTTGATCATTTATTACACATTTTAAGTGGTTTGGAAATAACTGAGGCCAGCGTGGTCTACATCCCTAATTGGTACTCTTTTTCTCCCATTAGTACATCCAGACTTGTGATCCCACTAAAACAGGCAAGAGAAGAAAAAATCTTTTCCCCAAACAAAGCGTTTGTCATCAGTTTGCAGTTGCTCCGTTCGCGAGCATGGTTCAGATTTGCTTCTACGTGCAGCTGTCACTGAGCCTGTTGGACGTCGTGGACCCCAAACACACAAACCAGAGGAGATTAGTGTGCCATGTCAACCCACTGCTTCCGCAGATGGCACGGATGCTTTTAACCTACTCCCTGTAGACAGCCATTCATTGATCTTTCATACTAAACTCCCCACAGCAGGACTCTTGATACTGTTTTATTTATCATTCTGGCATTTACTATTAAGGCCAATAAAGTTTGACATGTGTGTGTTTTAACTGTAGGGGGCACTGTGGATTCTGTGCAACATGCTGGGTGTGAGTGGGGGGGGGGGGGGGGGGGGGGGGGGATTTATATCCTGGCAGTCAGAACTGTCACCCTCAGTAATACCTCCGCAGTCTCTCTTTCTTTCAGCCTTCCCCTAGCCCCAATTCCCTAGGTCCAAATCCAACCCATAATTCACTAGTGTTGTCTCTTACCTTGACATACACCTCGTAAACGTGTAAAACATTCCAGTGGGAATTGCTCTCATTTTAATAACGGAGCATTTCAGGCCGTGTGGGGGGGGAGAGGAGGAGATATCAGTTACTAGTTTTTAAGGATTCTGGCACAGGCTCCAGGAACCCCAAAGCTCCAGCCCAGAGTCCTCATCCAAAACCAACACAGGGGACAAGCAGGCAATTTTTGAAAATGCGGTTTTTAGTTTCTGCACATATTTTCCAAGGGTGCCGCAGTTAGGCTGACCATGATGAAATTTGGTTCTGGCTCAAATCCAGGACATTACCTGCATGAGTGTCAGGTGATAGCCTCCCTAATTGCCCTGGAAGGCAAACAGAGAATCTTTTTGGTTGGGATTTCACAGAGCCCTCTGCACCAGTAAATGTGTTGCTCCTGTGGTAAAATGTGATCTTTCAGCTAATGAAGGACACGCTTCGTTTCCCTAACAGAATCAGCCTCTAGTTTCGGCCTCTAGGGGGAGCTTAGCCTACTTTTTTTCGTGTTTTCACTGCAGTGGGCTCTGGCAGGAGTTTGGCTGGACCTTTGTGAGTAAACTGATTTATGGCGCGGGCCTGAGTTGTGCATCTCTCCAGGGGTATTCAGTCTGACTGGACACAAGCGTGTGTGAACAGTGGCTCTCAGACATCACTGACACTCTGTCCAACCACTGGACCAAGAACCACTGATTGGAGTCTGCGGTTTGTGGTGTGTGTGTGTGTCTCATACACGCACCACAGCGGACTAAAGCCCTCAATCACTGGGTCTTGGTCCAGTCCATGCCCCCGTGTTCCAGACTTGAGTGACGCGCTGCCTGCAGAGCACTCATTAGAATCTATGTTTCACAAGCAGAGCAGGGATAGTAAATCGTTCAGGCCTCAATGTTGTTATAGCTGGCCCTAACAAGCCACTCTCTGTCTACTTTATTGGAGTTTAAAAGGGGATTTCATGTAGTTTTTGGCAACTTTGAAAAAATACGACAAACAATGGAAACTATTGGTGTAAGAGACAAGACCGCAACATGATGAAAACGTGTTCAATCTTTCAAAGAAGCCCTTTAGGTTTTCAAGCCCTCTGCCACTTAGAGACTGACAGAAACATCATTAGACAACAACAATATCCTCTTTATGTTTTCAATAACATCAGAAAGGGGAAGTGTGTTATGGGAATGCTGTGTAGTTTAGGGAGGGTGCTATGTGATCTCTCATCACATGGTCAAGGCCCCTGCTCTGGTACTGAGTTAAAGGATTTTCTCCCTACGGCCCCACTCTTAAATCAGATCAGCTTTTTTTTTTTTTGTAAATGCCACATCTAAGGGCCCCCATTCCATGTCTAACTACCTAGTCTTTTGTTTGCTCATGTTTTCCTTTTCCTCTGTGGGTCGGCTGGCTCTGACCGTGTAATAGAGCGCATATTGGCCAAGAGAGGCAGCCTGCTGTGACCAGATCAGATGTGTGCTCCTGATTATGAAACTCCCTTTTAGTCACTGACAGACATGGTAATAAATGTGTCCATAAATTGAATTTGGGGCTTTTGAAAAGGAGCAGGAATATCTAAGGAGCATTTCAGCTGATTGTCTCCAGCCGACATGGCAGCGCTTCAGTGGGATTCTGGGGGGAAAACTGATCCTGCTGTGGTGCGGTTGGAGGGCTGGGGGGGGGGGGGGGGGGATACGGGATGGACGCCCAGCCAAGCAAAATAAAGACTGCTTTATTGCTATTCAGAAAATCATTTGATTGAGTTTGCACAAATATGAAGATGAAGAGCAGTCTGTGTAGTTTGTACATTTTGAAGTCCCTTTACCATTTCTTAGAGATAATGGACAGGAGCAAGTTTCTGAGTCATTCCACTAACTTTAAAGAGGTGTACAGTGCACTTACAGTTACTTAAATGCTACCTCTCACAATAGCACTACTGAAATTTGGTGAAGTGCGTGTTGACAGCAGAGCTGGGATGTTAGGCCAAAGCTTTTTCACTTCATTCCTCTTTGGATTAGTCCTTGGATGCTCTTTCAGAAATGGCAAAATATATCAACTTTTTTTACAACTACCTTTATGAAAACACAATTGGACAGTAATACTACAGCAATAAATGAATCTGTCCCCATAGTGGATTTGTTTACATCTTCAATAAATAAATGGCAAAATACAAACAAAACAGATATTGTGACCTTGTTAAGCGATATGTAAAAGGTATCAGTAAGTGAACATGTACATAATGCATTTTATTTTTATGAAATTACACAGTGAACACAAAAATTCAAAAAAATCTGTTTCACTGGCCAGGCTTACCTGCCTACACATGGTCATGCTAAATCTAAACGATGCTAAGCTAAGCTACAGAGTCCACACTTTTACCTCAGACCCAGTAGCATAACACTGGTGCTGGCCAAGAGAGGAAGCGGTGTGTAAGTGCTTGCTGAACTGTGTATATTTAGCTCGGTCAGTCATGAGGGAGGGACACAACTTCTCAGAGTGGTGTGACACACGTAACTCGGCCACCAAGAGTCACACATCCCCATGTGTTCGCCAGGCCTATCTTTTGGGCTTGATTTGCGTGGAGACGTGAAGTGACGGGTCTGGAAGGTTCCCCTGGGGCAGAGGGCGGCCTGAGTCATAGCCAGAGAACAGGCAGGAGCAGTCAGAGTCCATGTTTAGAACTGGCAACAACATGATGTTGTGAAACTGTCACCCTTCATTATTTATTCACTATAGACATCTGTCTTGGCAAAGAGAATGGTATTCAGTGTGTGATTTTTATCTCTGACCTCTCTCCTTCCCTCTGCTTCTGTCTGTACCCCTTTTCTCCCGTCTCTCTATCTAATTTGCCTTTATCTCTCTGTCGTTCGTTGTCTGTCCCGTTCTGTCTCTTTTGTCCTTTCTGCATCTGTCTATCCTGCCTTACTTAGAAATGTTATGATTCCCTGGCTGTGATCTGTGTGAGCTGTCTCCTTGAAGTCTGTATGTCTCCTGAGTACAACCACAGAATGGTACATCACTTCTATTACATGTAATTTCCGTGGGTTTTATAAGGTACATTTAGTCACTCTACAATGGGGAAGACTGTTCTTTTCTACAGCCGTGTTCAGAGTATCTATCTCTTACACCACGGCCCTGTTCATGGAAACCATTATCTGGTGTGGGAATGTGCCAATATGAGGCTGCAAAGTTTGTCTCCGGGTAACATTTTGAAACTTTGATTAATGTAAAAGTCAAAATCCCTCCCAGAGTTGTTTGAATTGTAATATCAGGATAAGACAAAAGTACCATACTTTTTTAAGAGATGTACTGTAAGTCTACTATGGCAGTAGCACATAGAGAAATTCATCATGAACTGACATTTTAGTTGTAATCTACAATAAATGGTTTTACGGTGGTTTAATTAATGAAGGCGTAACAACCACACAAGTACCTCTATGATAGAAATTAAAGGACATGTTTTGATAAGCCACAGGAAATCCTGTTGGACAACAAAAGTTCTTTCCTTTAATTTGCCATAAAACCTAAAACCGTTTAAATGCCTCCACCTGTGGTACCTTTGTGCTGCGCAACATTGTAGACAGGCTCAATTACGTTGTTATTCTTACTTATGTTTCTCTCTCATTCTCTCTCTGGCCCTCTCAATAAAAAGAGGCCAATAAATCACTTAGCTGTCTCTGTGGGTTTGGGGTATTGGTGTTGGACGAGCTGTCCCACTATCCAAGCTGAGTAGACTTGACTCTCAAAGCACCAACAAAAAAAAAACTCCCCTCACTCTCAAAAACCAACATGGTGAAAATTACATTTTGGTTGAAGAGTCGAATAAATCTTGGCCGAACGTGGCTGGAGAAGTGGAAAAAGGGCCTCCATGGCGGCTGCAGTCTCAGTGATGTGGATCCCGCGCTGGGGAAAGGGGAAGCCACATAAGAGGAGGTTTGTGTTAGCGCGGGGTAGATGAGGTGCAAGGGGAGTCAGCACGAGCATACAAGGCCTAAAAGTGCTTTCGGATTACAGGGAGTGATAACTCTAATGTTGAATGTGTGTGTGTGTGTGTGTGTGTGTGTGTGTGTGTGTGTGTGCAAGGCGAGCAGCTCTAGAGATATGTGTTCAGATAAAGGATGTCTATTATCTACAATTCTAAACGCACGTGGAGATGATATTTGCTCATTTCAGTGAAGACGAGAATCCCAAGTCCCTTTTCATGAAGAAAAGTAAAATCTAAAAAACTTAAACATTTTGAGTACTTGCTTTAAGATCAACTTTTATTTCTATTCTTAAGACATGTATATAGTTTAACACAGAACCTTTTAGGAATTACCTCATTAACAACATTTTTTGGGCAGCTGTTCCGATATCTGGTCATTCATCTATAGGTGTTGGTTATAAACATTAACTCAGGGCTCATTCTGAGTCACTGTACCGTGTCCACATGGTTGATGTCTGTTGGTTTTCCATCTCTGGGGCCTGTTTGACGAGAACAACTTGTGTAATGCCATCAGCAGCCTGTCGAGGCTAATTAAAACACACATCTACAAATCTGCCAGCAATTACTACACCCAGAAACATTTGGTGCCACTCGCAAATTTTAGGCAGCAAAGGCTGTGTTTACCGGGCTAGCTTTTCATTTCTCAGAGCGTTCCCACAAAACAAATACTGGTTAGAGCTTTGTTTGATACGGCAACGCTCATATTTATTTTGCCATATAAATGTTGCAAAAATGTAGGCATTGGGAGACATGATAATGGAATCCAGATTTGGGCTTTATTTAATTTGTAGCTCTGCATGGAGTCATCTCATTTCAGATTATAGCCCTGCGTAAACTCTGCTGCTTCGTGTCTATAAGGGTTATATTGTCTAACAGTGTTGTGTCCCAGTCATCTGGATGTGCTTTGCAGTCCTCAACAGAGCACACTCCTTATCTACATCATTCTCAACCCACAACCTCACGATCATGTGGTTTATCTACTTTTCCCAATGACAAAAACAGCTTAGTGGGCCATTTGTTTGCAGAGATGTAATTTGAAGTTCCCTATCTTTTGCAACCTATTGATAGCACAGGTGGAAGTACATCCATGCAAAGCTCTGTAATAACTTAGATTCCTCAGTTGTCTGTTAACCTGTAATCAAGATAGGTGCTAAGAGATGTGACTCAGTGTATTATTATTAGAACAATGACTACATTTCTGAACATCACAGCTACAAGTACACACCCATGCAAATATATAAGTGCATCCACACTGACATAGTTCTCTTTGGTGCTTTGTAATAGATAACTACACACTTTTATTGTTGAATATTGAGTGTTTACTCAAACCTTTGTAGTGACAGATTCAACCAGCTATGTTCTGCTCTGCATTTTACTTTGCAATTGCTGCCGTCACTAGATGGACAAACTGCCATGTTGTATGCTTCTTACTTGCACCATAAATCAGTGAGCGATAAGGGAGGGACATCTGAGAACCTCTGAGCTCCCTTTTTCATACACTCCAAACTGTTTCCACCTTACAGGTGGAGTGGAAACAGTTTGACTTGTGTAAGATAGGTCTCGTCCCATTGTCTGTATCTGCACATGTTTTCTTTTCCTATTCCTTTGAAGTCTCTTAAGTTATTTCTGTATAATCAGGAGGCAACTTTCAGGTCTGAAAAGTGAAGCCGATGTGAAAGTGCCTTAAACCTTGCATTCTTTCTAATGGTCAGCACTCTGGTTGCCAAAGAAGTCTGATTGTATAGAAGTCTATGCAAAAATGACTCTACTTCTCACTTGATTTATTACCTCAGCAAACATTATAAACATGAATTTATGGTCTCAATCGATAGTTTCAAGTCTTTTTCAATACAGCATGATGTTAAGTTACTAAATCGTGGTCCCATTTAGAGTTCAAATGGACGATGAAGCAGGGTATACTTTAAGTCGTGGCTACCTTATGATTGACAGGTTGCTACCACGGCATTCTCCGCTCTGGGAGTTGTCTTGTTTTCGTCTTACAACTTTAACCCTTTCACAGTGTGTTTTTAGTTCATGAAAGTTAATTGTAACATGTTGGTCGCCTAATAATGTATTTTTCAGCGTTTGATTGTATTTAGCGGCACCTTCTCGTGTCACTTCTGGTTGCAAAAACACCAGATGGAGACGCCCAAAATGCCGAACTCGAGCCTTCAAAACCGTACTCCACAAACTAATGGGTGACATCACAGTGACTACGTCCACTTCCTGTGTGCAGTCTATGTATAATACAATGACAAATAATCTAATCGTATTGGTCGCAGGATATATCATTGGTTTGTTTTTTTGCTTTCTGTCAACTACAAAGATTGTTAGCTCTAAGCAGCACTTCTCTGTGATTGTTGGTTACCTGCCAGTGGCAGGTGAAGTAGGCAAGCAATTTGATGTCTCTTTTATGACCTGACAGGTTATATCTGTGGGTACCTCTATGTTTTCGCTGGCAACCTATTACAAAATTGTTGCTGCTAATGCTGGGAACCTAAAACACATCACCTCCTTTACACCTCAGGATGTTTCCCAGGAAAGCTCCACCCATTAGCAGGTGTAAAAGCCTTTGTGACTCATAATGGAATAGGCTCATAATGTAAGAGGCTGAATTAGTTGGCAATAGAGAGGTGCAAAAATGTATTGTGAATATGTCATCAATCATTTCTTTGACAATGGCGGATACACCTCAGTTACGTTTCAAGATTACGTTTAAAAATGTAATCACCTGCTATGATCTGGTTGAGCCTGGCCTGATCTGTCAACAGTCATTTCTGAAGATGTCATTTAAAATATGAGGTCATAACGTATGTTGTGTTACAGTGTAGATTCTTTGTTATATTGTTTCAATGCAGCTTTTTAATAACCGGTATACCATTGTACGTCCAAGCACATAAATAGGGCTCAATGTTATTAGTTGAAGACTCAATTGCGCTCCCAATTTTCCAGATTTCCTTCCAGCTCAGTGTTGGTGCTCAACAGTAAATTGTGTTCAGCTGGCCATTACAGGTAGGTCAGGGAGTATATATCCTTTAGTGGGAGATATGAAGACATGTATGCCTATTGTCCCTGTGTATTGATCTTTCGGGACAGGTTTCCTCTTTGTACATTGTTTCTGACAGTTAAAGTGACTTAGAGTATGGACAGAAAGAGTAGCTGCTATATCAGGAGGAGCTGTGGAAGCACGGAGTTGAGCCCCGCGGGCCTCGGAGCAGAGGGGCTGGACGGGGATTAGTGTGACTGCTGAGGAACACCTGTCTGTCACTGACGGATCCCCTCCTGCCAAGCCCCAGATGGATCTTAGGAGCGGTGGGCCCCATCATAACTTCCTCCTTCCTCCTCCCCATTAACACTAATGTTTTTTTTTTTTGCTGTCTTAACCCTCTTCCCCCCGTATTGCCTTACCCTGCATGTCTGGCATTCTGTAGGGGGGCTGGGTGGTGCTGGAGGAGGAGGGCGCAGAAGGCGAATAAGGGGCTGGGACAGTTTAGTTGGATGGCCAGCTGTGTGCCAGCTGTGTGCCAGCGGAACGCTGAGTGGCGTGGAGAAAGGCCTATTATCTCCCACATGCACACACTCTCTCTCTCTCTCTCTCGCCTTTCACACCCCAAACCCTGGCCCTGCGAAATCAGCCAGACAGATTCTGCTGAAACCATCACTCCCCCTTATACATGCATGTGGTCTGCTCCTGCACACACCCACTCACATACACACACACTTATTCTAAGTGCTGTGCAGGGAGTTATTTTCCCTTCTCTGCCCCTGTCTTTGCACACAGACACACACGCACAGAGGAGCTTCCATGCCATCCTCTATGTGTCACTGCCTCTGACACACGGGACTAAACAAGTCATTAGAGCATGGGTCGAATCATCCATACACATAGTCTTATCTGTCTGCTCTCAGTCAGCCGGCCTATTGCACAGCGGCTGGACGCCTCTCACTGCTGGTTGGGTATGAGCAATTAGCAAGAAAGACCTTTTAGCTCTGCCAGCTGATTTGCGGCCAGTGTCTGCATATGCCTGTAATTCACTTTGACATTTCATCTCCTCACTTGTCACAGTCTTTATTGTGTATTACCACAGTATAAACAATAATGATGAAGTAATAATCAAATCGGAGGCAATATAATCATTTTGTTTTCCCATGCACCAATGTCCACTGGTTGAACCTGTGGGAGACAGCTGATAAGTGAGCGTTCTTGTGCGGAGTGGAGGTCTCTGGAGAGCAGGCGGAGGCAGCCGGGGGGAGTCTTCCCGAGTCAGCCCAGGGGAAATGGATGACAGTTACACTACCCTCCGGCCAATTAACTGTCATTCTAGCTGTTGGTTTAACTTGCTGACCTTACCTCTACTCTGCTGTTTGTCTTATCATTTCCGGCAAAGAGGACCTCATCTGTGTATGTAAAGTGGACAGGTGACCTTCAGGGAAGGGGAACAAAGGTCACAGTTCATCCGCAGTATATTTCTTTTCGAGCGACAGCAAATATACCGAGGAGTCTTCTGGGAATTTGGGGCCGTAGGAGGAGCGAAGTCCTGTGGGATTGAAAGAGAGCTATCTGTTATTACTTCCAATTACTCTCCAATCTCCCGCTCTATCTACCTGTAAAATGACATTAGACATGCCTGTTCTCATGGTCTTTTACAGATTAAGGCTGTGCTTCTCTGTGATGAGGCCCAGGGGAGCTCGGGGTCCACACGCCTTGCCCTTACAGTCATCGGCTAACTGAGTGTATTCACAGACCCGAGGAGGAAAAGTAGGTTTTTCAAGAATTGCACGGGTTTTGTCTTTGAGACGATGCATGGACGTTAATAGGAAGAATCTGAACGTGGCTGCCCTGCGTTGGCGTGGATTTGAGGCTGATGTGTGAATAGGGGTACAGTTCCAGTGAGCGCTGCTGTCTTAGCATGACAACAGGAGGGGGCGGGCTGTACTGGCCCTGCTGACATGATGCCCACCCCTCTCTGTTCGTAAGAGCGCCACTTCATTGTACCCAGTCGCTACTAAGGGATAAAACCTAGAGAGCCTACACAGCTGGAGATGGCAGGGAGCATTCATACTGAACACTTGGCTTGTTCAGTCACTTTTCTGCCCTGTGTCTCACAAGAACCCACTTCCTACTTCCCGTCTCCTGTCTCTGACAAGAGACGGGTAGACAGTTGTACTTTACATTGTCTAGATTAAGAGGGGGCCTTGTAATTGGTAATTATTAACTCAAAATACCTAGAATGGTTCCCTCCTGACCACACGTCAGTGACTTTCTACTTCTATCCCAGTAAAAAAAAAAAAAAACTTTATTTAATTGCGTTGTGTATTTTAAATTACCAACATATTGTTTGGTGTCCACAGCATGTTTTCACTCCCTTTTACACTCTTATGTGACATCCTGTCGTCTTGTAAAAGTGTGACTTGTCTTGTTTGATTCTATAATCTAAACTCTTGCAGTCACATCAGGACATAATATTGCACATTTATTCTGCTTAGCAATTTGGGTGACTCTGGTTGTGACAAGCTGTCATCTTTAATTTTTCTCTGTGATGTCTGAAGGCATCTTCTCTTGACGAGATGAGGGAGATTTCCCAGGAGTAGATGAGAGAGAGTTGGAACAGAACAGAATTTGGCTCTACAATCCTCCTTCAGCATGCATTTAGTTTCCGTATTATAGACAAGGCACCAATTTATCCTCATGCCGCCACTGAATCACTCTGTCGCCCACCCTTTCATTCTCTAATAAACACTAACAAAACAGATGCATGGATGAATGCACACACATGCACACACACACACACACACACACACACACACACACACACACACACACACACACACACACACACACTGGTGGTATAGCGCTCACCATCTCTCATTTGCATGGCAATGCCATTATCTAGCTGTGAGGTGTCACGCTGGAGTGGCTGACAATGTGCCTGACAACAAGTTTATCTAAGCATAAAGAAAAGTTGAGAAGAATAGAGTACATTCTCTGCCTCCTCTTTTCCTCTGGCTTTAGCATATACATGTATACTTTTAAACTCCCTGTGGAGTACGAGGAAGCATGTCACCCTGCTTCATCTCAGCGTGATAGACTGGCACAAGACATTATTTATCCCTGGTAAAACCTATAGTAAACACTTTGTATCAACATATATGAACTGTTTTAGCACTGTGCCTTTATTCATTTGTGTTCCGTTTCTCTGTCATGTTTCTCCGCTTTCAACTTTTTTTCTTAATATAAAATGTGTTTATTTTTTTGTTTATGTACTATTTTTTTTTTTTAATTGACTGTAAATTACTCTGCTATAGTGCGACTTTGGCCAGGTCTTCTTTGGAAACAGGATCTGAGCTCTCACTGGACTAACTTGGTTAAATAAAAATAAAAAAACAAAGGACGAGCTGCTTGTCAGTATTCATTAATAGTGGCGGATATTGGATTCTATGCAGACACATTACTGCAGACTTTCAGGCATGGAAGATTGTGGAGACTATTGGCTGAACTGAGGAGAATCAATAGCAGGGTTTACAACTTAGACACTGGTA
This sequence comes from Anarhichas minor, assembly GCF_050575085.1. NCBI lineage: Eukaryota > Metazoa > Chordata > Actinopteri > Perciformes > Anarhichadidae > Anarhichas > Anarhichas minor. The sequence continues at coordinate 2,089,312 of NW_027466508.1, forward strand.
GGCATCATCATTACACAGCGAAGCCCTCTCACCTGCTGTTATCGACCTCCCTCTCAGGTTTACAGCAGCAATGAGCAACACTTGGCTTGTCTCGTGATGTCATATATGGTTGTGTGCGCAAGTCTGGTTTGTTGCAGGAAAGCAAACAGGACCTGTCTGGGTCATGCAGTAATGCGCCGGGACGTGAATAGCCCTATCTGTGGTATCCGTGTTTGAATAAATCACTTGTGGTGGTGTATTGCAAAATACTGCATGATGATAAGTTGGCGCTGCTGTGTCCAGTGCTAGTGAATTCTCTGTTGTTCCTGTGTTGTGCTGATAAGCAGGCTCAGCTCTGGGTGGCTAAACAATTTCCTGTACATGGTTTACCCCCTGCCTAACACCACGCTAGCTCTCAAGAACAATGATTAGCCAGCAAGCTGTTTGGATACACACACCTACTACATAGAAGCTTTGACTTACAAACACACATGCACACAGGAAAGTGTACTTATTGGATATTTTTGTATATATGATATACATTCATTTTTAAATGTCCTATTCACAATAACTTAAAATTTGTACAAAACAGAGAGTCATCCAATTCCTAAATCAATAACTTTACAAGCAACCAAGCGTAAGGAGTTCAAGGGTCACACTACCCCTAGACTTTAGAATGATTATGTAAAATGGAGAAATGGAGAAAAATAAGACATTTTTTAAATTCCCTTTGAACATGATAAATGCCATCCAGTAGAGAGACACATGCATACTGTCACATACACTGCTCTACCACAATACAGGCATCAGGTGCCGAGTTATACAGTCATTACTTAGTTTCTGATCTGAGGTCTATTAAAGATGTTTCATGGATACTGAGCCAATTTCATTTAGCTGTAAACTGTGAGTTGGAATCCAAATCAATCCTGCCTCTCACATTACCCCGGAGAGACTTTTTAAAGAGTTTCATATTGGCAGTATGCAGGCACCAAAGTGAAAACAGTATATAAAAGGAACCTCATATCTGTGGCACTGATAGGAGGGTGATGTATATTGCCAGTTGGAGGTTGAGAAAATGAACTCAAACTAAAGGGGATGTGGATCAAAGAGAGGGGCAGCGCCAGTGATCATCGTTAGACTTCCTGCGCACCCTCCCAACCCCCACAACGCCTTCCTTTACATTACCATTATTAAAAAGGAGAGGACTCTCTTAATAAAGTCTATTAATCACACCGGGGGAGTCGGTTCATCGGTTCACCCTCTTGTGAGGGTCTCTAATCAATCAAACTCGCTGGTAATGTATTCATGGGAGATGTAAGAAAGGACTTGTTTGACAGTGTTCCAAGGAGGAAGAATTTATTAAGTTCCCTTCACCAGTCAGCCAATACCGAGGAGTCATGAATACACCCCCACCCTATACCCCACCCTTGTCCTCTCTGCCTGGTACTGTGAATAAAAGAGCCTTCATAATGTATGAAGTCTGTACAAATATTGGAAACGTCCAAAATATGTCCTCTCATTAACAGTGATGAGTGAACGCCGAGAGTATTGGCATTTGTCAGATATGCTCGGAGTGTAAAGGCACTGTTGTACAAGGCCTCTGCTGTGTCGGGTGATGTAGAGACATCACTCTCTTGCGATCCTCTCAAAAGCCGGAGAAAATGTGTCTTATTAGTTCACACGAGGTGGCGAAATTCTGTGCTACACCGCTGACTAATGTACAAAGCTGAGAAGGCGCAGGGCTGATGGTTTGCTGGGCCTCTGTTACTGACGTGTGAGCGGAGAGGGTGCGGAGAGGCGACACCAGGCTGGTAAAAGTGTGCAGCTGTTGGAAGCAGCTATGAAGCCAGGCGTTTTTTTACAAACCCACCTCTGTGCTCATCTCCTCGGTAAATGCTTTACAGGCAGATTGACATTGTAAAGAGATAAGGGATTGCAGCTTTTCACCAGAAACGTGAAAAATGTTCCTATAGTATTTCTTTATAAAAAAAAAAAAAAGAAGTGTCTCTAATTTTATTTTACACTTATTTTAAAGCCATATTCACAAATGTCAACACTGACTACAATACTGTGTGAGTTAGAGCAGAAAAGTCAAGAACATACACATACTGGAGCTGAAACATGTTTTATAGAGGAGGGTGCATAAAAAGCCCTTATTGCCTTTGCTTTGTCCTGAGGAAGAGCTGAAAGACGGCTATGCTTTGCTTCAAACGCTGCATTTCCATAATTGCCCTGTAACTCTGGCCTGTCTGAAGGATCTGAAGGGGGCTGAGAAAAGCACAATCTTTCAGCTGGGTGAACGGCAAAAGCCCCAATGCCTCTCCCTCTGGCCTGTCGGCCTGTCGCCCCCTTCCCCACTTGTTGCCTTTTGGATTCAGTGAAAGAATTCCTCTCTCTCTAACCTCCATCAACAAAAGGCATGAAATCAGTGCCCTCCCTCTCTCCCGCTTCGGCCCCAGAGAATGTCACTCCTTCTGGGCCTTTTGTCCTTTGCTCAGCCCAGGGAAACACAACAACCCCTCTCTGCCTGGCTATTCTTTAACGTGTTGCCACTGTACTTTCACTTCCATTCTCAATAATGAATGTGCCATAAAACATGCAGGAGACACGGAAGTCGCATATCTTCGGCAGGAGTAAAATTGAGCTTTCCTCCTCCTCTTCTTTCAGCTCTGGAGTGCGACCGCTGTAACAAGTTGCCGTGGAGTGCTGCGGCCCTGTAAGCCTGTATATAAAGGTATGTGGTGTGTGGGACATGTGTTCCAGAGAGCAGATCCCCGCTCCTCCTGCGGTCAGCTAACACACAGGCCGAGTGCTTGCAAAAGGGCAGCCCCTCTCTTGGCCCGGGCAAGCGCTGGGTGGGGGCGCAGTCGACAGTGGCTCATAAAAGGATTAGTCCACCGCACAAAGACAGTGGGCCGCTTCTAAGCCTGACTAGGTCCACAAAGGAGATGACATTTGTCTGTCTCGGTGGCAGGAGGGGGTGTGGCAGAACGGGCCTGCCTGGGGGTAGCAGGAGGAGGAGGTGGCACTGGTGGTGGGGCTACAATGACAGAAGGGGTGGATGGGGTGAAAACACAAGACTGACCCCCTTTATTTGCAGCGGCCTCCTCTTTCACAGTGCACCTCTGGCCCTCTCCAATGGGCTGCTCTAGTGTTTATTTACTCCATGGCTTCTCCCCATTCACACATGAGCCTCTGATGGCTCCATTGGCCAGACCCTTTCAGCCGCCTGGTGCTGCCGTCCACCTTCTCCCAGATCAATGAACACTTCGAAAGACAGATTAGATTTCCTTTTAATGATTCCATCTTTCTCCGATTTTTCCCCTTCTAAATGGCTGTTTAACAGCGCATTGTAGCTGTATGTAGACCTGTCTCAGACTATTGAGGGCAAAAGGGAGCAGCAGTCAACAGCATTCATGGCAACATAATGTGATTAGAAATGAAGTGTAATTTATTTCAACTATGTCAAAAACGTTCCCACACTCGTCATGCTACAGAATCATCTTTATAAATAATTACAAGACAGTGAGTATAATTGGGAGCTATATGCTTTATAAGGTGGGATATCTGAATCTGAAAATCCATATCATCACATTTTGATTATTTTAGCTATTAAGCCTCCAGCTCCTAATATGTTTAATTCCATCTTCTTTAATATCTTCCCATCTCATGTGGAATAGATTACCCTGTGCTTTTGAGGCAGTTGAGTACAAGTGTGCCCCGCAGACTCTGAGCATTCAACGCAGCCTGGACCTCAGAAAATAAGAAGAGGAGTCAATGTTGATTATTGCTCATTAGCCAGGAGAACATCCACTTAACGTGCGAGGAAACGAGTGACACGCCGTGCCCCACTGGAAATGGTCCGTGTGTAGCTCAGAGCAAAAATGTTAGCTCATGCATTCCATTTGCTCTTTGTAACCGGGAGCAGGTTGGACACGTATGGCGACATAAGCAGCCATGATTACTTTGTTTCTGCCGAGGCATTTTAATCCCTAATTTCATGCACTGATCAGAGGAGAGGCCCTGAGCTCTAGACACGATCACTGGCCCTTCAGTAGCATTTCAATTGAATCCCCATGATCAAGAGGTGGCTTGTTCTGGGCCCCTCAGGAGAAGACGTCCTGTGAACAGTGAGGGAATAAGCATTGCTATTTATAAGGTTCAGTGTGCTCACATGCAGCTACCCTTACAGCCCACCTTATATTTAAAAAGTGTTTAATAAGATGGCATAAGTCATGGTGAATCTTATCGAACTGATTTTTTTTTTTATATATGTATATACTGTTTAAATAATGTTTTTTTTTATTTTTTTATTCTGATTCGATTGTTTCCTTCCTTGTGAAATTCCATATAAAAATAACAAATTTTCCTTTTTATTGTATAATAATAAACTGTACTGGTCATTCAAAGCTTCCTTTAACAAAAGGAAGTGGGCAAGAATGTAAAAAAGAAAAAAAACCACTATTACAATCAATCAGCTGGCTGATGCCTCTTATTAATATGCATCGCGCGGATAGATCGGGCTCTTAAGGAAGATAATTGATTAGACAGGAAGGCAACATGGTGAGCGGAGCTCAAAAGGCTCCGGAGTCTTTCCCTCGGCTGACTTGGGGTTTGTTTAAAACGTATCCTAAACCTAGAGAGGATACGGCTCGAGCACTTTTCATCTGCCTTTGCTGCCCTGAATGGCAGACATTAAAAGATATAGTCCTCGTTGACCATCTAAGTCTAGTTGAGGAATGTGTGACAGACTGTTGTCTCTGTTTTTTTTTTTGCGTTTTTAAAATATAAAAGCAATCATAAAACCAAGTCCTTTAACATTTAAACTATGACAGGAAATATAAATCTGAAATTAATAAATTAATAAATAATGACAATATCATCGACAAGGATGCGTTTCGTTTTAAGTAGGATAAATTAGGAAATCGAAGTTTGTCTCCCAAAATACATTTCTGGACGTTTTCAACATTTATTTTCTGCTATTAAATAAGTTGGATAAAACACAATAATTTGCATACCACTTTAATGTCTCATCTAAAACTGGAGAGATTTTTTTTCATATCGGCAAAATTTGAATAATAGAAATATTGACGGTATTTTTCTCTCTTGTTTTCTTTTCTTGTTTTAACCTTTTATCTCATCTTACCGCAGGAATGAAGTGAAACGATTGAATGCTCTTTCAAGGATGATTGAGAAGTCCTGTCATTCTCAAGTTAAGCATGGCAGCCATACAATATTGTTTAATACTCGAGCTAGTGGCGACTGTAAAAAACAGCTGAATTTGATCTACTTGTTCTATTTGACAAGATTTGCTTTATTGTACTTTTTGGTAAATATTTGCATAATGTTTATGCCTAATTGTTGCCCGTTGTTGTTGTGACCCAAACTGAAAAATGCCTCTTTGTTTTTTGATAAGATATGTTTGATCGTTTGGGCTAAAATTAACATCAATTATTTATTTTTCTTGCCTTTTAAACATATGTATATATGCTTGCTTTTTGACGCATCAAAACAAGTGATTAATTGTGACATATGCACTGCGTTTGTACATCATAAAATCACAACACGAAGGCTTGAAAACACGTTAAAAAGGTCTGATATTGTGACAGATTAATAAGAGCAAAATGTACTATCGAATTTTATATCACACCTGATGGATAAATTAGAAATGCGCCGAAGGAAATTCACACTACATGAGCTCAATCTTTGAGTGTGTGTGTGTGTGTGTGTGTGTGAGAGTGCACCAGAACATGGCCGACTGCATGTGACTGTAGAGGGAGCTCCAACACTAAGTTTACATAAACTTCCTCTGATAAGGTCTCACACACATGCAAATGATCACGTCACGGGCAAACAAAATAAATTATGTTATTATTAGTTCTACAGCTACCATATATTACAATTATTCCAAAGAGCAGCGTTGGTGGAGGAACATTTGTATGATATATGTGAAGAGCAAAAGCATTGCAAATTGAGCATGATGAGATCTGGGAGTTGCTGTGCGAAGCCAAGACCCATCCTTAGGATCAGCTGAACCGCTTTTACCGAATAGCAGCGATCATACAACAGTGATTCATTACCTAAAATCTCTTTATAAACCATACAATTTCAGACGGAAATTAATGAAAGAATTATTCATTTTACGTCTCTGTAAGGATAATCCCACAACATTAATATCCAAATATATGCCGCAACACTAGCTAATTAGCCTTAAGTCCCTCCACTACAAAAGTGTGATGAATCCCTCTCGAATATTTACTTATCACTGCCACGGCGGATGAAGTCTGTGCCTTAGGCTGTCCACTAACACACATACAAATACATACCAAAGCAATGCAATTCAAGCTGCAGTGCACAATAACAGCCACCATCAAAAGCAGCTGTCAAAATACCTCGGCCAAAAACCAGCAATTTCTTAAAGTTGCAGCAGTTCATTTATTAGCCAAAATATAGACTTTCTTGTACAATTTGGTTCACAAGTATGTACATATTCTTAACTTTATATACAAAACATTTGAACATCAAATCCTCACAGAACTTACAAAAAGGAAAAGAAAAACTCACAGACTACAGGTTCATACATTATTACATTAGCAGTTTTACACAGGACATGCTTACAATGTAAGTATACAGAGATGTATTATTCTTATTTTACATTCCATATTCAAATTAAAAAAAAAGAATAAAGAGGATTGGTGTGAGGTTATGGAGAGGAGAGAGCCGAAAGAACCACCGCTGCTTAGTTGGTTCTGAGGCCTGAAATACACAGGGGTAACAGAAAAAAACATTGGATTGATCTAAAAAGAAATCCTACTAATAATAGCCTCGGGAAAAAAAAACAAAATAATATAAAAGTGACAATTGCCTTTCAAAAACGAGCTTGTAGTGAATTTGCATTGAGCTCATTTGCATGACCAAACAAGTAAGTGTAACATAGGCCTTGACGAAAAAACACATGCGCACAAACACAGGGATAAAAAAAAAAAGAAAAGTATCTTAGAATAAAAGCTAATTTGGGTAAATATTGCGTTTAAAAAAGAAAATGTGATATGGCATCAAAAAAGAAAATTCCCAAATGTCATCAATTGACAGCCTCGCTATCTTTGAACTGGGTGAAAGCTGTTTTTAACAACTTTTTTTCTCTGCATCCAAGGCACTAGATCTCTCTGAAATTGTGGCAATGAAAATTAAAATGCATTCATTGAACTGCCTATTCTCAGAGCCCATCCCGGGTTTCAGTGAATTTAGTGTTGAAAACTAGTTGGCTTAATAGGACGAGGGCTTTATGTAAACCATTGAATACAAGCACGTGGGCCTCAATATCCCATGGATGTAGCAATACCAAATCAAGGAGGAAACGGACACGAATATTAAGAACACTTTTCACCCAATTCAACATTTGACTTTTTTTTCTTAAATGCTTTCTGATGAGGTTTTCATAATTCTCTCGGACATTTTTCAAAGCTGTTACACACCACGCGCACACACGCACACACGCATACATCAAACACACTGTATTCTGTAAGCTATTATATTGTAACACTGTTCATCTGTGTGGCCTAGAGAAAGAGAGAAACAAAATCCATGAACAGGCAAAGAAGGCAAAAGGAGGTCTAAAATAATAGAAATGAATGACGGGCAATGGACTAGTGTCTTTGTTTTTGTAGTTATCTATACATGCGCGTCTCAGTGTCGGGGACATGTACCTGTGACTGACGTCTCTGAACTATGACTCTTGTCCTCCGTGTGCCTGCTGCTGTAGAGGGCCAGGCCGGTGGCAGTGGCCTGGTTTGCCAGTCCCAGATAATGATTTGAGTTCAGTAAAGCCAGCTGATGCGCCGAGAAGGCTCGGTTTGTCCAGTTCTGCATTTTCCCAACGGGACAAGAAGAGATGAGTCTATGTGGGGCGATTATGGTCTGGGCGGCCGGACCTGCGGAGTTGCTGCCGTTCATGTGTGGCGATTTGCGCGGATTGTCAGGGGCCGTGGCTGTCTCTGCCAAAGACCAGATCTTTGGCTTTTGGGCCGGGGCAGGGTTGTTCTCTGAGGGCGGCGAGCTAACGGACACCGTATTCAGTTTGAGCGGTTCCCCGTTTGCTTGGGACGCTTTGCTGTCCAAAGAAGAGTGGTGATGGTGGTGGTGAGGGTGGCTGTGGAAGTGCTCTCCTCCCCTCTCCACGTCTTTCCCCTCTTTCCCCACAGCTTTTAGAAACCTCTGGTCGGGCCCTTGTAAATCCTCATAGCCGTCCGAAATCTCAGAGTCACTCCTCCCGTCAAGTTTAATATCTGAATGCAGGTCGTCCTGGTCGTCCAAGTCGTCCTTGTTCTCAATATTTTCCGTGTCGATGTTCTCCAAGTCGATCTCCTCCTCGTCCTCCCTCTTGTCCCCCTCCTCCCCCTCGTGATCGCTGCCGTAAACATTTCCCTCTTCGTCGGTGCGGTTCCGAGGGGCCCAGGTCATCTTGTTCTCCTTCTTTAGCCTCCTCCTGGCGTTGGCGAACCAGGTGGACACCTGGGTGAGGGTCATTTTAGTGATGATGGCCAGCATGATCTTCTCGCCCTTGGTTGGGTAGGGGTTCTTGCGGTGCTCGCTGAGCCAGGCCTTCAGGGTGCTGGTGCTCTCCCTGGTGGCGTTTTTGGGTCTGGATGGGTCACCGAACTGATATTGGCCATATGGATAAAAAGCAGGGTGATGGTGGGCGAACCCTGGGTGCTGGACACCGGGGCTGTCTTTGAGTTCATACTGAGCACCCTGCAAAGACAAAGAATCACAGAGTCAGAGGGATTTATGAGACTTAAAATATTAATGCCATAGGATACTTTGTCTGGAATTATTCTTTATGATCAATTGAATCAAGCCACATATTATTACAAGGGGATTTACGGGAATAAAACAACATCGAGGTTATTATTGAAGTGTAAACAAACACAACTCAAAGCAAAATAAAAGTATTTTTGTTCAACTCAAAACGTTATGTGTACCACAAACTTAGCAACTGAATGAAAAAAATGAATTATTTGAAATGTACTTTATATTTATAGCGAAACACTTAGGCGGACAAGACTTTACTTGTATGCACTTATTCCCCACCTATGTAAACCTTCACAGCACGTTGCAGCATTGTATTAACTCTTTTGCTATCACTTTCAGGAAATGATGTAACAATAAGCCCGAAGCGCAGTTTGTTAATGTGTTACTTTTTAACCACTTTTAACTCAATTTCACGAAAGATTCAGCCACAAAGTAACCCAGACCACGGCGCTCAAAAAGTTTACGCTCAAAAAGTGCCAATAAACCTCTCCTGGAGACTTGTTTATTTCTCTCCATTTCAAGTGTGAGGTAAAAAGTTATGGATGACTTAAGAGAGACCAGAGTGACTTACCAATTGATTGAAAATTGATATATCGTTTGAGTAGGGCAGAAACGCTCCGTAGCCCTGCGCTGCCGCGGCGAAAGGAGATCCATACATAGTGGAGAGGACGTTGGAGAGTGCGCCGGACGGACTGAGCTCTGTCCCGGCCCGGGCATTGCTGGCGATCCCCTGGCGCTCCGGCGGGTATATCGGTCGGATGTACTGATATCCCAGCTGAGGGAAAGACATGGCGGTAGGAAAAGGGGAAAAAGTCTGCTGCAATCACACAAAGCAAGGGAATTGCCTCGATATCCACTTTTACAGTGTGAGCATGTGAGCAACAAAAGGTGCAAGCAAGGGAAGTCTATATTTCCTCGGTAACAGCCAGTGTAAACGATCCGGTTGCGCCCCTTATTTCTTCCTCTTCTTCTTTCCACCCTCACTTCCCTATTGATCTGGATGGACTAAGGTCAGGTCCTTACAGATTGCTTTAGATTATTGGGACTCCCTTGCTCAGATTGACATTTCTAGTCGTTTAGAAGCCCCTCCTATTTCTCAAATCTCACCCCTCTCATACACACCGCTCACCAAACAGCCTCTCTCTCTCTCTCTCTCTCTCTCTCTCTCTCTCTCTCTCTCTCTCTCTCTCTCTCTCTCTCTCTCTCTCTCTCTCGCTCTCTCTCTCTCTCCCCTCCCTTGCTCTCTTTTCTCGGATAAGTGCACTGACGTCGCGAGCTCTTATTTGAATGGGGTTTCAAATCTCATTTTATGGCTCGCCAATCTATTTCATTTGTTATTTGTTCGAGTCCGTCCCACCGCATTGTTTGTATTAATTCTCAATTTTGCCCATTTGCACAACAGTAAGCATTTTGGTGTCAACGACTGATTAACTTTTTTTGTCTTTAGTCGTCTTTTTAACACAAAAAGACACTTTGATACTTTGAGACTCGCTGAAGAGGTTAACAAAGTAAAATCGAGGAAGGCAGTTTCCTCCCTTTTGTATTAATGGGAACGTGTTCACACACGTATTTTTTAATTTACATTATTTTCTATTAAAAAAATGTCAGTGGACAGTGTCAAACACACTTAAATCACAAGGAAAAAATATGAAAATAATGAATATGTTTGTAACTGACGGTGGTCATGCCTTGTAGCTAATGACCCCGGATCACAGGCTATACACACCTTTTTATTTATCGCTATGTCACTGGGTGCAAACTGTGTTTTCTTACACCGGTTTGGAGGTGTTATGGGCTCTTGGTGGCAGGCGAATCGGAGTCAATTCAGTCTTTAATTTGAGACATCAAACGGGTCGCATGTAGCCACTTGACATCAAAGAGAGAGCTGATGATAGGCACATTACACTGTTAATGAAGACTAAGTGTAAAGTACCAACAATGACAAGTAATAAACAATTTAGTGGATTGGGCTGGGAAGATGTATATTCTGGGGAAACAACACTCTGACTTCAGTAAGAAAGAGTAAAACATACATACATATATATATATATATATATATATATATATATATATATATATATATATATATAAAGCAACATTATTTTATAATTATTATTGTTATTATTAACAACTACAATAACGATAATAATGAAAAATAATAGTTATATTAATAACAATAACAATGGTGATACTGAGTAAATAAACAGATCGCTCGATGAAAAGCTTAAGTCAACAAATTATTTAGTTATTTTAAATACTTTTCTCTTAATCCGCTACAAAACAAAACGATCATCCGGACAGACTGCACCTTCAGAAAATCCATTTGATAATTTTGATGCAACCTGATGTTTCTTGTAAATAATACGGATTAAAACAAAACAAGGGAGTCAAAATTGAAATTCCATGAATCAATACATAAAAGTGTGTACGGGACAACCGTAATCGCATTTCAACCGATTTTGTACCAGCATCTGTTTTGTTAATCGTTTGCAAAACAACTGCAGAGGTTGAATTATTTTTTCACGCACTTTATTTGAATATAAATCCTAATGTATTATTGACGGCGAGATGAAATCTCATCAATCTCAGTGTAGTTTTGATAATGCGATCCCGGTTTCCAAGAATTCTGAACTTGCATAAACCTTTAATCTTCTTTGGAAGCAGATAGTTATCATTGTCTGGGAGGGATAATAGCAGCTATAATTTCTTATATAGAGCTACCCATAAGGATACGCCTTGTTTCTGTACAACTCTGTCCTGAATCTGTGTGTGTTCTTCGTCGACATCCACCCCAACCCGGATTATGGGGTTATTAATTACAGCGGCTTGCTGGTGCCATCCGACCGGAATGGTAATCACTACATAGCAGTCAATAGCACGTTCACAGTTAACACACACAGTCATGCGCGCGCAAGCACACACACACACACACACACACACACACACACACACACACACACACACACACACACACACACACGAAAATACATGCACACGTAAGATCGACCTGCAAACTGAGGGGGTCCAGACAGTGAAGTGGAGGGTGGTTAAAGATAAGTGCATAAGTGTATAGAAGAAAGAGAACTTCAAAAAGACAAAAAAAAAAAATCACGTCCAATCACACTGCTGAAAGAAAAGAGAAAGAGAAAAGAGAGAGAGGGAGAGGGAGAGAGAAAATAGAGAGAGGGAGAGGGAGAGAGAAAAAAGAGAGAGAGGGAGTGAGAAAAGAGAGAGAGAGAGGGGGGGGAGAAAAAATAGAGAGAGGGAGAGGGAGTGAGAAAGGAGAGAGAGAGAGAGGGGGGGGGGGAGAGAAAAGAGCGAGAGAGAGAGAGAGAGAGAGAGAGAGAGAGAGAGAGAGAGAGAGAGAGAGAGAGAGAGAGAGATAATAAATAAATCTGAGCGAGGTGTCTGACTGCTGGTGTCCACTAAGCAGCGCTCCGAGTCCGGATGGACACGTGTCTCATCCCCGGGACCACGTCGCTCGGACGCCCCCCCCCCCTCAACACCACCCACGCCAAGGACTGCGTCTGATTTATTGCCTCCAATCAAACGCACCACGCACTAACTTAACACTTTCACACCGACCCGGGAAACTAGCATAGCCATAAAAGCATTAAGACGCTGCTCCCCCCTTTCTCTTAAAGAGAGTCTCAGTAAACAGTAAACTAACCCCTGCTTGACTTCCGTATATACACGCACACACATCGGAATAGGCCAAAATTCAAGTTTTGACCTCATGTTATTTATTAATATATTAATTAATTAATTAATTAATTCATTTTTATTTTTATTTTTTCTTACACTAACTTTAATTACTTTTCTTAATTCTGGACGCATGCTGGCAGCGCGCTGGAGCCAATTTAATTTGTAGGTGCTGTAAAAAGAGGGCAATCACACACGAGTGACTTGAGGGCTGATGTTTTGTAGAGAGCTCTTTGACGGTAATTATGCAGATGACACAATTTCCCATTCTCATAAGCAAACATGCACGGCCTATCGCTCAACAGTAGTTCCTTATGCAATACACAGGGCACCAGCGACACGTCGCAAATGATGAACCGAGGCTCTGCAAAATAGGCGAGATCAAAGGCTTCAAACAGAGGCACTTCAAATTTCACATTTAGATCTTTCCCATAACGCTCCGCCCGGTGACAGGAAAAAAAACTAAAAACATCTTTTATCAAAAAGAAAACGCAATTAATGACCGTTGGACGCTTTTGGTAGTTTGAAGTGTGTGTGTGTGTGTGTGTGTGTGTGTGTGTGTGTGTGTGTGTGTGTGTGTGTGTGTGCGTGAGAGAGAGAGAGAGATCTATGTACTTGCTTGACAAAGCAGCTCTCGTTTTGTTAAGCAGTTCTTGAAAGGGGACCAGAGCCAGCAGTAGTATTTGCTGAGTTTGTTATACTCACCCGAATTTGGCATCTTCAATTTCAGGAGGATTGCTGCTGTACATATTATACAGTGTATAAGATATAGTGCAGTGGAGTGATTTACAGCTTTTTCGATGTGATCATGAAAAGCTACCGGTCAGCTGAAGCTATTAAATAAACTGCAATATATTTGACGTCTGTCAGAATGATGAAACTAAATAATAAACCTTGCAGGAAAAAGTCTCAGTGTAATTCATGGAAGTGACTATTGGTATTATCATATCTTATTACAAAGCAATTATCCTTAGCTGTTGGGAATATACGTACATACTGTACATCAAAAATGTTCCTCAGCGGTTTCAAACTTAAATCTGTGGCTAACCTAAAAAACTAACTGCAACACATTCAATCTCCGAATAAGCTCTTTCAAACTCATGTCCCATTAGGGTGAAATAAAGGTCCAATAAATCTTGCAGTGTTTAAAGAACAGTGAAGCTTAATCCAATAAATGAATTAGTTTCTAAAAATTAATTGTTCTTAGCAGCAGAAGCAAGTGTACTTTGAAATACATTTAAAGTTTAATTTTTTTCCCTGTTAGAATAATTTCAATAGTATGATTTTAATTACATTACACCAACCAATCATGCATATTAAATAGATAGCCTAACTTTGATTTGCATTAGTGGCAAAGTAAAGCATTTTGGAACAGTTCCTCTTGCTCACACCATTTGGAAACAAATTAATAGTCAATGGACTGCAACTTATTAAACTGGGTTAGGACAGCGGATCAAAGCGTGAATTAACGCATTGCCTTGCAAGTGTTTTACATTAACTTGTTACGTTCAGGTTGTAGGCTACTACAAAATTTAAAGAGTCAGTCAGTCAGGCTAAGCACATAGATTGAATGGGAGATCCATTTTAGATTCAGGCCTTGAACAGAGCTTTAACCAAGGGGCCAGCAGCTTATACGTTTTGTACAATGTGCAATATGCATATAGACATATTAACCTATAAACGCTATATCTATAGGCCTATGTAGGGTGTTTATAAACCAGATTATAGACGTGTGCTTCTAAATATGGCTTCCATAGGTGCTTGTAGGCCTTTATGAATGTCTGCTCGCATCACTCTGACAAAATATAATATATCAAATATAATATAAATATATATTTTGTGTGCCCATTTCACTCAATAGTGAGGTTTTAGAAATAATCTTACTCTTCAATTTCCTATAATATTCCTTTAATGTCTTTGTTGCAACACTTCACCTATGATACTTAAATAACCCTCCAAAAGATATTACTAGCATACTATTAATTCTGCCCTGAGAGGCTGGGGGAGAAGTGATAAAAAAAATGAGGGCGAAAACCCACTCGAAGAATAATTTGGGTATTCTGGTTTGTTTATCAATTGATACTGACTGGACAGGTCATAATCGCACTGTGTTTAATACCTTTCTCGACAGTTTTACTAATGCTTTCACATGGACATATAACTCACGCTGACGCAAAGGATTCTTATACTTCCTTTAAACCGTCATTATTTAGGTAACAAAATCTGTCATTCCATTCATCCGGATGGAACCGTATTAAATCATTTATATTTTCCAACATCATATGCTTGTGCCGGGTCAAGGGGCACGATCGGTATAAAATAATCCAGACCTGTGCAAAACATGTAAAATGTCATTAATGTATTGGGTACATTTTCCTGGTTCTAAGCAGCACAGATGATACACTAACCACAACATCCCACTGATATCAGCTGAATATGAATATGTTATCACTTTACATATCGTTCATATTATTAACTGCACCGTAGCAAAGAATCATGGCTTAAACTACTGTATGATAACACAATACTCACACTATAGAGATGTGTTATGCTTAGTAAGTACCTTTAACAATGCTGCATTAAAGGTGAGTTGTATTTTCTTTTTGTTTCCTCTCTGCCCACTCACTCTCGCTCCATCTGCTGCAGTTTCCCCTGTATCAGTAACACAAGGCATTGATTTTACGGTAAAGTCACTTTGTAAAGGGAATGAGTAACTCCGGGCCCCACTATCACTGTATTACACGGGTATGGCCCACGTAACAAGATGAACATTGATTCAGCATTACGGATGATCGATAATGAAATAAGTAACTTCAGGGCCAAATTAAAATGCAAGCTGGCTTGATGCTGCCAGGCTCTGTGAGAGGTGACAGCAGGAGAGAGGGAAGAAGAGGGAGGGCGAGGGAAAGGCAGAGAGAGAGAGGGGGAGAGAAAGACTACAAGTTGATGGCCAAAGAGAGTTCCCTGTACACAGTGATGATGATGTTTTGAGGATGCTAATAATGATAATTGACAGTGATAGCTGGGGTGTCCTCAGAGTAGCTCATCTTTTACTAACAAAAACCCATATAATATATTATCTATTATGAGACTGTGCCCTTATAATCAATAATAAGGAAG
Source organism: Anarhichas minor (assembly GCF_050575085.1). Lineage (NCBI taxonomy): Eukaryota > Metazoa > Chordata > Actinopteri > Perciformes > Anarhichadidae > Anarhichas > Anarhichas minor. Next base: position 2,104,924 of record NW_027466508.1, read on the forward strand.
TTGCTTAAATTACAACACAAATCCCCAAATACTTTATAGTATAACACAGGGTTATATCATCCGTCAGTGAATACTTTAATTATACATCTCAATCTGTCCAAATCTGTTAAATTTACTCAATCTTTCCCGTCATAGTCCCCCTGGCATCATAAGCAAATCCCATGGATGAATGGTGTTGCCTCTAGATGAAGGAATTAAAATGAAGGTATATATAACATTTTCTTTATTTGTTTGTTATGTCGTCCATTGACCAGCAGAAAAATCTTCAGCAGATCAATCCAACATTTTTCGTGATTTCGTGAATTTGTATCAGTATTTTGTACTGTTAAATTATTTATACACTTTCCCAGAGAATCCACATTGTTCTACTGTTCAACTTACCAAGATTTGCACTTACGGTCCGTGGAGCCGAACCTTCATCCATCCATCCAATTTCAAAGGGGCAGATCACCAACTATTTACCTCGATTATCCAACAAAATGACAATTGCAACCAATGATCAGTTTCACTCAAGACAGCATGGTTTCTCTATTATAGAGTGTCTTGATCCAGTGGTAGCCAGTGATGCCCTTTCGCGGCCCCATAGCGCAACACTGCGGCCAGACAAATATCAGTTTCCCAGCACTTTTGGCCTACTGAGCCAGACAAAGCCTCAGTCTTTCCAGCTGTTGCTGCTGCTGGTTTGTGGCCGGAGAAGAGGCAGCTGTACCAACATGGGTGAGCGGAGTCTCCTCCTCATCTGTTTGCTGGCCTGGACTTTGCAGGGGGTGCAGGGTAGATCGTAGGTGGCACGGCGATGATGCCATGAAGGGATTAAAAATCTGGACATTAGATGCTATGAAACCGGCTATTTCCATGATGCTAAAATGACCATGCATAATCAAAGATGGATAGTTCTAGAAGACATTGAAGTGACTATTTGGTTGCATTACAAGTCTCGAAAAGTTGACTGTAGTCAGTATCAACCGTGTTGACATTGGACTGACGCCGTCACTCACATTCACAACTCATGATAAAAGATTAAAGTGTTTAGCGTTCAGAGAGTTTTTCATTACAGGAGTCGCAGGAAGTGTTTTGGCCATTCGTCTGTAGCATATTAATTATCTATGGGTGTCCTCTATATTGTTGCACATATTTTTTCATTCTTAAAATGTACAGTTATCAGTGTTGTTGTCACTATATTAATACTATTCAGAATCTGTCTCTTTTAGTGAAAGGCAAAAATCCATATTTGAAGAATCAGAAACCAATTAACCCTAATTAAAACATCAATCAACGTTAAACAACAACACTGTTTAGATGATCATTGTTGATTTCTATCTATATCATGATTTTACCAAAGTGTAAACTTTCAACTCATTTGTCTTGGTTTTATAATTAGCATTTCCTTATTAATTATTTAACAAGTGTTTCTTCTTTGTTCTTTTTAGGATTCAAATAAGATGCAGTCACCTTGGGAGAACAGCAAGGTTGTGACAGATTTTGCTTTCCATCCAGAAAAATAAAACAGCAAGTCTCATGTGGTGAAGTTAAGCAATTATTGCAAAGAAAGAGTTGTTGGGGCAGATGGAAAAATGTGGAAATAGTTCCTTGAAACGCTGCTAAGTGACAATTGAGCAGCTTTAACAATGGCATCATGAGAAAATACCTTTTTCCTCACCGTCATCTCTGTCACCTGGTAATTCCCTATCTGGCCCTCCGTTTTCATGAGTGGCATCAGCAGCTATAAGAGCTGATCCTGTGATGGTATGTTATGGAGTTTGGTGGGTGCAGACCTTTGCCTTTATAATCAGCCCTGTTGAGTGGCTCAGCATGCCAACGGACTGAGGTCAGAGGAAACTTTACAAGCAAACACTTAAACCTCAGCAGGGCGGCTTTGATAAGGTTTTACCGACCTAAATACTGTACTTATTATTGGCGGAGGTGCCAAGCAATGAGTGACACAGTGAATACCTGTGAGCACATTATGTGTGTGTGTGTGTCTTGTTTATGTGGACACCCACATACAGGCGTTGTCTTGGCACTTGAAACACACTTTGTTATTATCAGCCCATTATGTTTAAAGCATCAACTAATAAGCCGATGTGGGAAATAGATATTAATGGTGGTGACAAAGTGCTGCTCTACCGTGCACGATGCATACATGTTACTACTATAAACAGTTGGCCTGTTTAATCAAAAACATGGCCACAAAGCCTTGCTAACACTTCAGCATATTGGCCAACTCAGCTTCTTTTAGGCTGCCGGTTTGGCCTGCGCTGCTCTCTTTTCATTGACATCCAACAGTATTTGTCTGTAGTTTTAGGAAGCTCCAGGTGACAAGGGAAAAAGAGCATGCGCTAGCTCTTTTTTCAGTCAGTGTTTTTCTTGTGTGTGTAGGTGTCTATGGATTGGTACACTTTTCTGTCCCTTCACTCGGTGGTCACTCCTGAGAAAAGACATCTCAACATCCATCCAATGGATCGAACCTTAAAACGAACATTAAAATGGACATTTGTGGTTCCCAGAGGGTGGATCATGGTGATGGTGATGAACCCCTGACCTTTTCTTAGCGCCACTGCTTAATCAAGGTGTTGG